>NC_089736.1:10680706-10988206 GCF_035083965.1 Branchiostoma lanceolatum
ACCTGGAAATTTGATGACCCCGACACTGGCATTGATTATCATCTCCTGTCAGTATCCACTTCTCAAGAAACTCGTCATGACCTCCCTACAGTAAAGGTGAGGTATTCTTAAGTCTTTAGTTTGTTACAGAAATTCCATGGCAAGACGTGGAGTGCCAATGTCAAAGTGAAACGTTGAAGATGTACATGTTTCACTTTAGGCACGATCTTGTAACCAGCAGCGAACCGTATTCTACCTTAACCTGACGTCATGAATTTACAAGAGTTTAATTAGGATATGCCTCTAGCTGTTGAGAACATGCCGTCTCTTATTACATCTTCCTACAGGTCGGCGGAAATGACCAGAGCTACACATTCAGTAACATCACACTGCATGATGGGAACAGCTACTCGTTGACTGTGGTCGCCTGTAACAGGGCACAGCTCTGCACAGAATCTACATCAAGCCAGATCAAGGTTGGTTTGAACAATCTCTACATTTGAATTGCAGACCTTTCCTCACAAAACTCATCGATTGTTGTACTCACACTAGCTTGCATATGTGCAGTTGTAAACATAGCCAATGGGGCAGATATACACAATAAAGGTCATACTGCTATGAAGTAGGGACTATATAAATGGCATTTGTCTACTTCTTACCTGACAATGAAACAACACTGTGGTTTATCGAATACAGATTATGAATAAACATCTTTGTTGACAGACGTTTAAAGGTGATGAAAAAGCTGTACACATTGCAAATGGTGCCGATTTCTTAAGTCATCTTATGTCTTAATACTAGTAGTATCAGATTGAAAATGTTTATCTGAAATGACCTACTAGTATCAAATGTAAACGAACATGAATACTGTTCATTTTGTCTTCTCATATGTAAACTTATATCTATGTTAGGTCGACGGATCACCCCCAACAGTAGGCACGTTCGCAGTAGGAACGGACCACGTGATAGATAACCAGCGTCCTCAAAGCGGATGGATGACGTGGCAGAACAACGTCAACGGCAATCCTACACTTCTCCGCTTAGCATGGCTGGGCTTCACCGATGTGCATTCTGGGATCGGGAATTATCTAGTTTCCGTGGGAACCAACTTTGAAGCAGATAACCTGATTCCAGTAAGTATATATCATGTGAAGTAAGGAAGATATTAAGAATGGCGCATGAAATTTGATATCTTTTCAAGTAAGCTGGCAATACAGACGTAGTGGTGGCGCACAAACTTATATCAAACACAATCTTTGTTGAAAAATCAATATTTCAAACGCTGTTCTCTTATTGTAACGATGTGGAACTGCTAGAAATTAATTTGATTTGTAACATATTCTGGCTCTTAAAGGTGATAACGTTATTGAATTACATTGAATTACAGAGCGGACCGATAGAAGTTGCCCCCAGCGGACCAACTTTGACAACTCCTGAAGGAACGGTTCATACCGCGGAGATTCCTGTTGCCAGTGTTTTGAGCAGTTCGTCGACAGTCTACATTAAGATTATTGCTGTAAACGAGGTACGATAGTCCATAAATTATTCAATAGTCTGTGATTGAGTATCCACTACTTTATGCTTATCATTAAATGCGTTATTCTTCATTGAAGTCATCAACAGAATAGATCGTACTCAGGTCAATTACGGCTTGTGACACTCGAACGAAACGCTGGAACACAGTTCGGACCGTTCCATTACGAAGCGGTTTTGGGGTGGTACATCGAATATTACTGTTAAGATCATGTATTTCAGTAAAAAAGAACTTCACTTCATCCTTGGCATTTGATAGCTATTTAATCGCTTTTTATACGTCTACTATGGGCTTTGTTATAATCTAAACGTAATAATGATAACAACTGGGACGTCATATCCACGAATGTGGTTCAGCCGCGGCGAGCGCAAAGCTGAACGTGCAGCATGGCGGCTTACCACCGTGTTGTTTTCCGGCCATGTGACGGGGGATCGAGCCGATCATCTTTATCTGGTCAATGAAGTCAAACTGTTTTAATGAAGTCACTGATCACAGATTGCAAATAGGGAGGCTTCGCCATAGTTAGGTAAGTTGGTCATAAATTTCTAATTCGATCAATTATGTGTGGGCTTGTCTGGGTCGCGGTCGACTCACACATGCAAATTGCAACTTCAATACCCCAAATTATGTTATTGAAAGTGCATATTATTTTCTTAAGTACTTTCTCCCATCGACATTTTAATATTCATTGCACTGTATTTCGGGACATCAGTACAGACATAATCATTTCAAGTGCAGTACATAGGAGAAGTGAACTGTGGGATATGGCTCCAGGGGAGCAGTGTAATGTGGGTAATATTGAGCTGAATGCAATCTTGAAGGTAAATATTGTTCCCGTGCACGACTCGGATACGGGCCCGGGTGATTCTTGAACGGCATCTTGACGGAATGCATGCAGACAAGGAACCCACCACCAGGACAGTGTAAACAATGTTTTCTAATACTCTCAATAGGGCGGCTTTGAAATGGTGAGTAGCAATTAAAATGCTTGTTTATTGGTTCAGCATGTAACAACTCTGGCCTGCAACTTAGTTTGAAACATTGGCTGATAGTTATGTGTACAGTATACTGTACAGTTATGTGTACAGTACAGTACAGTACAGTACAGTGCAGTACAGTACAGAAATAGACGTTAAACAATGACAACAACAACAGTGCAACAGAGCCTACAGAGACCAGTATAGACTGGGGCTCTGTAGCACTGTTGCAAGTTGTTGTTGTCCTTGTTTAACGTCTATTTCTGTACTGTGTGGTACTGTACACATAACTGTCAGCATAACTGTACTGTACACAACTCTCAGCCAATGTGCCTCATCAATGAAAAAGTCTATGAAATGGGAATGGATAAAAGCAAAAAGGCATATGCCTTGCAAGGAGCTATACTGACCTAAGGTGGAAGAGTAGACATGTTCCTAGATATTGATACTACAAGAAATGTATACTTGCAATTCCCCCTGGACAGATTTTGACAAACTCCAAAATTTTGGGAAGAAGTTATTTGATGCATCTTTTTCCATATTTGAATGCTTATTATAGTTTTTTTATATAGCCTAGAACTTAAGTATATAGTCCCTTGGAATAAATAAGATAAGTCAAAAACATGTTTAATTTTAATGACATGAACTCTAATGACACATATACATGTATGTATATACAGTCAAAACAGTCCCGTCCATTTTTACATAGTTCAGACCCTCTCACAGGCCTAGGTAAACAACAGTCTAACTCAACCAGCAACCACTTTATGTACCACACCATTCTGCTTGTCAAAGTCAAGCTGCATGTTGTTAGGTTTTCTCTCATAATTACTTCACTGCACATGTAAAGTTAGTAGTAACAAGCTAGCTTACAGGAAATGGAATAAATGTTGACTTGAGCAACTGTTTATTGAACATTTCTGTATCTTGTTACTGTTGTACATTACATGTATGTACTGTATATTAGTATTATTACAACCATGTATACAGTATACAATTGGCATATTTGTTTATTTTGAATATGTTTAACACCATGCATTATCTCCTGTCATTTATCATGGAGGGTTTAGCTTTGTATCTAAAGGAATGCAGTTGTATTCATTGTGAATTCCTATTAGGAATTGAAGCACCTGCTGTGATGAGGTATTTTGTAATGATTTGCTAAGGCCTATACACTAGTATTATGTGTGTATGTGCATGTATACTACATACTAAGGTTAGAGATAGGTTTGTATACTGGGTAAATTGCTGCACAAGCTACATTTCTGGACCACTCTCACTGGGTTGGACCCCAAATTCTTCACAAAAATGGTGTGGGTTCTTTAATGCTCAAGGTTTGTCTCTCCTCAAACATGCATGAGACCACCTTTTAACAGCCTACCCAAAGAACATCTCTAGCCAAAGTCAGGTTCCCATTTATCACCTGAGTCCAGTGAGGAAATAAGTGTAAATTGCCTTTCACAAGGGTGTATTCTGGGGTTCTGCCAGGGATTCCAAGACAACACTTCTAGCTTCACCATGCCACCAGGTTTATATCTTATACATTGTAGCTTGATGACTCCTGGAATAGCAAATCTTCATTCTGGGAACAATTAATTTCATGTGACATTTGACAATTCTATCAGTCACCATAATCTTAAAGCAGAGTATCTGCATGCTTAAAGGAAATGAAAGAAGCATATGTTGAAGACACTTCATTTATTTAACAAATTCAAAGGGGCAATTCTTTTACAGTCAAGATGATGTGGTACAATACAGGCTTATGTATTTGTTTAAACAACTAGTATATGTTTCTTTAATTTTCTTTCCATCCTGTTTATACAGTAATTGCTATTGTGTAATCTCAAATACTGAGTCCTTTGAATTCATATCTGTCATAATTTAAAGGCCTTCAAATTATTTTCTTTTGATGCAGGGCTTTGCTCAAGGATGTCAACACAGCACTGAGGACCCTGCTTATCTAAGTACTTCAGCAGAAATGACAGTAAAGCACTTCAGGCTGTAGCCAAGAACCTGTGATATGTCAGGATGTCACCACTCCCCAGGGAAATACATGCATACTTTGATGGACAGCTTTAATCATGTTATTGTTGACACCACGTGACTTCAAATGTTCTGATACACAAACCTTTATTTAATAACATAAAGTCCATTGATGTTATTCAGTTATCCCTGAATGTAGCTAATTATATGGTGCTAAAATGTGCTTGTTGGAAAATAAATATAAATGAGTTATGTTGGTTCAAATTTTGCCATCAATTTCAAACTTTACTATTTGAGCTGATCAATTTCAAATCATGATGCTGCAAGATTAAATTCATTATATATAGTCAGATTAGGTGATGTGATGTTTATTTACATAATGTTACAGTGTTTAACTAAAGAATTAAGTGAAGAAATCTAGCCATGTCAATTTACTCAGAATGTGATATTCTTAGATCTTCTACTCTTGTTTTATATTCTACTCTGTGAAATAACATAGCAACAACCTATGTTAAGCCTGTTTGATGTGTTTTAGTTCATTAAATTGTGCGTGGGCAAAGTTACTACCCTTGGCATGACTTCACATGACTCAAAAATCTGTCGTCCAATCGACTGAAAACGTGCAATATTTTGCTGTAAAAACTTTATTTCAATGACTGTTCACACAAATACACAAATGCAATGCAAACTACCCATCGTTATCAATGATTTTCTGACTGCATAACGACAGGAAAAGAATCCGAAATGAAACCAAATGAGTTCTTTCTTGTTGTCCTTGATAAACGTCTATTATATCGCTAGACGTGGTCTCGTGGTGCTGAGTTACGATTGGTTCAGTTATTAGTCAAATAATTTTGTTTAAGGTTTTCAACTCTTGTTGCTCAGTTTACAGGTGTTTCTGGGAGAGCGTATCTAGTCTCTGCGTACGCTCTCTGCTTGTTGATTGCCTTCCCTCATCCCGGTTAGAGTGATGATATCCGTGTCTCTGCTTTCCTCTGCAATGTTGTCTGTAGGTTTTCCGAAAAACCCTGCCGGCCTCGCCATTTTGTAACTAGGGGCAACGTACCCTGATTGGTCAGTGGCGCTTGAACGGGGACATCCCTGACGTCATAGAGTATTAGATTTCCCGGGCCGACGGGGACGCGGGGATCGGTTCTAAGGGCCGTGTATAGTCACATTAACGGGCTTCGTCCTCGGTGGAGACAGCAGTTTTGCCAAGTATATCAGTCAATTTCAATGCATAATCGTATGTTTAAAAAAATTATCCGTGGCTTTTTTGTTTAATCAAAAAAGAATTTTCCCTAGAGCAGATTTTTGACAAAAAATGATAAGAAAAATTCAATTTTGGCTCTTTTGGACCCAAAAAAATTACAATGCGTTCACATACGGCAAAAAAGCCACGGACAAATCAAATCCATTTGGTGTAATCTGTTATAGGGAGAAAAATGAGGGTCCAGAATGCTGCCTCCGCTGAGGACGGGGCACATGAAATAAACATGTATTTTTAAACCAAAATATGTGTTTTTCACCCCAAAATCCAGCATTTCAAGAAAAATGTAACAAGTGTTACATTTGAAATAATAAGATCCAGCATTCTGTGAAATTTTATCTCAATCCAACCTTGCTGTCGAAAGTTACAAGCGTATTCATGTTTTACCATACCTAATAAAGTGTCACATGCCGTAATTGACCTGAGTAACCACGTATCAACCAAATAGCCTGATCCCGTTACCACAGTGTGCGCCTGCGCAAGATTATTTTCTCACGAGAGTTCCCTGTGGTTAGACGAGATTTGGATGTCTAATTTCGTGCATATATTTTCTACAGACTATTGTTCTTTTGAAGGCTTTCATGTCTACTTTCATGCTTAATAGTATATCATCTCTTTTTTTAAAGGCTGGCATGAGAGGACCTGCTTCACACGAAGCTTTCTCCCTTGTAGCATCAGCCGGCGACAGGGGTTTTCTGTCCCTGATAAGACGATGCGAGGCCCACTCCTGCCTCGGGGACTGCATATGTGCATCTCAAAATAAACTATGCAACCCAACGCAGTCCTGTACCGTGGGGACTGGGGGTAAATGGACTCGCCTTTTATCATTGAGCCTTCTGGTGCCAAACGTTTGCCTAAAATTTAAAAAAAGCCACTTTGCATAAATGTAAATATATCTACCATGATCTCCTTTCATCTATATCTATATACAACTACATCTGCAGCTTGACAGTTCCAAGTTTTCATACACATCAATCCATGACGTATGATGGCTAGTTAAGGATACCTTAAATTTCCCCATGTTGGGGATGGGGGGAGGGTTACGAAGATAAAACGTAGGATAACCTCTCCTTAGACCTTATACAAGTTGCATGGTGATTTCTTAAACGTTCCCAACATCCTTCACATATGGAAATGCGACTCACTTGTGCATAATGACAAGAACCTCATGATCATGGTATATGCAACTGAGGGAGGTATAAACATTATGAAATGGAAATGATGTAAAGGCAAAAGTTAAATGGCCCATAAGTTAGATAGAAGCTATGATTTGTGTATATGTTTTTTCTAGTTTCAGCGTGTCTAAAATGCAAACCATATCATTTCATGTAGTACCATCAATAGATGTATATGATACCATCGACCTGACGGGCTTCTCGTCAGTATCTGGAGCCGACGACATCGCACACACACCTGCTGGGGACTTCCTGGCTGCCAAATGGACAACCAATGCACAAATTATAAGGTAACGCTAAGTCTCATAAATCTGCGTCGCGGTGGCGTAGTGTCAGGCTGTTTGGCCCCAGAACCCAGAGATACTGAGTTCGAATCCGGGGTTCCCTGATTTGTCCCGTTGACGTTGTGCCCTTAGGAAAGGCACTTTACACGACTTTCCTCACTTCACTCAGGTGTAAATGAGTACCTAGCTTCAGTTAGGGACGTCCCTCGGATAGGACGTTAAATGGAGGTCCCGTCTTTGAGGAGAGCCACACACCGAGCACGTTAAAGAACCCTTCCCGGTGTGAGTGGTTCAAAACCGACAGTCCTATGGCCGCACATGGGTCAATTGTCGTATTGAGGTCACTTGCGCGCCGAATGGCAGTCGCTACAGACCCTTGCGATCTAGCCCCGCCAAATAATGATAAATGATAAAACTATTATCAGAAATTCAAATGGACTTAAAACAACTATGTTGATGATATAGAAGCATGACCATATTCTTATGTCCACAGGTACCAGTGGAGTGCAGGTATTAAGGACGAGGCCGTGGGCAGCGGTGTGTTCAACCTTTTAACAGACAAAATATGGCACGACACAGACGGGGCCAACTATGCTATTCTCAACTTACCTGTTACAAAAGATGGAGGTAGATAAAACCTTTTTTGACTTACTTATCATACCGAAATCAAAAATCTATGTTGTCACAAGTGCATTCGCCAAGAAGGTTATGTCTACTATCTCCAACCTATTTAACACAGGACAGGCCGACTTCTATTTAAACTTTTAAGCATTACTGTTTAACCGTTACGCTTAATTTCTTTGCCATTTACGCAGCCCACACCCTACGAGGAGCAGATTATGTGATTTACGTCAGAGCATGGATCTCACCGACTACGTACAAAGACTTCTCTTCTGATGGAGTCGAGATGGACTTTTCACCTCCTAGCGTTCATCGCTCAACAAAGGTAAAAAAGATAAACTCAATTCCAAAAGCTCTGTACAAATGCGCCAAACTCTATTTTTTTCGTAGGTAATGTACAGCATAATGTACAAGCAAAACGTGTTCACATTTCAGAGGACTAAAAGGAAGAATTTCTCACAACGAATGCATACAAAATCATTTTTGTAATTCAACATTTGTGTTGTAGTCTGTATACGCTCTTGTGTGTTAGTATCATTTTCAAACTGTCGTTAGTGTGCCATGGTTTATTCGGAAACTAAGATAAGCTAACTAGCTGTTTAACATATCCTAACGTTTGTTCTCTTAAGGTCAAAGACCTGATGACTACATCTGCCACAGCAGACATTGACTACACCACTCAGACTGCGAAGCTTGTTTGCGGATGGGATGGTGTGTTTTACGACACAGGCAGCGGCATCGAGAGTTTTGAAGTTGCCTATGGCCTGGGACCGAGTGGTAAATATGTTGTAGTGAAATATTTGTTACTTTTTTTAATGATGCAATTTCTACATACCTCTACCTAACCTACACATTTACTGTCGTTATGAAATTCGATTACTCAACACTTCGGAATGAGCTTTTTCAACGTGCCCTTACTAAATCTCCTTCAGACGAGTCTATCTCACCGTACACCGATAATAAGGTCAGCAGCGCAACAACAACGCACCAGCTGGATGGTCTATCTCTGAATGAGGGAATAAGATATCACTGCAACGTCCGGGCATTCAACAAAGTACTGCTGTACAGTACAGCCTCGTCAGACGGTGTGATCGTGGACACGATAGCGCCAACGGCAGGTGTCGTCATGGACGGAGTCGGTATGTTTCTTTTGACCCCATTTGAATGTATAAATCACAAAATTTACATCTTCATTTTTCTTTTGAGACTAATCAATTGTCATTTTCAATTGAACAATGGAAAATGCCTTCACCCCTGAGGTTTGGTCATATTCAATACGAATGTTTCTGGTGTTGCTCAATGCATATCTTCCCCTTCCTTACAGTTCTTCACGATGTTGAGCACACAAATGTGTCCATGTCCATCTCTGCTTCATGGCACGGCTTCTGGGACTCCGAGTCGTTTCTTCACCACTACATGTGGTGCCTGGGAACCACTACGACTGCAGCAGAGTGCTCCGTATTGGCGGCTACAGATGTAGGACTTAGAACCGCTGCAAGGACTCAGCTTAATACGGCACTGGATTCGGGTAATGAGTTACATTATGTTTTGAAACTCTGATATGGAATTAGTTGCGTTCATTGTAATGAATTCTGTCATGAATGTACATTGTACGAATCATATATATCAGTATCAGTTTGATGACCGTATATGTGCTGCTAGTAAACCCATCGTTGGATCTTTTATACATTTAGGTTGAAATTACAAAATGATTTTTAAATCTACCGTTTGTCAGGTGTGGAGTATTACTCGAAGGTTTATGCTGTCGATGCTGCTGGCATGCAGTCAGATGTCGCCACGTCTGACGGAGTGACCATCGACACGACACCCCCGGTTCCGCTGGAAAAGTTGGAGGTCGGACAGAACATTGTGGAAGATTTCTCATTCGAAGACTCACCGAGAGCTATCCGCGTGGACTCGAGAGACGGGCTGAACTTCAGTTCACTACCTTCTTTTACGTCATCACACTGGACCATTGGAGGAAGATCAAGCGCTGCGGTTCTGAACGGGTCTGTAGGAGATCACGGGAGCAATGTCCTGTACCTAGCAGGTTCCCTCTCACAGCTGCTTACTACAAACACAGGCAGCAAGTACAGACTCACATTATCACTCCTCCACAACCCCTTCGTACAGAACAAGAGGTCAGACGAAGAAGTCCTGATACAAGCTCCTGGGATCAGCAAGGTTGTTCAACTGTACCGCCGACCTGGTCGACATGATTCAAAGAACGCGAACCGGTGGCAAAAAGCTACGATCTTCTTCACAGCAACGAGCGCGTCGTCCTCTATTTCTGTAGAAACGCCGGGAAGAACGAGGGGGATCCTCGTGGACAATGTTGACGTTCGGCTGTGCAACGTCATGGAGGCCCAGGAAGGAATGATGAGCAACAACAGCGTCCATGTCGAACTTCAGATCATCCATGGCCTGTCTTCAGTGTTCGCCAGCTGGGGATTTGTGGACATGGAGAGTCCCATCGTTGACTACCTGTGGGCTATAGGTATGTCTACTACTTCACTATTGTCATTGCAGTATCAGATATCTACTCCCCGAATGCTACATGTGTGACGGGTTACATGAAGTGCATCATTATTTACAAACCTGGATGTGTTCTATATGTAATAGCTTGTTTTATACAGTGACACAAAGTACATTTTTGTCAACAGGCACAGTACAAGGAGGGACCCAACTGCAGGCCTTCCGCTCTGTTGGAACCAGTGACCAAGCAATCAACAGTAACTTGACCCTAACCCAAGGATCAAACGTCTACGTGACTGTCGTGGCCGTCAACGCAGTTGGACTACGCAGCGTGGTGCATTCGCAACCGTCTTTGGTGGACAAAACACCGCCGGTCATTTCCTTCGTTCGGGATGGCTCCAGTGACATGGGTAAGTTTTTAAAAATCTCACAACTGTGGATATGAAAGATCAAATCATATCACTTACTTGGGTTCTTTATAGTAAATAGGGTGAATTACTAATGAATCGCTATTTGCATAATACTATTCGTATACGGTATGTACGTGTTTAATTAAATGTTCTCTCTTGTATTCCAGATGTCGACTTCCAAAGTGGCAACGTCATTTCAGCAAACTGGGTTGCTACAGATCCGGAAAGCGGAATAAGCAGGATCGAGTGGGCAATAGGTACATGATACCTCTGTTTGTCTACAATATCAAGTCTGTCATTCATTCAATATGTTCAATCTATAGCTCCTTTATAGACATCACAAAACTAACGAACCAAATAATCACTTGATCTCCTACCACAGGCATGGAGCCCGGGTCTTCTTCAATCAGTGATTACACTGTGTCTGAAAACTCCGGTAGTGCTTCGAAGTCGGTGAGTGGTCTTTCCCACGGACAGACAGTCTACGTCACCGTGAGATGCCACAACAACGTGGGTCTGTACTCCACCATGTCGTCCGACGGCGTCACCATAGTGACGAGCCCGCCTAGCACGGCCGCAGCACAGCTAAGTGTGCTGACTCGCTCAGAGACACACTATCCCACACGAGGCAACCACCAGTCACAAACGGACATGCTGCACCTGTCATGGGGCGGATTCACTGACACAACAGGCATAGCAGCTTACCAGGTATACTTCTTCTACTTCTTTCTTCTTCTTAGAAACCCCCATCGGGCCAAAGGACAAAGTTTGAGGGTGGAAGTCGTCGGATTCTGCAGAATTGATTCATAGCTAATCCATAAGCCGTAAAGTTTTCACCAGATGCTTTTGCACATCTCCCTGAAGTTAACTCAGCCTGCAAATCGTATTTGACGAGGCTAATTGAATCCAACAAATAAAACAGTTTCACAGGACGTACACAAATTAGACGATAGTTTCGCAGTGCAGGAAAAAACTCCTAACTGGACCATTGCAAAATCATTAGCCTATTCATTGGTATAGTAAACTCATAAGTAGACAGTGCAAGATAAGATACAGCATGTGACTGCCACACAAAGGTATCAACATGTTTCATTCTATGCAGTATGCCCTGGAGGGACCGGGAGTGGACGAGACAACTTGGTCCAGTCTGAGTCCCTATGGAGACACCAGTACTTTACTTGGCCTTGATCTTCAGCCAGCCAGCTACAAGGTGTTTCTCCGCGCCGTCAACAATGTCCAGATGGAGAGTGCATCACTCCAGGCTGAGGTCCAGATCACCACCACCAGCCCGTCTCTGTCAGGTATTACAACTTTTATACAATCACATGTTTATGGTTAACTTTATATGTAACTCAAAAACCATAGCGTTTTCTTGGTTCAAAGTTTTCCATGCTCGTTTAACAATTTGTGAATGCAATGATCGTACATATACCATGTAGAGACAGACTGTTGCTGGTTTGGCACATGTCATTGTCGTAAATATCATAGATACCCCATCTGACGTTCACATTGGTTTTCAGGGGCTTCAAATGTGACCCACAGCTGGGAAGATGGAAACGTCACCGCGGTGATTGACTGGGAAGGAGTCTTTGATGCAGCAACAGACCTTGTGTACGAGATCACCATTGGGACAACCCTTGGCGGAAATGACGTCCAACAGTGGGTGGAGACCGTGGAGACCAACATCAAAGTAGGACCGGTGGATCCTACTAAGCACCACTTCGGAACCATCACTGCCATCAACCCAGTCGGGATGTATGAAAACGTACTCTTTGATTTCTATCGTTAAACGCCATTGGCATAGACAACCATATACAAAAGAACGTAGACACCGTGAGCATACTATACATTCATGCAGCCATCTACAAAAGAAATATGTCAATCATTTTCAAGTAACTGTTCTTCTTTGTTCTTTACGTTTGTAAAAGGTACTGTTGACAGTAATGGGTTTCATTGTTATCCGTTAAACATTGAGCTTAAGCTATCATATAATGATTTACAAAACAAATGTGTTCATCAGTTTAAAGTTCCTGCACTGTTTTGTTCTATACGTTGGTAGACTATTGATGGTAAAGGCTGCTTTCTTTGTGTATACATATCCGTTAGACACTGAGCATAAACGATTATATAATCAACTACAAAAGAATTATGTTATTCACTTAAAACATACTGCACTTCTTAAATATTTTGTTTTATCCGTTGGTAGAACGTACTGTTGATGGTAAAGGCTTCCATTGTTATCCGTTAGACACTGAGCATAAACAATCATATAATGATTTACAAAACAAATGTGTTCATCACTTTAAAGTTACTACTATTTTTTGTTCAATACGTTTGCTAGGTAGTGCTATTGGCAATAATATGTGTTTCTATTGTTTACTAGTAAAAGCATAAATACTAAATAAGGTATCAGTGGTCAGGAGATAGTAATAGTCTGACTCGCAAATTATTCTCAGTAAAAACCCAAATATGCACGTATATATTATTCTACTAGAGCGATAGATCGTTAAGATAAAATTATCATTCCTTGCTACAAAATTATATCGGAGGCTAAGGTTTATTTACATACTTTGCCATGTCGCTCATTATATAATTTCTTCACTCTATAGTTCTTCATTCCACAGAGAACTCTGGCTATTCACATAGCTGTTCTGTCTGTTATAGAATATTCATTCTGTAGAAAAAAAGGGTTCTAACTGCTAAGCATTGACAACGTTGTTAGAAGGTGTTTAAAACAAGGTTTTTATTCTGTAGAGCAAAATATCTCTTGCTATTCACACGGATGTTCTCTCTGTTTTAAAATCTGTTATACCTGTTATGATTTTATTTTATCTTTTTATTCTGATCTGTAGAGTAAAAACGTGCAGCGTAAATACAAGAGCATGTATTTGTAAACTATAGAAAATTTCGAACTGACCAGATAGTGTGTGTGGCTGGTGACGGATTCATTATTGTATCAACAAGCGAACTTTTGCCATTTTGCAATAAAGCGGGATAAAAACCACCTGTGTGAGCATTGGTTATGATTCATGGTGATAACTAAAAATGGGAACACTAGCTACACTTACATCTAGCTATTTCACATCTACGTCATCTACTATACCAGTTATCATTTCGTACTCTTTCAAAGCATAGGCAGGAGAGCAACATTCTATAAATTCACAGCCCGTAGAAAAGGCTGGAGGGGCAGATGATACTGGATGCTACCATGGTCCCTGGCCGTCAACCAAATGAGGATGTGACTAAACAAAGATAAAGGGATAGTCTACCACCAGCACTAGGAGTTCTCCAACTCGAAACCACAAGAAAGACCCCCGAAACGACATATCATTCACATTCCATAATCAGTAACAATTCAAAGATCATATTTGAAAGTTACACGATTCTTATGTTAGAGGATTTTGATACTGTATCAGTAGCTATGGGCCGTGCTGTATGGCAAGCTGCAATGGGATGAGCAGAGGCCATTATCAGATGGACATCCGTTCTGCCAAACATCTACATGTGTAGGGTGTAACTAGGTCACTGTGTTGTTCATTAGAAAAAGGGATGAGACTCACTTGAAATTCGTTGCTAAATCATCAGATGGCAAAAAAAATATGATAAACATGTATGTTATGATAAATTGGTCGGATTCTGGGTACCACTTTTCCTTGGGGGAGCGCATGTAGCTAGCTGTATTGAAAATCTAGATCTCGGGAATAAATGTAAGTAACCGGGTGAAAGATTTCATCATTGCCTGAGAGTCTTAGACACGGAGCAACGAAAAAAAAGACGTGATGTAGATTGTTATGATAAAATGGTTGGAGTAACCCTGTTAAAACTCACAACAAATGGAGGTTTGTTGCTTCAAGAAGCCCATGCTTTCTCAGTAAATAAAGCACCACAGACAAAGCCTTAGAACTGATGACTCAATGATATAACTGTCTCCAAACAATCATCTTGATGATACAAGACATTGCTTCACGCTTCTGAGCATCAGGGTCAACCTGTTGAAGGTCAACCCCCCTTTCAATACAGGGGAAGGCCATCGAGAGACGTAGGCTTTCTCAGTAAAGAAGTTACCTGGGGCGAGGAGATGATTGGATCGAGATGACACGCAGGGGCCATGCAGGCAGGTGTTTTAATTGGCCATGTCAGATTACGTATTGGCATTTTAGCAGCTAGGTCATTGACGTCAAAGCAAACAACACAGAGCTCACTAATGACATGCCATAGTTTTATGTTAGAGAACGATTTGCTTTAAACACCTCAGGAAAAGACGTAGGACTGTATGTGTGCGAGTATTTTCATACAATTATCTCCATACTATATGCCATTGCTTTACTTAGGACTAATAATTAAATATGCAACTATCTCCAAACGGTCATCTTGGTGATAAGGGACATTGTTTTACGCTTGATATAATCAGGGCCAACTGTCCCTTTTCAAAGCAAGAGAAGGCTGTTATTGCGTTCTGTTCATCGAGAGGCGTTGGCTTTCTCAGCAAAGGAGTTACCTGGGGCGAAGAGATAATTGGACATGTCGACACGCAAGGGCCAGGCAGGTGTTTTAATTGGCCATGGGGAAATTTTGTCCGATTACGTATTGTTCGTTTAACGCGCAGTTTAATGGTCACAACAAGGTTTTTTTTGCAGGTAAGATACATATAGTATCTAGGTCATTGACGTCGAGGGAAACAGCTCAAAGCTTACTAATGACATACCAGAGTTTTCATGCAAGGGAACTGCTTGTTTTTAAGATATGCATCGATTTCTCATTAAAATAATTACATAGGGCCAGGCATGTGTTGAATTGGCCATTACGTATTGTTCATTTAACGTGAACTATATGAAGGCCACAACAAGGTTTTTGTAGGTCAGATATTGCTAGGTCATTGACGTCGAGGCAAGCAGCACAAAGCTTAAGCTTACCAATGACATGCCAGAGGTTTCGTGAACGGTTTGTATTAAACACCTCAGGCAAAGACGTAGGACTGTAGACTCTATGTGCGATTATTTTCATACAATTATCTCCATACTATATGCCATTGCTTTACTTAGGACCAATAGCTCAATATTCAACCATCTCCAAACGGTCACCTTGGTTATAAGGGACAGTGCTTTACGCTTCAGATCATCAGGGTCAACTGCCCCCTTTCAAAGCAAGAGAAGGCTGTTCTAGCGTTCTTTTCATGGAGAGGCGTAGGCTTTCTCAGTAAAGGAGTTACCTGGGGCGAAGAGATAATTGGATCGAGATGACATCTCGACACGCAAGGGCCAGGCAGGTGTTTTAATTGGCCATGTCACATTACGTATTGTTCATTTAACGTGAACTTTCTAAAGGCCACAAGGTTTTTTTGGGTCATTGACATCGCAACTTCAGCAATGTCAGGCAAACAGCACAACGCCTAAGCTTACCAAGGACAAGCCAGAGTTTTCATGTAAGGAAAGGGGTTTGCTTTAAAAACATGCATTGTTTTCTCATTAAAGCAATTACATTGGGAAAAGCGTTGATTTTGTCCATCGATCAACTCAAAAGAATATAAGAATAAGACAAAGATGAACCCCATGGGTCCAACTGATATTCGGATGTTTGTCTGTGTGCCTGTGTGTGTATCTGTCTGCCTGTGTTTCGACCTACTTCAGCCAGCATAGCCCAAGAAGCTTTAGGATTGTAATGATTTCTATGCCTCCTAGCAGCTCTCCTTAGTACTGCATGTGGTAAAACGTCTGGGTCTTATGCTCGCTTATTTATCTATTTGTCTGAACCTTTGTTTATTCATTACAGGCTCAAATAAGTCTTTAGTGAGGAGGTAAGGGTCAGGCAGAACATGCAGATTGTCTTATTGATGGTGAAGTATAAAAGTACCACTTATCGTGCTAAAGGTGATGCAATATTCGAAGCATGAGAGTGCCAGTATTGAAGCAATAGAAGGTAACGTCTCAAGAAGCCTAGGCTTTCTCAGTAAAGGTATGACCTGGAGCGAAGACATTTTCTGCATAGCTGGATTTATGACAAAGGACACTCCTTTGTGTAGGGATGCCACCCGAGGGTCAAGCCAGTGGTCTGATGACACACGGGATATAATTTGTCACACCACTCATTGTCCATCTGACGTATACTTAAAGGGCGCAACCTTTCTTTACGGTTTTCGGAGCCGGAGGTCATTTTTGATTGTACTCTTTTGATTGTAGCGAGGCGATCAATGTACGTTGCTATGTAGACCAAATATAAGACATCACAGACAAATGCTTAGTTACTGTATTGTGAAACCTACATACATAATGCAAATCCTTGACGATGTATGTATTATCCTTTTTTATTCATCTTTTGTACGTTTTTTTTTTTTTTTACTTCTGTGTGCTTGTAGTTGTAGAACACCTTTTGTAAGTCACTGTACTTTATGTGACAGTAAAGAATCCACTGATGTTGGATGGATCATCTAGGTTAGATTTGCGTTAGGATAGGCACATCTGTGTGAAGATAACTTGAGCAAACTGTATATGAAAAAAAATACTTCACATCCTTAAATCAACACATCTATCGTGTAACAGTAAGTTACTTTTCTTGTAGATTGAGTAGGAAAGAAGTGTCTGGCTTCACGCCGTAAATAAATGCCCTTGTAGAAGGATTGATTGGACAAAACTGGGAGTATTATCATTCGCAATGATGTGTTTATTCCGCCATACAAAAACACATGTACACAGTGAGTAAACATCCTTTTCAGAACCTACAAACAAAAGAACAGCTAGAAGAAATACAGGTTTGGTAGGTTGCACAACGAGTCAGTAACCTCTAACCTTTGACATCTTTAATTGCTACTCAAATGATAAGTGTGTGTCTTTACCAATTAGCTCCAGCTCAGTAGTTGATCATTATTGTCAGACTCTAGAATACATAATAGAGATTGTCATAAAAACTACTTTCAAGACATCGAACATAGAATGGATAGAACCAAGATGCTTGATATCATGTAATATTGACACCATAACTACTGTTGATCAAAGTATCATAAACCAAAATAATGTAACATGTGACAGATACTGAACACCAAATCCTAAAATGACCAAATTAATTTTAAAAAGCGTACACTGAATTTGTACAACATTGAGGCCATTCGAACTTGTCATTGTGTTTTTGAAGTCGAAAAAGATGTCCTTTGTCGATATGGAAAATATATCATATACTTGTACATGTATGTCGTTATTGAAGTCTGTCGAAAATGATGCTATTTACTTGTATGTCAATATGGAAGTCCGTCGAAAGGGATATCATATACTTGTATGTTGATATGGAAGTCTCTCAAAAATATACCATATACGTGTATGTTGTTATTGAAGTCTGTCGAAAAGGATGTAATACTTGTATGTCGATATGGAAGTCTGTCGAAAAGGATGTCATATACTGGTATGTCGATATGGAAGTCTGTCGAAAAGGGTCTCATATACTTGTATGTCTATATGGAAGTTTGTCGAAAAATAAACCATATATGCTTGTATGTCGTTATTGAAGTCTGTCAAAAAGAATTGCCATATACATATGTATGTCGATATGAGAGTCTGTCAAAAAGAGGATGTCATGTACTCCTATATGTCGATATGGGCAGAGATGTATTCTTCTTTTTTCTTGTCTCGTCATCTCAGCCTAGGAAGAAAAGCAAAATCATATTCAATACAATGCAGTTTCTCAAGTACAAAGTGTCAAAACATTCTTATGTACAAAGTGTCAAAACATGTTTATGTACAAAGTGAGACAGGGAGGCTTCTATTTTTACTTACCTGGGACACAGCACTTCCTCCCAGCGGGTCCTCCACACATCTCAGTCTGGTACTCGCCGTGACAATAGTTACTGTCCATCTTACACTGACCACCCGCGTTAGAACACTTACTGTCTCCGGCGGACCACGTCCCTTGGTTCGATTCACCTGGTGGTTCAAGATGAAAGATCACCGTCAGTAAGTATAACAGACTATTCAATGTGTGAAGTTTACGACTTGGTTTAAAATGTACTGGACGGTTTACTTACTCTTCTATCTAGCTAATACAAGAAACGTATATGTCCAGTGTTAAGAAGACGAAATATAGCTATCAACTTGAGGATGGCTAGGCGAAGCAAAACAAATCTTCGTTTCATAAACTACATGATGGTTGTATAGAGATGTTTGACATCAGAATGTTGTAGAATAAAAAATTGTATGTATATGGCAACTGTTTATATAACGTCTGACTGTTTCAAAATCTTATCCAGTTGCTTGAGTAATTATTTTTGGCGTAACTGTTTATATACTCCCTAGCCAGCTAACTCCTCTGGCATGTTATCTGTCTATTTTGCCAATTTCTACTATTATTAGCGACACGTGGAGCCTAGCTGTTATAGGCTAATGTATGATAGTGGCAACATTCCTGGATCAAAAATAAGAAGGTATGACAGGCGGAGGAAACAAGACTTACACGAAGAGTCGCACGCAAGGCAGCATTTCCTAAGCGCGTTGCCGCCGCACTTGTTGTCCTCGTACCCTGCGGTACACGTCCTTACGGAGTAGTCCTGGCACTTCCCTCCCTGACTGGTGCACTGGGAGTCTGCAGAGGACGACTGGTCCACGACTGCAAGAACAATTAAACAGCTAAGACGATATACTATGTCGAAGTAATGTCCTTTAAAAGCCATTGTGGCTAATATTCTACATACAGGAGCATGTTCACACTAGACGCACAATGTACTTTCACAATGCCGATTTTGCATCTATGTATCTCACCCTTAGCCTTCTGCTTCAGCTGGGTTGTTGCTAAGCTGCTGAACTTGAGCTTGTAGCGAGTTCCTCCCTCGAACTTGTGACATCGGCATAGGATGGTGGAGAGCTCTTGGTGGAAGCGCCAATCACTCACCACATCGAAGACGTACCAGGCGGCGAAGTCGTCCTGAAATATGAAAAGTCGTCTTAGTTTTATTTTTTCAAAAATCCCAAGTACCCCGTGCATGATGTCGCTGTACAGGATGTAATATACATATATACAAGTGTATCTGTATATGCGTGAAAGCATGTGTGTCTCTCTAGATCTCTGTATATGTATGTATGTGTGTGTGTGTTTGTGTGTGTGTGTTTCTGTGCGTTATGGTGTTTAACTATCTCTTTCAGTATGTCTGTGTGTATGTATTTATTTTTGCGTGTATATGTATGTATGTATGTATGTATGTCTGTGCGCGCATGTGTCTGTGTGTATGTATGTGTATATATATGTTTGCATGTATGTATGTGTGTACGTGTGTGTGTGTACGCGCGCGTGTGTGTGTCACTGTGTGTGTGTGCGTGTGTGTGTGTGTGTGTGTGTGTGTGTGTGTGTGTGTGTGTGTAAGTGTGTGCGCGCGTGTCTCTGTGGCTGTGTAATGAAATCATTACCCCTCACCTGTCTGTTCTCTATCAGATCACAGATGTCAGTGTCTATGAAGCATTGGTACTGCGTCCGGAAGCCGAGGTTGTGGATGTACCTGCACGACAATGACTCCGCCTTGTAGGCAGGGAGCAGTGAACGTGTCATGCACTTGGTGAACTTCGTGACCCACTCTTGGCCCTGAAAACACACATAGGAAACAACACGTTACTGCGGTATCAGGCAGCTTCGTATTACAGTGCATGGTGTTATATAGATATGTGTACATTAGAGGACACCAATTTTGTCATCCATACAAGGTGGTGTAAATAGGTCAATCTTCACTGTAGTTTGCAGTTTGCAGTAGAGATAGAAAAAGAAAATGCTGTCGAGTCAAGCCATTTGGCAATGTTCTGACAAAAAAAGAAGAGGAAGAATAACAAAAAAAAGGGCACTGTATTGAGCAGACAGTAGAGGAACATGAACAAATGTAAGACTGAATTGAAGCAATCTGCCACTCAAAAACCGTGACAATGACTTGTTTAGCACCTGAGATAGTAAAGCCAGAAGTTCTTCTGGAGTACCACAGCAAGGCACAAGGAGGCCCATTATCGAACTGATCCTTGGCGAAGGTTACACGAATGAAAGACTAAGATCGTCCACGGGCAGTGAAGTCAAGTGAAAGCCTTTATTTTTCTTCGAGTGCGAACTAGTTTGTCTTTCTATGTATTTGTTTGTAAGCCTTACAGCAGGGGTAAACACCGGTGCCTTCTTCTTGAGCTTCTCGCACAACGGTTGACCCTCCCTCTGTACGAATTTGGTCCGGCCGCAGGGCCAGCGCCTCTCCAGACAGTCGTAGAAGGCACAGTCTCCCTGTAGAGCTTTGCTCTCACAGTCAGCCTGGATTCCTAGAAATCATCATCGATTCGTAAGAATATAAAACACAATGACTGAACAATGTCATATAACGTCAGAAATCAAACAAGTCTCACTGCAGAGCTTTGCTCTCACAGTCAGCTTGGATTCCTAAAACGTATCATAGAGTTCGTAAGAATATAGTACACGATGACTGGCCAATGTCAAATAACGTCAACAATTCACTTTTAAACTAAATAAAAAAGAGATTTCCTGTGTTTTATACTATTACTAGCTAGTTTTTTTCTCTCTATCGTGCACAAGAAATTGTTTGTGAAACTGAACTCCCCTTGCTACTGTTTTCGGATGGGCTTGCACCCTGAAGGAAAGCTTTACAACAAAGTTTGAAGAAAAGGAATACCTTCATCTGGTGTTTTCTGCCAATGGGTGGTTGAGAGGTCCAACACCTTCGTGTAGACATCTTTGGTGGCACCAACAACCTGATGGAGCTCCGCCAGGTCGTAGGAACACATGCAATGCTGTGCTGTCACCAGGAGCTAAGAAAACACAGAAAGTGTGTTGTAGAAACTTAACCAGCTAAAACTTCAAGAGCAAGTACTCAGTAAAAACGGAAACGTGCGAACGCGCCCGAAATTAAAGGCCGAACGCGTTCCGAGGAGTTCCTTCTAACTGGTAAGAAATCGCGGTATATAACATGAGGCACAGGAATGTACACGTCCTTCCACTCAGACGGACTAACAGACATAAGAACTCGTTTGTCATGAGAGCCGTTAAAGATCTTCAAAAACCAGGATTAATGCCGTGTACCATGTCAGAGGTAGTGCTGCGTACCGGTGCTGTGTACCGGTACTGTACCGTAAAAATCGATTAGGTACAGGTCCAAAATACCGTATCATGAAGTACCTGTACTGTACCGATATAAATCTACACCATGTCTATGATTATTTTGTGACTGATCTCCTAACCTCCTAACCTCATGCAATTGCAACACCAAACATGGCCAAAGTGACAACATTAGAACAGCGTTACTAATATGCGACAGATCCTTCAGGAGGGCTGGGAGTTTTAATAGCAAGGCCAATGCAGTTTGGCGGTAGGAACCTAGATATATTCTTTGAAAAAAGATGCTGACAAGTTGTAAGCAGCTTATCAATGTTTCTTGTATCTAATTTGGGGCCGAAGCTGAGGATGTGACATTCCGTGCGCGGCCATTTTGTTTGTACATGTAATAAAATGTCACGTATTCTACCCGTGCGTCGCACGTCAGTGTGACTGCAACAAGGGAAAATTGGCAAAAAATTTGCCGGAATAATTTATCGACGTTCTCACCTTTCCGTTTTTACCAAGGAAAATAGACTTGATCGTACATGGTGTAGAGTAAGATAAAACAATGACAAGAGCAAAAATCACAACGCTTAAGCTTTGCTATCCTGGTTTGCTCCGAATGCACATTTCCAGTACTTTATGAATCAATGAATGAAGACCTTTATTGTACACATATACCCACTCGGTTAAGGACAGTTCACAACCAAAAAACATTATACAGGTACACCTATACATTGTCAAATTACTACAAGTCTTATAAACTACATGGATTCGACTTCTCCTCGCTTCTTCGTAATGGTTAAAAGTTTATGACTCCACTCACCTGTTCCAAGAATGTGGAACTGTCCTCTCCTTGAGTGCCGCTTGCTCCCCACACATTCTGTAGAGCTTCTCTGTTCGTCCGAATGACCTTGCAAATTCCGCCGCCCCCCTTTGCCTGTGCGAAGCAGACCGGGTACGTGTCCATGCCGAAAGTCTTCAGTAATGGACAGGTGTACGATTTGGACTTGTAGATGGGGATGAGGGCTTTCGTGAGACACTTCTTAACGTCGTCTATCCATGCTTTTCCCTGGGAAAGAAAAAACACGTTATGGTGAGTCCTTGAAAAACATGGCATACGGTCAGACACAAATAAAAATCAGGTCACGAGATACTTGTTGTATAATATAGGGTCTATACACATAGGGCCTAAATAATTGTACAGTTACAGTCTAGAAACTATACCTAAAGAATCTGGGTGGAGTTTTTAAAAACGATACCGGTTTTGGACCTGTACCTATCCCTTATAGTATCAAGTTTGCTAATTATCTATATCTGTAGCCGACAGTCCTTTTCACGAGGGTAGATTATCGTTTTTGTATTTACACATTTCGATCTCAAAACAAGATCTACAATTCTTTTCTAATTTTCAAAATTGCCATATTTGAGACGAACTTTGCCTACCAAAACTCTTTAAAAAATTGTATCGGCTAGTTCTGGCATTTTAGTTTGTTCAGGTACAGGTACGCCACACGTTCCAGGTCCGAACCTGCACCATTTTTTTACAGATGTATCTAGATACAGGTACACAGTCCTATGCCCAGATATGCAAAGCTGTATTGTCTTGCAATCTTATTTTTATCTATCTAGCTCATACTGGACTAGCCTCCGTTGCAGGCTCTGAACCGGCCTTTTTAGGGGCTAAATAATACACTTTTCGCAGCCAGCCCGTAACCATCAGCCACCCCCGTAACCATTTTGCCGGTAAAATGGTTACGGGGAATAGTTATGGGGGTGGCTGATGGTTACGGGCTGGCTGCAAAAAGTGTATCATTTTGCCCCCAAAAAGGCCGGTTCAGAGCCTGCAATGGAGGCTAATGCTCGACAACGCTAAACACATGGATTAAGTTTCATGCTAGTGCTTACATCAGCATCGAACTCCTCGTAGTGTGTCACGATCTTGCTACAGAAGCGATATCCGTAGCCGACAGGGAACCCGACCACTTTACAGTCGAACTTCTTTTCTAGGCATGGGATTCCGTAGAAGGCGCAGTCTCCGGTCCTTCCGTACCGCACACACGTCTGTGTCTCAGTCTCCCAGAAGTTTCCTTCTTCTATAATAAACAACAATGACAAGGAATCAGTTTGGATCCAATCCACAGCAATTTGGGTTTAGGGCCCTGTCATCACTGAGCAAGCGGGCATACTTTTTGCCTTCTTCTGTAAAAAAAGACTGAACCAGTTTGGATCCAATCCAAAGATATTTGGGATTACATACTCAGTACATACATATCGGCATTTCTAACATATTGATCACATGCATGTACAAATATAGGGACGGAGAGGAAAGCGACACACTCAAGTTAAGAACTTGTAAAAGCGCCACCACTGAGCAAGCGGGCATACTTTTTTTCCATTCTTCTATAAAAAAGACGGAACCAGTTTGGATCCGATCCATAGATATTTGGGTTTGAATAGTCAGTACATACATACATATCGATTTTTTTTCTGTTGATCACATACATGTACAAATATAGGAACGGAGAAGAAAGTGACACTCTCAAGTTAAGAACTTCTACAAGCGCCGCCACTGAGCAAGTTTAAACAATCACAGTGGGCATAGTTTTGACAGATAACTAGTGTAAACCACAGAGTAGGTGGTGTTTTTAAGCAGTCAGCGAGAAAAGTTGCGTCTGTAACGTGTCCTATATATGTGCCAAAGCAGGCTTGGCTTTACATTTCATTCTTACGTCTGGAAATCGTCGTTTGCAAAAACTGCCACTCAAAATCCGTCTTTCAGCGGGGTTCAAAATCCAAAGATTTCGAAGGTGTAGAACCAGGGGACTCTTTTTTCGTGCGCCTCCAACAATAAACAGAGATCCCAGCATTCACCAAGTAAAAACGTCATTGCAAACATACTGCCGCTACCATTCGAATTGGCAGAGCATAAAATGATACTTGTGTTAGGCCAAAGAACATGTCGTTCGGTTAAGACTCGTCCTGTTGTCGTGTTTTGGTAACATTCAGTACTTTTGCTAACCAGTCACTGTGTGAAAATAGGTCAAACTAGAAATGTATCTGGCTTCAGACAACTCATGCTGCCATCATCATACAAGTGGGAAAAACAAAGCTACAGCAGTGATTTTTTCCAGGCCGCCGTGACATTGTTTAACTTGAACGAAATCTTAAGAGATTTTTTTCTGAATATCGGGTTTTGGAAGTTATCTTAGAAAAATAGGCATTTGACATGGAATATGTGACACGGTAACGTCGGACAAAACAAGTATCCTACTGTTGCCCTCACTATAGTATAGGGTGCTACAATTTTGAATGAAGAGCTGAAGACCTTTATTGTACACATCTAGCCTCTGGGTTAAGTGCAGGTCACAGCAAAAGAATAGTTTACATAATATGCATTTTCAAGTTACTATAAGAATTATAAACTACGTGCATGTGACTTTTCCTCGCTTCTTTGTAATGGTAACATGTAAGAGCAGCTGATATGCTTCATAATCAAAGGTTTATCTTAAGTCATTAGAAATAAAGTGTAACTTTCTTACGTGCTTCAGCGGTTCCAAGGACCAGCGCCAGGAGCACAAATCCGGCGTAAAGCAGCATCTTGGACGCTGCCAAAAAACGACGTCTTGACTCTTCCAACTGGACAGCTGGGTTCCTTCGCGTCCGCGGCGCAGTTATGAAACACAATGTAGATAGCCTGGAGCTAACGACTCGCCTGAATAGGTTTCTGGTTGGCCTGTGCACGTAGGCAGGCAGGCAGGTTTTTCAACCTGCTGTGACGTCATCTGTTCTGCATTTATCTTACCTTTCGGTAGATGTCATTGTTGACGGATGGGAATAAATGCAAGTGATAAGCTCTCATAAAACAATCGCCAGGAATATATTGCTAGCTACGTTAGCGCTGGTCAGCAGGCGGCCAATGAGATACTCCCCTCTAGTTGTTGGAGGGAAAGTTACTGACCAATCATGTCGCCTCCTACGATCAGGAGGCAACGTGATTGGTTGGAAAGCTCTTGAACCAACATAGGCTCCATGATCCAATGACGGTTTGAGAGACACCTGAAGAACTCACCAGCCCCCAAAACGTACTTGCAATGAAACACGCTGGGTTGGCCAAGTTTAACTGCTGTATTAAAATGCCACACAG
This sequence comes from Branchiostoma lanceolatum, assembly GCF_035083965.1. Classification (NCBI taxonomy): domain Eukaryota; kingdom Metazoa; phylum Chordata; class Leptocardii; order Amphioxiformes; family Branchiostomatidae; genus Branchiostoma; species Branchiostoma lanceolatum. The sequence goes on from NC_089736.1 coordinate 10,706,611, forward strand.
CATCCGAGACTGCAACCAATTGTACTCAATTCAAGGACAAGTGCAAGTCATAGGAATGTGTCCCTTAGAAAGACAGATAAGGATAGAAGGTTTCTTTCTTACTAGTACGATTATTAGTATATTCAAGGAGGTTATATGGAAACATCCGTGGTACATCATGTGTATTTCTTAAAGTTTCAGAAATATATACATTGATGACTAAAACAATTGTATCATGATCCCATAATCTATTCATGTGTTTCTAGGACATACAATGTAAAAACATATTCGTATTTGATTCAGATGTTACTGCTATTTTGCAGGATTAGAAATTGCTTTGTGATCACTTCTCCTTCCCTTTGTACCTTTACAGAAATACTTCTTACTTATTTACTTACTTACTTTAGTTATGATTAAAAGATAGATAAAACTTTTGTCATTTTCAACAATAAATAGCTCTCGTGTCCTTCTTTGAAGGCTAGCTGGTGCACTTACAATGTAAGTCTTAAATACTGAACTTAGAAATATATGACATCTAGTATTATATACAAGATGATGATGATGATTATATACAATTTACAGTCATGTAAGATTCAACACACCAGTGTCATGGCAAGATGTTCATATAACAAATGTTTCACATCATATTCATTTCATACCACTATGTACATATAATAAAGGACATTTCTCCCTTGTAAAAGAAACTCATTTCTTTGAGCAACTTTCCTCCTTTCTTCTGGAGAAATGTTCTCTAAATTGGCTTTACATCAGATTCTGTGAAAAAGACATTGAGGATAGCATCCAGTTGGCCTGATCAGTCAATCCTGTACCCACGTGTAAGGGCGACTGAAGTTGAGGTCCTCATTGACTACGATGGACGAACATCATCATCATAGCACCCAGAAATGTATCTCGAATCTTTGAAGAATCTTAAAGTTCTGGGTTCGAGTCCATAGCTTGTCCCAATGTTGAGCCCTTTAAAAAGGCACTTATCACCACTTTCCTCACTCAACTCAGGTGAAAATGAGTACCTAGCTTCAGTTAGGGACATCCTCTTGGATGTGATGAAACGTGAATGCCATGTGTTTGAGGACAGCCACAACTCGAGTTCGTTAAAGAGCCCTCCACACTTATTGATAAAAGCAGGGGTCCTTCACAGTGTGAGTGGATCAAACATATCAATCTGACCTTATGCAGCTTAACGTACGCAGCTGGTCAGTTACGCCTTAAGGCAGTTTAACAGTTAAACGAACAAACAGATAAACAAACAAATAAACAAACAAGAACAATAAGTTATATCTGTGTCTCCTCCCCTGGTGGTACACTCACAATCCCGATCAGAAGATTCTCTGCCAGGTCTTTCCTGCCGACCTCCCTCAAAGCCTCTGCCAGAATGCCCAGTTTCTCCTGAGCTGGAGGTGTTCGGTTTCTCCACTCCTTCAGCAAGGAGTAGATCTGTGAATAGTTTTGTCAGGTTGGTAAATGACAGGATAATGCATTACAAGGACTGTTTATAATACAGGGCTCCAAATTCTTTTTTGGAAATAGGTGCACTGGTGCACCCAACCAAAAAAATTAGGTGCACAGAAATAATATTGGATGCACCACAAAAAAGAAAGTTGAATGTCAGCAAAACATAAGTTTGATGCTACTGCCTCTCTTAAGAACTGCAATCTGTAAGTCTATTCAGACTTCAAATTTCAACCAAGTAATACATAAAGTACAATAAAAGGTAATATTGCTTTTTCTGATACTTACATTTCAATAATATTTTGTATACTAGCGTACAAGAGAATCGTTTCCCTATATAGTACAAAAATATCTAGGTGCACCAGTGCACCCACAGTCAAAAATTAGGTGAACAGCTCCAATTTTGGGTGCACACAGCACATGCACCCAGTATTTTGAGCCCTGTAATATTGATAGACTGTGAGGGGGCCAGAGTCACATGCAGATAGACAATCTGACTACAGACATGCACATTGGATAAAGCAAAGCAATGGATATAGGAGACTCAATGGGTTTGAAAACCCACTCTAATCATGAACTGTATGTTTGTGTGTGTGGGGGGGGGGGATACATTATCATACAAGCTTGGTCATATTTAGAACCCCATTATTCTCACAGCAGCATCACCTAGCAATGGGAAGTAGAACCAGTCATTTATGATTGCCCTGAGAAACGTAAATGAAGGAAAACCCAAAAAAAGTTTGGCAGGTACACGTAAAAAATAATAATTTGGGTTGTGCAACAAACAACTCATAGCTGCATTATTCAATGACTACAAGAATATAAATCTGTACACAAAAAGAAAAAAACTCTGTCTAGTACAAGGAAATATCAAGGTCAAGTACAAGGTCACCTGCAGGTTCATGTCACAGAAGAACTCCAGCCTGACCCTGACGATGTCCATTTGGTGGAAGCCCAGGTACACCATCATGGCGTCCCACTCCGGACCTATACACTTGGACAGCTTCCACAGACTTTCATCACTTAACACACCTACAGTACAGGGCACAGGAAATGTGGACAGTAATTATCATATACATGTACCATCATGGCGTCCCACTCCGGACCTATACACTTGGACAGCTTCCATAGACTCTCATCACTTAACACACCTACAGCACAGGGCACAGGAAATGTGGACAGTAATTATCATATACATGTACCATCATGGCGTCCCACTCCGGACCTATACACTTAGACAGCTTCCACAGACTTTCATCACTTAACACACCTGTAACACAAGGCACAGGAAATGTGGACATTAATTATCATATATATGTACCATCATGGCATCCCACTCCGGACCTATTCACTTGGACAGCTTCCATAGACTCTCATCACTTAACACACCTACAGCACAGGGTACAGGAAATGTGGACATTAATTATCATATACATGTACCATCATGGCGTCCCACTCCGGACTTATACACTTGGACAGCTTCCATAGACTCTCATCACTTAACACACCCCCAGTACAGGGTACAGGAAATGTGGACATTAATTATCATATACATGTACCATGATCATAGCGTCCCACTCCGGGCCTATACACTTGGTCAGCTTCCACAGACTCTCATCACTTACATGTAACACACCTACAGCACAGGGTACAGGAAATGTGGACATAAATTATCATATACATGTACATGTACCATCATTGCATCCCACTTCGGACCTATACACTTGGACAGCTTCCATAGCTAGGCTCTCATCACTTGTAACACATCTATAACACAGGGCACAGGAAAATGTGGACAATAGATATATAACTATGAATGGATTATTGCTTTTTCTTGCACTCTGTTTTTAAACATGCTGCTCTTTTAACTCAGAGGGCAAAGAAAATTAATATCAAAGAATTTCTCAAGTTTAAAATGTTCTGAGGAAACTTTCTCACCTTTAATCTCTATAAGCACAATGTCAGCAAGACTTCTGGTTGCAGTGTCATTCTGGAACATAAACAGACACTAGATTACTAGAAAGAAAAATTGATACCAGACTGAGTATATTAAATCAGGTTGACTGATTCCCTCCTCTAGCAATATTTTTGCATGCACAGTATACATTTGCCCATCCTAAAACAATTTCATACACAAGAACAGGCAGAAAGTATATTTTGACACACAGAACCTTCACCTTTTTTAGGTGCTATTGATTTTCATTATAATTTTGACCCATGGGCCAGATATATATTCTGCTTTAATAACCTTAATTCTTGTGATGGAGTCTATCTCGGCCACAATCTCTTTGTGGCTGTCGTCTTTGTGATCTTGGCAAATATCTCGAGCTGTCATATTGTCCTGAGTGACAATGGCAGAAAGTGAAAGTGGTCAGACTTAAGTACATGTTAACCACTACCTGTGGACTAGACCCCAGCATTAGTGCTAATACACAACTGTGCGGCCCAAGGGCTACAGAAACAGAGATGGGCACAACCCTTTACATTGAAAGGCATGGAAAGGATTTCAACCATACTAACATGGTTGCAATGAAGCAATTTTGGACAAAACTTTGATTTTTGTGTTATATATTTTGCATTTCAGTTGGAATAATTGTAAGAGTAGTGAATGTATATTACATTTACTAATGGACATCTGAATGAACAAACAAACATAAACACTAAGAATGTAGTAAGCTACTTACATAGTTGAGTATGTTGAGATGACACCCAGCATGGATTAGTGTGTGTGCGACTTCACTATGTCCCATCTGTGCCGCTACATGGAGAGGGGTGTCTCCGTTCTGTGGTACAACAACAACAAGCAGTCTATCATTATAGGGTTTAAACAGCGTTGAATGACCAAAATCATCTAAGAGAGATTTTTTCAACAACTGTGACTACTATATATACATATACCAAGAAAAGAGTAAGGTTGAAATATATCACATAGTTGGTGACTACGATACAAGACAAATTAAGTACTGAAAAAGTACAAAATTAATAGTCGTAAACACTCAACACACTATCATTCCAAACATTGCCTCAAACCATTAATGTTAGTACAATGTATATATAGAACAGACTTGTATATATGACGTTACATGCATATTTTAAACGGTTCCAAGCTACTAGTACCTGTGGCATATGCAGCTTGATCTTTTCAAAACTCTCCTAAAGCTGGCGTCACAATTCATGCGAGCGTCGGCAGACTTTGTACATTGCCCAAAGCTCGCTGAATTTCAAAATCGCCCGAGCATCGACCATATTTTCCAATGAAAATCTCGGGCGACGTCCGTCGAACACTAAAAACTAAAAATCCCCCATGGGATGGTACCATCTCTTGGACATAGACGAAGTCAGTATCGACTGACCTGGTAAAAGGCCAATATTTGGATCAACTTTTATTTCTAAAAATCGCCCGAAGCCTGAGTTATCGACAGGACGTCGGCCGTACTTCGGCCAAAAATTAGAAGCTCGCCAACACGTCTGCCAAGCTGAATTTCTTATTTATGACAGGGGCATAAGGAATGGATTGACTGTCTTACACTGTTTCTTGCATTGATGTTTGTTCCCCCAGTGACCAGGAGTCTCGCCACCTCACAGTGGCCTCCCCAGGCTGCACTGTGCAGAGGAGTGTTCCCATCCTGGAGTTCACACAAAATATCATCAGGGAAATGCACAATTGCATGGGAAACTATTCAAGAATAGCTGAATAGCATGTACCCAACACTAATACATGTGTAACAGTGGGGATCAACCTCCACTAACTGAACAGTCTAACTGGTCCGGACCTTTTAGCCTTGGCTAGTGGTTAGCGCGTTGAATTCCCAAGCCGTGCGAATTGGGATTGGCGTGAATTCGAATCCCGGGAGCGGCGTACTTGCCCCTTTGGGTTTTTACAGTGGTTCCCACACTGGCCCTGTGAGTGACAATCAAACGCACTAACCACTAGGCTAAAAGGTCCGGACCAGATAGACTGGTCAGTTAGTGGAGGTTATTACACATGTAGCATCAAACTTTTTTTGTTCCATATTTCAGCAAACTTGTGAATTACTATCAGGAAAGTTTTAAGAGGGAAGTAACAACATAAAGCCACTGTCAATTGAGACCTACTTGTAATAGTTAAGAATCATTACATTGAACGAAAAAATATGTAACCTGTGGTAGAAAGATCTAATGAAAAATATCATACTTCAATAGATCTTTCCACCACAGGTTCCCTTGGCAAACCATCAGTGCTAAAAATTTGCTTTTAAGTACTGATCGATTACTTAAACAGTTAATTTCAGTAAATTTTCAGTAAATCAACACTATTACTGTCATACTGAAGCATCACTGCCAATAATGTTACCTCAATCAATGACTATAGACATGCCAAGAGCACCATCTTCCTGGCCTGTCCTGAACTGCAGCCTACCTTGTTTTCTGCCTTGACATCACAGTTGGCGTTGACCAGCTGCCTGACGACATCAACACAGCCGTTCATAGCTGCCTCATGGAGGGGCGTGTTACCATGCTGTAAACATGAGAAATACATTTCTTGGTTACCTTTTGATTACTTTCATAAAAATGGAGGAAGTTTGGTCAAAGGTGCCAGAGAGGTCCCAGAAAGGTGGCAGGAAGTGGAGTTGGCCAAGGTCCAGAGTAAGGGCACCGCAGTGTTTTTCCTCAATGGATTTTTCTCAATGAAATAGGATAGATTAACATTTCGCAGCAATAAACTCACTCATACTAGTCATGATAATTATAAAAAGAAAAAGACACAGGCACCTATATTGATTTTACTCCATTTGTTAACTCTTTATCACCATAGACCAAGATGGACATCTCACCTTGTTCCTGCTGTCCAGTTGGCACCCATCATCCTCTAGGAACATGTTGACCAGGTCACACCTGCAGGCCGCAGCTGAGATATGTAGCGCTGTGTAGCCCAGCTGAAATAGAAAAAAAAACTTTTGATGTATCCATAAACCCCTCAAAAACCTCCAAAGAGGCTAGCACATTGTATTTTGTCTTGAGTCAAGTCTTTTTATTTTACCGTCGTGCATTAATAGTATTGCTGATTATGTCAGACCTGGGCCGTGATAATGTTTGATACGGGTGTTCCAGACCGGGTGATATTTTGCGTTATCACTGTACAGGCTTCTACTGTATTACGCAGGCTTCCATAGAATCATTTGAACACACCTTACATGTGCCACATCAAAAAGGTTGGAATTGCTGTAATTGTTTGTTCACTCAAAATTTTCTCAACTTCTGACACATTTCGAATTGAAATGTGTGAGCATGACATCAATCAAAATACAAGACGGCGTATTCCGCATCACCCTCAGTCCCAGCCCTCCTGTAGGTCAGATCACCTCATGATCTGGTGATACCGAATACACCATGATGTACGTTTGTGAAGGTTAGACATCCAGGTAAACAATATATAAAGAGAATTCAAACTCTACAACTGGATAAGAATTCGGAGATTTATTTCCGGACGTTTCGAGTGACATCCATCACTCTTCTTCAGCGTCACTAAAATGAACTAGCAGAACTTTCTAGTTATTGTAAATAAGTACTGGTTAGTTCTGCTAGTTCATTTTAGTAACGCTGAAGAAGAGTGATGGATGTCACTCAAAAGGTCCGGAAATAAATCTCCGAATTCTTATCCAGTTGTAGAGTTTGAATTCTCTTTATACACCATGATGTAATTCTACATTTTTATCACTGGAAAGCCTCAGCGTGTTCAATTATGTCTTAGGGAAAAAATTGCCCAAATAATACTTGAGGATATGAAGCGGCTTACATTGTTTTTCATGTTGACCTGAATCCCAGGTAGGCAGATGAGATATCTGGCCACGTCTGTATGTCCACACCTGGCTGCACAATGAAGGGCTGTATCACCATGCTGCAAACATTATTGACAGTTACTAAAATTTACCCACATTACAAAAAACTATTTTTTGTCCCAATCATTGTTTGGCAGCTCATGTTGTTAATTTTCTTCCTAAATCTGTCATTGTAAGCTTCAAATAAAATCTCATGTCTTCAAGTTCATATATTTTGGACGGAAGGGGTTTTATGTACATTAGTTTAACAAAGTTTGTTTCAGAAAGTGTGACATGTTAAAACTTACATAGTTTTTTGCATTAATACTGCACCCTGAGTAGTTTACTAAGAGCTTGAGGATTCCCTGCATGTTGGAGGATGCAGCACAATGTAGAGGCGTGTCTCCATCCTATGAAAGACAGTGGAAAAGAATATTTAAAATTCACTTTCAATACTCTTAATGCAGTAGCAACTTGTCAAGTCACGCTGAGCCAAATATGATGAACATGGACACAAAAAAAAACATGGATTAAAAATCTTTTGATATGGTGTAAGTTAAAATGTTGGTCTAACAACAATCAATTGTAAGTCATTTTTCCAACAGAAGTACAGTATCAAGGACAATTCATGCATTGTCCCCTAATTCACTATCTCAGATGTCCTATAAACTCTTAAGTCATTGCAGCATAACATTTCTAACAAAAGGTAAGTATCAAATACCTGATTTTTAATGTTGATTTGGCTGCCAGCATTCAGAAGCAACTGTACCACATCTGCATGGCCCTTTAACACTGCCTGGTGTAGGGCACTGTTACCCTTTTGGACAAGAATAAAACAGTCATACACAAGGGATATAGGTACAATGGCTCAACATCAAATAATCATTTCGAGGTCTCAAGAAGACCTGCTGTGGCATACCAAGTATGATTGGATAATCCATCCAGGCATTATCGTGTTCAGACACAGACAGACAGACACACACACACAAACATAACCTTCTAGGTAACGGTCATAAACAGTTTACAGTATTCCGAGTACAAAGTATACTGTTATGTATTTTTTTTAGATCCAGTTGCTATTATAGCAATCTATTTTGATTTTATAGCAAAAGAATAGCAAAAGAAAACTGCTATCTTTGACTACCTAATGTTCTTGATTTTATATCTTGTTCTTGACTTCATAAAGTGCTAGAATTCAATGACAGGTGTTATTGTTTAGTCAGAAAATTATTTTAGAACCTACAGGTCTTTAAAATGGCCAAGAGACGAAAGACACTTTTTTTTTCAAATTGAAACATGTGTACACTTGTGTTCTAGTAACAACTTTTAAAACAAAGTTTCAAAGTTTAGCAACGCACCTATCCAATCCTTTAAGTGGTCAGTCAGGGGGTTAGTAGCACTCTGTAATGTGGCATGACTATTAATACTTGTCTGTCAGGATCTCCCACATTCACATCCGCCCCTCTCTTCACCAGTCTCTGTATTCTGGTTACCTCGCCTTCTTCTGCTGCCTCAATCAGTTCCTAAGCGGGAGAGATAAAATTTTGAATACATATTTTCAAATTCTGTAAACTTGTTTTAAATTAATTCTGCTGACTTACTTATCTTGTGACCAATACTATTCCAACAGCATGCAGAAAAAAGTAATTAAACCTTGAAAAGAAAAGCCATACATCTTTAGAGTATCTTGCTTGTATAGAAACTTCAGAAAAAACATCTTTACTTCGAAAAAATTAAATTTAAAGCTACATGTGTCCCCCTTATCAGCCTAAAATGTTATGAAAGTATAGAAAGGTAAACCCTAGTGTTGCATCTCAAATCATAGACTATCCCAAACGATCCCCAAGCCTGTATATACATAATATTATATGATAATACTTTTATTTGGAGTGTATAATCTAACACTGTAACAGGGATCAAACTGCATCATACAACTTCCCCCTCACATATTATTATACACATTAATCTTTAGCACTCTGAAGTCTAAGTGCCCAATTCCCTATTGGTTACAGAGTTAGGCAGCAACTTTTTACAGATATTTGGGGTGTATTATCAAGAGATTTAAGAGATCAAACTACATCATACAACTTCCCCCTCACATATTGTAAACATTGATATTTGTATTTTCACAGACAGTTGTTCACATGCACAACAGGACCTCCCAGAGAGCAGCAACAGCTGGCCCCTCCCACCCACATGTACAGTTTGACTGACAGGTGACAACTGGTCCCTCCTCCTATGGGGGGGGTCTACACATTGCCTGAGGTCATACCACTGAGTGATATTGATACATGATTGTAATCTATTAAGTCTGCCAACAAATGATTCAACTGAGTCTTAATTTCTATCAATGATTTCTGTTCAAGATGGCACTATGTATTGAATTGCTTTGAATTTTTAAAAGTGCTAAACATCAATATACATGTACATGTAACTTATCTAAAGTAAATACAGTGATATTTGTAATATAATGTCAACCAAACTATCATTGATTGATTACAAATTTCCATTGTCATAATATCAATGTTGTGTCTGTTGTATGATAAACAATTATGAAGGCACTTTATTTAAGAAGAAAGATGACTTGTTATTGCTAGAAATGCAGAATATTATTATTATACCATAACAAACTGTCTACTGCAAAAGAATTATTAGAAGTTTGCATCAAATACAAGAAAAAAAACTAAGATCCAAGTCATAAACAGCTTAGCCACTCAGTAGAACACATTTTCAATGTATACTAAATTTGGTGTCATCACATCTACAACATAGAGTTATCCCTGTTACAATCCCCTTGGTGTCGATCCAAATCCCAGCCGAGATTTTCTGGCATAGTTGAGCGATGACAGAATCATTGGGCAGTACTACTAGCTCGTAATCTCACCTTAACTGGGACAGCAAGTCCAAGTTCAGATGCCTCAAAGTCACTACAGCTGTGACTCTCTTGCAAAACTCCATAATTTCCTTTCCTCAACATGGTAAGCGTGTGATATTAAGATGTCAAAGCTATAGCAGTCCAAGTGACCTAGCTGTTATACTACAATGTCAGTATGGGTGCGCCATGTAATCTAAGTAGGGTTCCAAGTGTAATGATCGCAAACTGAGAAGTTTCTGACCATTGATAGCGAAGTGTTTCGCTGACGTCGCGAGCGTCGGAAGAAACAGCCCTGTGTCCCGAGGCATGTTGTCGGCACTTCCTTCACATTCCTGTAGAAACACGAACATGAGAGTCGTCTTAGGCTAAAGTAACGCAATAAACAAACACTCCTCAAGTTCAATCTGTATCTATTCTAGTCTTAATCAAACTTTCTAGCTATTCTCTTTATAACACTGTCAATCGACTAACAGGCAGCAGAGGAAACACGAACATGAAAGACATCTCAGGCTAAAGTTACGCAATTAATAAACACTCCTCAAGTTCAATCTGTATCCATTCTTAATCAAAATTTTTAGCTATTCTTTTTATAACACTATCAATCGGCTGACCGACAGTAGTAGTAGCAGTAATGTTTATATCATAAAATTCTCTACCGGAAATATAACGTAATCAATATTAATGTAAAACGTCATGGAAGTGACAATTTGACAACATTTACAGTTTTCTCTCTGTCTTTATTATCATGTCATACTAGAATTGATGTTTTGCTCTTCAACATGCAAAAATATTGTTCCCAAACAAAATATATCAACTTTTCAGAATCAATCTTTTAGCATCTTGTAAGACACAATCATTATATACTGATCAAATTCACAGTGAAAGAGATACAATCATGTATTCATGTACAAAAGTACATGCATCAAATTACAAAATTCTCTACACAGCCCTCAAAAAAGATTTATCTCCTATCCCAGTCTCATCTTCCAAAAGACTAACATTACCATGTCCTTTGTCCCCCCACATGCATATACATGTACATTTATATATCTGTATATCTAACATGCGATATGAGCCACTGCCAGACGTTCAGATGGCAGGAATCTGAAGCCTGTGGTATATAAAGTTGGAGGTGACATGTGAAATTTCTGCACGTACAGTTGTTGTGTTCCAGGTTCCCTCCCAGCTAAGTTGTCCTCCATGGAAGCCATGTTTGACCTACTCCGACCTTATGCACCATTTGGGTGATATTTCTTACGTCCTGAGCCAAGCACACATGCTTCTCCAAGTCCTTATAGAATGACAACACATTTGTGCCATATTTCTACCCCGTTCCCATGTGTTCATCCCTTCAGCTGCCTGGAAGAATGGGTCTCACATACCAGGGTAAGGGGACACCACCACAAATGCACACAGGCATTGCCTGTGTGAAATTACTTGTAATTGCTAATAATCCTACGAGACTGGAAATTCCCATCACATATGTTCTTAGTAATACATGAACCAATTTTGCACAGATTTACATATAGCCATAACGCATCATATCAGACTATTGGGGACAAAAATTAATAAAACTGATTCTAGTGATATAGTACTAATACAACATATTTTCCCAAAAGTAAGGATATAAGTTAACAATGATGTAACCATATAAAAGTTTCAAAAATTATTCAATGCGGTACTGTATAGAAAATAAAAATATGTTTTCAAATCAAGGTTTTATCATGTCATAACAATGCCAAATACTAGTATTAACGTTACAACCCCAACTTTCCAACCCATCAAAAAACTGACACCTAGTACAGTCATTTCCCCTAAATGGGCACCTGTGCATACACCTAAAAGGCAAAACTACTATAATTATCTTTTATGACAAAATTGCACGAGTCCACAGTGACAAGACTTTGACAAGAGGTCTTTTGTTTGAAAGTTTTCAAACCACTTTTGTTACCAAAAACATACTAAAAACCTCAGTTGAGCTCATTGCTATTTCGTAACCACCAATACCACAAATACCTTTTGTCTTTTAAGTATGTGAAAAACAAAACCTTTGGTTTGGATTTCAGACTGATGTTTTGGGGTGACATGCACCTGTTACTGTCAACATAACATCTCATGAATATTCATATTTGCCTCATGAATATTTATAAGCATAAGGCACCTAACATTCTGGGCTGTACCATCTGGTGGCAACTTGATAGGGGGTGACTGAAAAGAGGTCATCTGGGTATTTGTTTGTTTTCAGTCGCCCGTGGCTGTTGAGGCAAGTTGATGGGGTTGTTGTGTGTACACATTGTTGTAGCAACATTGGAAACAATGGTGTCACTCACTTTCAATAGTATAATTGACGTGCTTTACAGATACTTTTCAGATACTTTACCTGGCAAAAAAAACGGATGTTCACATCTTTCAAGCATTTTGCCGCTGCCACAACATTTTGTATAATACTATACTTACCAATGTAAGCCTTGTCAACCATTAAATCAATCTAAATACACCAAACATTTTACTGTCCTTTTCTGTCTGTGTGGAAACTAATATAAAAGATCATCGAGTTGTCATCAATATTTGAGACTTGCTACATTGGAAAATATGCTGAATTGTCTCCATATCCACCATGCATAGTGTTACCTGTCAGATAAGGAGGTAAAACTGACCTGTAAGCATGTTGTTGCAGCTCGCAGAGATGAAAAGTTGATCAAAACTTGTCTAGAATGCAAACTTTTCTCACCTACATCTCTGCTTACACTGGGACGGGCTGTTCTATATATTTGTAGGGGGCAATTTGATGATGTTTCATATTGCTTATCAGTCTTAGATATAAAATATTCTGTTCATAAACTCTTAATGAGAAAAAAAATTAAAAAAATGTCAAAAGGCAAATCATATGTATTTTTTGTCATTTTTCTTACGAAATATAATATTTAAGATTCTTAACCTCTAGCAGCTGCAATGTAATCGTCCAAATCCACGCACTGAACTCTGGGTAAAGCATCATGGCGAAGTGAAACTCGTCCGAAAGAAATTTTATGACAAATTGGTCATTTTTGGTACCTTCAGAGGCAACCTGCAGACAATTTACACCACCAACCGAAGTATAGAGACTTTCGGTGGGTATTGAATCTGATTTCTGACATTTTAAGCGTTTCTTTGATGGTAAATAGAGTAAAGTTTGTGGTAGCGTAGGCTGGGGAGGGGGGCGCTTTGTTTCGAGAAAATTATATAATAATATGATACTTTGCAAGTCAACATGGGTAACATATTATGAGATATACGCATTTACCTTAAAAGACTTAGAGTAACAGAAATGACCAAAAACGGACAAGAACCCTATACATGTACCATATTTTACTGTATTATGTGCTTTGTACCATGTATATGTTACACAGGGAAACATCAACAATGGCGCCCATGTCCAATTTGCTCACGGCAGCTCACAATAATATATATTTGAATATATATGTGAAATTTCCATCTTAAAGTAAGCTCGCCGACAGCTTCGGGCCGTCCTTCTGCTTTTTGTCGCAAAATCACAGGAGATCTCGCGAAACCTCGCAAACCAGGGCGAGATCTCGTGAGGTGACATCAGAACTTCAAATCTAAATGTATTACCACTCGCGGACGTGTGCTGAGCTTTTACTAAATGGTACTGCTCTGCGGTTTTCGCCATCATCTTTATGACAAATGTCCCTACAATTTGATATAAATTCTGACAGGGTACCACGGAGTGACGTTATTCTGTATCATTTCAAAGTTAGGACATGTCAGGGATCTCCCGAAAGAATGGAACAGTGACGCTCCTCCATCCTGTTCTAATCCCAGCTCCATCCTGTTGATTTTCAAAGTTAGGGTGTTTCTTCCAATATTTCCCCTGTAATTTTGCTCAAAACTCGAGATTACATTAATTGTAGACAAGATGCAAAGCTGAAGTTGCAGGAAATGACTTCCATTTGTGTCTGGAAAAGGCAGAATGCAACAGACCTCCCCCCTCACGCATGCATCTAACATGCTTGGCACCCTCCTCCCATCCTGCTCTATATTTCTGGGGAGATCCCTGCATGTCATGCATCCAAAAAACAGCGACCGTTACTTTCTGTTACTTTCTTCTCCGCCAATCTTCAACCAAACTTCCCCCGACAAGAACTGGCGCCTTGCTCTGACGTTTTTGTATGCAAAATAACTTAGACCACATGTCTGAAAAGAAATTTCGTCTAATTGGAGGCAAAGTTTGGCGGGAAGTTGGAATTGGCCAGTTCGGACGCCATTTTCCAGTCTGTCGCAAAATCGCTAATTTGCATAAAATGGCCGAAATCTATTGTCGGTAGGTAGTGTCCCTGTGTGTTAATGATACATAGCATTAATAAGAAAAAGTAAACCTTGCAACGGACATACACTCAAACCTGCCTAGGCGACCACCTTTTCAACGCGACCACCTGGCCATGGCGACCGCTTTTTCTCGGTCCCGAAAATTTTCCCCATAGGCGGAAGCATTAAGCTGCCTGCCCAAGGCGACCACCCGTCCAACGCGACCGCGACCGCCACGAATTGGGACCGCACAGAGCACAATCCCTGCCCATGGCGGTCGCCTAATTTTCAAGCGTGTGGTGACATCAGATCATTTTGCTGTCGGATTTCACGGAAATGTTTTCAAGACTTTAAAGGACAAAAATAAGATCAAAAATGTATGGAATAACAATGTTATACCATTGATTCCTCCATGAAGTGTTTTAATAAAACGTTCCCCCTATAAACATTGTAAAGACAAATGTTTGTGATGTTGTTGTGCCTATCGTAATCTTATAGTTTAACGTGAACTCAGTTCCGTTTAAACTCAACTTTCAAAACGAATACGTAGTGCATGGCGTCAAAAAGTCAGATTTCACAGAAATTACTATCTATCTCTTGTATTTTCAACAAAAATGTGTCTGTATCTTTCTAAATTCCGCCGAAAAATGACTTCGCGGCGGGCAAAACATCAGGGGAGAAATGTTGTTCCTTGGTCCCGACGCCATCTTGGATTTCGGGCGGCCCGGATTTGGCGTACCGCTGACCTTTGTAAAACACGATGATTTTGTGTATGAACATTTACGAATACTCTAGTTATTGGTGAAAATCAAAATTCTTATTTTCTTTTTATTTCCATGAATCTCACAAACCTTTATTGGACGCTGTGCGTTCTGCTGCACTGACTTACCCTTCGATGCGGTGGCACAGAGCTTCGCGGCGCGGCGCGATGAAATCACACCGTTAACGCGTTCCGTTTTCATCTTTAGTTGTCAGATTGAAAATTTTTTGACCCTTTCATCCGGCGGTCGGCGACCCAAAAAAGGCTGGGACCAGCAGGTGTTTTCTAGGGATCTGTCTTAGGCCTTAAAACTTCGATGATGTGCGTGTGTGTGTGTACTATTCAATGTAACGTGTGAATGCGGGAGGGCGCTGCGAGATCATTGAGGCAACCATCGTTTTGTAGTCAAAATTATGACAAAAATTTGTACACGATGTAGCGGTATACAATTATTACATCCATAACGGAAAATGTAATTTTTGTAGGATCTTTCTGTCAATGAGAATTGAACCTGGTGAGGGTCATGCTGTCTAAATTCACATAATTTTTTCATCATTTACGTACTGTATTTGAAAGCCTCGACCTGGAAACATGTGAGTGGAATCCTCTTCATGGCGACCACCTGTCCATCGCGACCGTTTTTGCTCGGTCCGCCGGGTGGTCGCCTTGGGCAGGTTTGACTGTATTACTCTTTACAAAATAAACAGCGCCTTTTGATGACTAATGAGCTCCTTCACCTGATTACAGAATTCCCTGTTGTTTACACATGCTAGATGATTAGATAATAATAGATTAAATCTAAGTTTCACAAATGTACATGATTCTTGTATAGTAAGTTGTACATCTTCTGTCCCTAGAAAATGTCGGATCACTCGATGTCGACTCCCGGCCAATCACAGCACACCAGCAGTCTGGACCAATCAGGCGACACCCTGAGTCTGAGCAGCTCCCTGAATGACAGCACGAGTCTGTCCATCTCCATGTCTTCAGACTTGTCCAAATTGTCCACTCCAGGTCAGCATTGTTTTTTTGTTCTTTTTTGGGTTGGTTTGTATATTATAGAGAGTATTTTAGCAGTCAAAAGCAGTCATCTTCAACCGAGGTGAAGCATGATGCTTTTTCAGGTAGCTAGTACTACTAGTAGTAGTAGTGAAGTGCGGCTTCAAGTACACCCGATCACCCCTACTCTTTAACTTCTAAGTGTGTTGGGATCTTTTAGCATTTTTACATGCAGAGGTTTGTCACTTGAGGCTTATGCCTGAAACTGCCTCGTATGTGGCTCTATGTCACCATCTGAAATGACAAAGGCAATCCCTTGTCCAAGCTGGGGCCGACCTTGAAGTTTTTCCTAAAGATTGGCAATGCTCAGGACATGTATGATATAGATATTATATTATATAATGTTTGTTTTGCTACAGGTAGCACACCTGTAACTCCAGGTACGTCTAAGATGACCCCGCCCCTTCCGAGGTCGACTCCTGTCTCGTCCCAGCTCACGAAGCGGCGCAGTTCTTCGCGCTCCATCAAACGGAAGAAATTCGACGACGAACTTGTAGAGAGCAGCTTGGTAAAGACCACCAAGGTTCCAGCGCGACCAACAACGTCTACATTACCAGCAACACATACTCCACACTCTCATATCATAACAGTGCAGCCAGAGAAGAAGAAAGTCAAGGTAGGGTATGCAGTACCGATGATATCTGCTAGAGGGCAGCAAAGCTATTTGCCATCTAACCATGTATAATGTTGCAATAGTAGTTGTCTTTTAACTGTTTATATTTGTAGAGAATGGAAAAATAATAAAAAAACAATAGATTCAATACAAATACATTAAGCATTTTATGTAAGACTAAGAGCAATACATAGTCTTGGGACTAGAACTAGTAGAAGCCTATTAATGAGAAAAATTAACATCTTTTTCTGTCAATTGTTAATTTCTTTGACAATAGCTTTCACTAGCAATGTCTTAGCTGCAGTCTTTTTCACAGCAGTTTTGTAAGAAAATTGGTTTATTTCATCAAACTTAAGAGCAAGTTTTCTTTACTTATTTTACAGGTTTCAAAATCATCACAGAAAAGGGCCAAGAAGCCTAAGGTTAGCATTTCATTCAGTCTCCATAGATTCTTCCTTTTTGTTTTGTATTGTTTCTGTATCCATGGTGTCAATGTAGGCAATTTATTTACTGCTGAACATTTCATTTGAGAGCATGCAATACCTGCATCCAATGTTTGCTACTCAATTTGTATTGTTATACAATCTAAGAATTGTTTGCTTGTATTTTTCTGGACAAGTATAAGATATTTTATCTGTATTTAGATTGCATACAGTCTACAGCTCTATTTTCCTGAAATCTAGTAGTGGTACTGGTAGTAGTTACTGGTTTATTGAGCAAACATAGAACAAATCGGCCTTGCAGTAAAAAATGAATTGCGACAAATTTTACAATCTTTACCTCATAGTCAAACAATAAAAACTTTGGAATAAATTCTAAGGTACTTAGAATTAGCCTGAGTGTCATCCTTGTGAAGGTAGAGCCTGGAACTTTAACAAGAGGACACTCAGGCTTACTTAAAATATGTACAAGTCACAATTGTCATCATCGACATCTAGTATACTTATGTTTTATAGAAATATTTGGTACTGTATTACACCTAACTGGAAATACTGTGGAAAGAAATACTGTGAGATGTTAAATGATGTGAACCAAGTCTGATTTTTGGTGGTCATTTCTTGCAGCCAATCCCAGTAACTAAAGACTTGGGCAGGTGGAAGCCTCAGGATGATCTGCTTCTCATTAATGCAGTACAACAGGTAGGGGAAAACTACAGCTGTGTTATTTTTCGCAATACTTCAGGGGCACATGTAGGGGAAAACTACAGTTAAAACTACAGGGGCACTGCCCATAGTGTAGTACCTGTATCAGATTTGGGTTAAAAATGTTGTAAAAATTCTACAAAATTGCAAAGATTACGACTACGTAAATGCAATCACTGGAAGTCGTCAATGGATCTTAGTGATATTTGACATGTTGTTAGAATCTAAGATGTTACCGGTAGCAAAACAAAGTACAAATGCTGTGTAGAAACTGTGCATTTATGATCAGTGTGAATAATATGAATGCTTTATCAAATTTGTTTTGCATGTTTTACTGGCATCATTGTTAAGAGTCTTTATTGAACACCTAGTGCTTGTGTATCATACCATCAGATAGGATTTTGTAGACTAATGATATGTCATTATGTTTTTGTTGATGTTGTTTCAGACGTGTGACCTGAAGTCAGTTCACCTGGGAGTCAAGTTCTCCTGTAACTTTACTCAGAAGGAGGTAGAGGAGAGGTGGTACGCACTGCTGTATGACCCAACCATATCCAAGTAAGTCATGTATATGTATATGTAATAACAGGACTCCTGCAGCATCTGTTACATGATATTGATACAGAGTCTGAATTTTTTATCATGCAATGTTTCTAGTTAAAAAAAATTTTTTCTGCTATGTAAGGATTGCAAGTGGGTACTTTGAGCCCTGCTTAAGGTTATCAATTGCAACTTGATGTTATTTCTATTCTCTTAACATTCACCTTTATTGTTTATACCAAAGGTTTGAATAGTTTACATGTATCTTAGCAATACAGGGTAGTGTTATTAGAAACCACATACAGCTTTGTAAATGCAATTGTCATTAGCTTTAGTTTTCAATAATGTTCAACACTTTCTTGTTGTTTTGCTTGTAACAGATCAGGCAGTATTTGAATATAAAAGCCAAGAAGTTGCTAAATTTATTCATTGTACATCATTGAATAGTAGATACAGCTGATAATAGTGATATTTTTGTTGTTGTTAGACTTGCAGTACAAGCCATGAGAAATCTCCATCCAGACGTGGTAGCAGCCATCAATGCCAAGGCACTCTACAGTAAAGAAGAGGAGAGTCTACTGGCAAAAGTTACCTCAGTAAGTGATGTTTTCTACTGCTTCATCATTTCATGTTCACTTAACAATGCACCTGTATGTATGGGTAGAGGTTAGTTGCACAAAGTAAGGGCTTCTCTGTTTTTTTTACGGGTGGTCAGCAAAACACAAAGATGCAAGTTGTCTTCTACCGATGGGGAATTAAAGCCGGCAGTGTATGAGGGAACTTTAGGGCCTCTGTACGTAAAAGAGCCCAACACACTTATTGAGAAGAGTAGGGATAACCCGGTAAGCTTTGGCCAAAAATACTTGAGCTAACGAAAAAGCATCATGGTTCATCCACCGTCAGAGGTTCGACTGCTTTACCTTTACCCATGCATTGAATAGGTCTTCACCACCCCCACCCACTTTGTGTATCTTGTATTATGATAATGTAAAGACTGTCATGTTTTGTTTTTCCCCACAGACCAGCCAGCCCACAGTTGACATATTTGCGGACCTCCTACAGAAACACCCTGACATGTTTCACCTGAGCAGAACTCCCAAGGTGCTTCACACACACTGGCTCCAGATGAAACAGTACCACTTATTGGCTGATCAAACAGGTAACAGACCAATCAGAGAGCCTGTTTCTATTGAGTTTGTGTTTTAGAACAATTCCAAAATGATCTTTGCTCAAACATTGTTTACATCATTTCTGGCTGTTTATGGACTTTCTGGTTCTTTTTGCTTACATATTTCGTCCTTCCCTTGTTCTCTATACATGTACCTTCAATTCTTCCTTCTATCCATCTTAATGTACTATAGCTAGCCCCTAATCACCCACCCACCCACATCAGTCAACCTATGACTGGTATATTGCACAAAGTTAGAGAAAATTTCCATTTGTATTTTGAATTTTGTTCTTACAGTTCAGCCCCTTCCTCGTGGAGACCACATCCTCAACTTCTCTGATGCTGAAGACATGATCAACGACGAGGAGCTCAAGGAAACAAAAGACGAAGTTCTGGAACACGGTAGGAACAATTTTCTTTTTGTATGTACATGTAACTTAACCATCTCCCTGCTGCCTAACTCTGTAACCAATAGAGAATGGGTACCAAACGGCTACTTCAGTGTGCTAAAGGTTAATCGTTCTGCAGTCTCCTACATGCATTTTGTACCTGTTATGCCAGAGTCACATTTCCCAACCAGGGACAAGCTATTTGACCATAGCGTAAATGTGTGTTTGTGTAGACACAGACTTGAAAAAGAAATTTTCAAACTTAATCATAGCCTGCCTGTACTAGTCAATTTTTTGGCAACACGCCTGGGGCAAAGCCCTTTTTTGCTTCCTTGAATTGACCATATTTGATGTTGTTCCACAGAGTTGGCGATTTCTGACAGGAGACAGAAGAGAGAGATTAGGTTCTTAGAACAGGAGATCCCCAAATGGCAGGTGTTAGTAGATGCTGTCACAGGTGAGGTAACATAGATATCAGTGGTACTGCTTAGTGTAACTTATATATCTGTTTATTTCATTTTTCAATCATAAAATGCAGGTGTAATGCACACATATTGTGCATTACTTTGTCTGAGATGTGCTTTATGCATGGATCGTATGATGCATGGTTTGTTCGAAAAAGCTTAGACTACGGATAATTTTAGTCATTATAAACTACTGTTGTACATGTACATGGATATAATGGTAGGTAACATTGTCATTTTGTGCTCTTATAGGCATCAGCCCACCAGACTTCGACAACCAGACGTTGGCTGTGCTTAGAGGGAGATTAGTACGGTATCTTATGAGATCACGAGAGGTTAGTATCATATACCAGACAATTTTGAAATATCACAGTGTATATGTGGCCCGCTTGATTCCCTTAACACCAAAATTACCAATGAAAGTAGCTGATATAAGATCCAACAAATTTCATTACATGTATGGCTTGGTTGAAATAATTTCTGTCTTTCTTTGTACCATTTCTACAAACTCTTGCAAACAAATGGTACTGTTTTCCCTACCACTTTTCTTAAGCCTACAATATATACCTGGTTATGTTACATGGATGATGCTCAGAGCAAGCAATAGCCTACAAATATAAAACAAAGTTCCTTGTATCTAATACTATATGTCCATTGTACCAGATTACACTAGGAAGATCTACAAAAGACAACACCATAGACGTTGATCTGTCACTCGAGGGTCCAGCCTGGAAGATCTCCAGAAGACAAGGTGTCATCAAACTGAAGAACAACGGTGACTTCTTCATTATGAACGAGGGGAAACGGCCAATCTATATCGACGGGAAACCTGTCCTTAACGGGCAGAAATGGAAACTCAACAATAACTCTGTAGTAGAGGTACATTTTCTTTTGTTGTAGAGTCTGCTTTCAAGGTGCCGAATCGGCAAATTCTTCACATGGTGTGACTTAGGTGTGACTCAGGGTTCCAATTATTTTTAGATTCTAAGTTCCTATTATTTTATGCCTTGCCAATATTTAACCAAAGTCTGATCATTTTTTCATGTTTACTTATTCTTTAGTTTCTAGCATTAAGGTGGACTAAAGGAGTTATCAGTAATCAACATACATGTAGATGGCAGAAAAAGACTCACTATAAGAATAAGATAGCACATGTATAATTTACAGCAGTTGAGTAGTGATTTGAAGGTATACAATTTGTCACATGCATTTGTCCAGCCATCGATAAAGGTCTAGCATGATTCCACAAAGACTCATGGATATACGAACTTTGTGACCCTTGTTTTGGTCTTTCCTGTGAATGTTGTTTTGTTTGTTTGTTCTTTCAGATTTCCTGCTTGCGGTTCATCTTCTTGATAAACCAAGACTTGATCAACGTGATCCGAGCAGAGGCTGCTAAAATGGCTCAGTGACATAACATAACAGAAGTGTCCTGTTGTGTATAGTTATAAACAGTCTTTTCTTGCGATTGTACATAGTAGAATATAACCCCTCTTGTGAAATGCTATTTTAGTATTGATATCTACAACTAAATATGAATGAAAAAAGACAGTGAAAACAGTATTCATGACTGTAGTCCAAGAAAATTTAAGGAAACTTAAAAACTTCATGTAAATACATGTAGTATCAAATTGTGTCAGTCGGTAGAGCCCTGTATGTATGGTGTACATAATGTATATTGTTCTGAGTATTGTTTGAGTTTGTATTCTGTTGTTAAGGATCTTTATTTGCTTTACTAAAACATTTTGTTTTCAAGAAAATAAAGCAGATGTTTAATCTTTGACCACCTCAAATTTAGTGCTTCTTTATTTATTTCAACTAAACCAAATTTTTGAAGTGTTGTGAGATAAATTCCTTACAATATTCAATATGCAGAGCTTCCAAGTTGTAAAAAGGGGTTTGAATAATGGACTCTGGACTGTAGTATGACAGAACCACACTATAGCAGCACTTAAGACAGTAGTCGATATATATACGTATTATAGTAACATTTTCTCTTTGTTCATCTTAACAGAACTATACACACTAGCCAAATCACAGACATATTCTGTTCATTAAATTTCACAATAGTTTTCTACAAAATGCACTTTTATTATGCTTATACATACAAGTGATATCAACATTTAATACAATATGAAAATAGTGGAGTATACTACATATATTAAGTCCTACAAGGGAGCTTTTTTTTTTATATTCCATTCACCAAACTGGAGATAGAAGCAGTGTTAACGTTAGATATAATATTATGGAACAGTAGTGAACAAGCTACCCTTTTTCACAAGGTGACACCATAATTTTAAAAAACGCAATGGTTTGCACATGTCCATTAGCCCGGTTATGTACAAGTATTGGCACATGTAAATGTGTGGACTCCAGTTGCAGTGTTGTTGTAGGCCTCACATCGTCCAAACGTCATAACTGCTTCTAAATACTTGTTGGGCAACAGCCGTTCTATGGTCTCGACCTAGAAACAACATAGAACTGGGTTTGTTTCTGTGGATTTTAACCATTTCGCAGTGTTTTTAAGTACGCGGAATCTCCCGTGACCTATTGCCCAGAAGTTATCACAACACGCGTCTTTCATTGTCTTTCTACGGTTGTTTCAACCACAAACTCTTGATTTTTACCTTGTGGCAAAATTTTAGTGCAGCAAAATTAAATGAATTCATTGTACGTACTTATAAATCACAAGAAGGCAAGCACAGCTCTAGGTGATTTAGTCTCATTAGCTACAGCTCCTACACAAATAAGATACTAGTATAAAGGTCAAGTTTTCACCACAGTCTGATAAAGAATGGTACTGCAGTTTTTATTTAAGAAAATTTTTTTTCAGAATGTTTTCTAAGTTTTTGTGTGTGGAACAGAATGCACTCTTTTGTCTTGAACAATGAAGACGATTCTATGATATTCCTTAATCTTTATACAAGCCCTGCACAACTTGTCACACATGAAAAATGACTGACCTGTAGATCGTTCACCTCTTCCACAGTGAGCCAACCATCATGGTTAGTATCCAGCCCTCTAAACACACGGTCTGTGATGACAACTTCATCATATATAACCTGTGCCTGAACCATGTCTTTAGGCAGCTTGCCGCCATATTCCTCGAGATACGTTCTGATCACATACCTGGATAAGATATGATGATTCAACCCATTATTAAACGTCCTTTTTTAGCGACACCTCAAGGGCAGAGGCTCTTTTTTTAAATTATTTTGGAACCCAATGGCTCATAGGATTTAGCCATGGCAGCGAGCGTAGGGGCCCCAGTAGTAATCGTATGGCATCCAGGCTATATAGGTTTAATCGAAATCATAGAATGTTTATATGTATATGCAAAAGTACACCATTTGTATCTAACAGATACAATTGTCAGCAAAGAAAACATCCCTTTCTCGCAAGATGATATAAAAACAATTGACAGGTTGTTCATAAGATGGTAATCTTGTAATAATTGTATTACAGAAATATTATCCGAAATTATTAACAGAAATATGATGATGGTGATCTTGTAAGTAATTCAAAGAAATGTTCAACTGTTAAGAACTTCCTCACCCTACCTTATCTGTTCTCCTGGCCTTAACTCCAATGCACTGAGCTGTATAGGTGTCTGATGGTCTCGTGCAGTGCAATCGGAGTAGTCAAAGGAATATAAGGGTGTCCACCAGACGTTCACGGCGAGATTCCTACCGTAGGACTGTACGTAGTGTAGCCAACCATGCGGCAGGTAGAGACAGTCCCCCTTCTCGATCCGTGCTGACCACCACGGGATAGTACGCATGCTCGGGTACCTGTACATATCCACTCTTATATACAAGAAGGGAGAAAAGAGGTTAAAGTTCACGACCTTCCCATACCATGTAGTGTATAGGGCGGTGCCATCTCCGTTTTACAGCCCTTGGGCCACACAGCTATGCAACCACTACAGTATTTGGCTTTCAATAGATACAGTTGTTGATTTTTTTGCTCAACCTGTTTTCCCCTATACATACATGTACTTTTATATTGTACAACTTAAGAATGGTCCTTTTTTTGGCAACACCTCAGGGGCAGATGCATTCAGATACTACATGTATACTCAAGTTAAAAGTATTCAAAACCTATTTCATCTGTTGCCCAGCAAATACAATATGTGGACCCAAAACCCCCCATACAGCCCCCATACTCCCACAGAACATTAAACAACAAATGGTAACACGATTACCTCATAGAACCATGGAATATAACTTGTTAGTCACATCACCAAGCTAAGAGTGCAGTGACACTACAGTACTAATATTTAGGATTATTTCAACTGCAAACTTAATACACTGCAACAACCTTCCCCTCCTACTCCCCACCAAAGTAAAGGATTTTACGGTACATATTAAGGAAGTCTTCTTACCTCTCTACATCGACTGCAAGGTCCTCCGTACCATCCGCGTGGTGATGTAGCGTGTACCTTCCCACCTCCCTGTCGACGAGGAACCAATCTTTCCTCCCGCTGTACATACAGAGGATATTCTCCATGTTGTCCATGTGGAAGGTGGACTTCGTCCCACCGCTGGACATCCACAGTCTGAAGTCGTGAAGATTCCGGGTGAAACCACCACAGGAGAGGCACGGGGGGAGGTACACTTCCTCCATCATGGTCTGAGAGTACAAAGGTCAAGGTAAAGAAGGGTAGTGCCATAGCCTTTTTGAAGTCTGTAGGGGCAGTGGGTTGTTATCC
Organism: Branchiostoma lanceolatum; assembly: GCF_035083965.1. Lineage (NCBI taxonomy): Eukaryota > Metazoa > Chordata > Leptocardii > Amphioxiformes > Branchiostomatidae > Branchiostoma > Branchiostoma lanceolatum. The sequence continues at coordinate 10,731,884 of NC_089736.1, forward strand.
ACTGTGTATTGTAAGGTGGAGCCCATCCCTCTCCTTCCACCGCCTTTTACCTCTCCAACCGAAGTCAGGTACGCATTTTTACATGTGAGGAAAGTCATTCCCTAGGGCACAACATCAGTGGCATTGGAACCCAGGACCTCTGGTGGCCAAAAAACCCAAACCGTTACACCAGCATGACGCCAAGGTTAAGCATCGACAGATGAAGCATGATGCTTTTCATCAATTTTCAAGTAGCTCGTGGTAGTGCATTGTGATTTTGCTACAGTTGGTATTTTCAGCCAACTGCACTGGGTCACCCCTACCCTTCTTGATAAGTGTGTTGGGTTCTTTAAATGCAAAGGTTTTATGCCTGAGGCTAACACCCGAAGCTCCCACATACATGGGCCGCCGCCTTCATGTCCCCATCCAAAGGACAACTGCAACCCCAACCAGTCATGCTGAGACGGTCTCGAACCCTCACCCTCTTCATCCCCGAATGTTGAAGGTAAAAATGCTTGAAAGAAAACAAAACTAGCAAGCACAACCCAACTTGCTGTTACAAAATAAAACAACAATTCCAAAATTCATTTGTATACTACATTTCAATGCTGTCGAAGTTGGGAGTATGTGTCAGCCAATCGTACTTGCTTAAAAAAAACTTGAAAACAAACTCATTCTCACCTTTGGCAGTCGATCGAGCATGTACATCTCTGATTGGTTGTACTGCTGCAAGAACGCATCCATACGCATCGGATTTCTTTCACTCTCCGCTGACTCCTTTTTGGAGTAGTCAACTTCTGCCTGCGCATGCGGTTAAAGCAAATAAACAATGCATGTTCAAATGTCTGATGTTTGGGGACACGTTATACTTAACTACAGACTTTCATTCTTTGCATCTTTTATCTAATGGTTTTCTAAGGCAAACTTCTTCCTAGCAAACTTAGGAAATGTTAAAATAAGTAAAGTTGAAACCGACCACTCCATCCGCGTGCCGATCCCTGAGGTACCGATCCGTCCATCGATAGTAGGCGGGGGACAGTCGCGCGGCCCCCGACAACACCACTGGTCTGGCCGGTAGAACGTAGTTGTGGTAGAAGTCTTCCGGAGACGGTATGGTGTCCAACGATTCAATCTTTAATTGTTGGGAGAAAGTTATAAAAACTTGAGTTGATCTGTTAAGTCTACGTGTATCAGTCTGTAGACGTATTCACAATCACATTCAAGTTGTGTTATCTCAAACAGACTAGAAATACAAAGGGTGGTAAAATTTGACCTTTAATAGCGGCCTTTGACCCATTTTCAAAGCATAGACATTGATTTCAACTAGTAATACATCAATAAGTCTCTTCCAGACCCCGGCCTTTCTTGCTGAAGTTAATCTGCCATAGAGCCTCTGCCATAGAGCCACTCACGGTTGTTAGGAAGAGACTAACGACGTCGACAAACAGCACAATGAACAAAACTTCGAACAATCTAAAACACCTTTCGTTCAGATATATACATTTTGTAATTGAAGAACAATGCTTGTGGTATAGGGATCAGAACTTGGGTGATTTTTATATCATAATGCTAGGGATACATGTAACATGTTACCTAAGGGAACATATAGGCATCTTAATGTTACACAGACTATGTGGAGGCACTATATAGCACATCTCAGTTAAGGCATCCAGTATCAAACTAAATACCGCCTTACCTGGCCCAATGGAGGTTGGTGGTGTCCAAGCGGCTGTAAGTGTCCGGGTGGGCTCTTCGTGAAGCATGGGACAATTGACGATACCGAGAGTACAACAGCAACAGTAGCTACGTACAACATGTCTGGGGTGTGTTGACATGTAGAGCCGGCTTAGGAGGAAGTCGTAGACGCAGATTGCACCCGGAAGTTATGTTCGCTAGAAAAGATTCAAAAGAAAATTGCTGAAGAAAGCCAACTTGGAACTTAAAACCTTTGTTGTTCCTCAATGTATACAGATTAAAATTACTGTACAGTTTGCTGATATCAAATACGTTCGCCACATTTACCTGAAAGAAAGTAAAAACATATAAAAGTCCGACCCTTGGTAGCCTAATATATAACTGATCAACAGGTTGTTCTGGTAGTGGTGCATCACAGAGGCGCCCTCAAACGACACATCCATGAACTGCATCTGGTACAATACTGTATCTTGATGCGATGGCATACCACTGACACTGTTTTCTCTACATAAAAACTACGTGTACCTCTGCATGCTCTGGCTAAGGGCCAATTCTATGGTACTCGGTGATTGTTTTGCTGACAGGATTTCGCGTGTAATCGGCGGGAAGTTCTCTGGTTGTTTGGCCCGTCTTTTGTACCAGGTTGGAACAGTGCCAGATTTCTGACGGAGGCTCTTGGCAAGTTTGGCTGCGTGATAAAGGGTTAAAGAGCACAACACACAATAGTCTAGATCTTTGTTTTCAGACCTTGCAATACAAATGCTATAAAACTGCTACTTGCTTTAGAGAGGGATATTTTGCACATCTTCCGTCATAATTCTCCGTAAAATCACGCACTACTGGGTAAAAACTTTGTTTACTACTGCGCCTGCGCACTACGCACTACGTGGGCGTTCCGGTCCGCTTACTGTTCCGTCCTTGAAACCATGTGACGTGACGAGGAAGTTTCGGTCACAAATCAAAGCATATCACACAGCTGTCGGACAGAAATCGTCTTCTTGCGTTGTGCTTGTGTCGAGGGTGTATTTTTCATTGCCTTGGTTGGTCCCGCTATATACGTGCTCAAAATGGGGAAAACATCTCCGTATTTTCGGCTGTGCTTTCTTGCGTATACTCTTGCAGTGCTGTTTGAAACAGGCGGAGTGCAACCAACGATGGCCGATGTTGGTATGTATAATGACTTCTTATTTAACCCTGGATACCTTTTAACACATGCTGCCATTTTTACCAAAAACAACATGAATGGTTGGGCGTTGGGGTGAAATGGGAGAAGAATAGTACACCAGGAAGTGTTTTTCTTAGGGGTTGCATAAAGAAATTGCACACAAAAAATGCTACAAAAGAGGAAAATAAACACTAACTGTCGACTTGAAAAATCATAATGACGTTTTCAAACCCACCCTATCACGATGCCTGTGGATCTATATCCGTCATAAGTTGACTGCTGTTCCGTTTGTAATATTTAAGAGCGTGACTCCCTATTGAGTAAACATTTCCTGTGCCATTCACATGTGAGAAAACGTGCTCAAATACTCGTACTATGTACAGTATCAAGGAGTATTGGAAACACTGACTCACTTAGATGAAACGAACGAAACGGAACTACATAGGAGAAAACAGGACGTGTGTTGCCAAAGTGACCACATGTTTCATGACATCACCGTTTCCTTTGAGTAAACATGGCTTGTACTTTCATTTTCGTGTTGATATACCTTTGCGATATGTGAACAGCGCATACAATGGCACGTTATTGTATTTCCTTTTGGATTTTGGAATCATAGGGATCTCTATCATCTATGAGATGGCAATTTTTCTATATCAATGGACCAATGTTTGAGTTATGTATACATTTCTATTTACGTTTTGCGTTACGTGTTAAAGGTAAACGTGCGTAATTTTTCGTGCTTCGGGTTTTATAGTTCTTTGTTTCAACAATTGTGTCCTCCAGGGTCAGTGATATTTTTAGTGTAACTGCCAGACTTTCAGTTGAGAGCAAGGTCTTGTCTTGCTGTAACAATAACGTATTCTTATTCTGTAATTGCGACATTGCCAAACTGTGTTGATAAGAATCTGCATCGTGTTGTATCTTCACTTGAAAGTTAATCTATGTTGGTAGATGTCATTCTGTAAAAAAGTTAAACTGAAATTATCTTGTTTTGAGCTTGTTTTAGGTGGCCAATATACCTGCTTCACCTAACCATGTTTTCAACTTTTATAGGATGCCCAGTAGTACGACTGTCCGGGGAATACGTCTATCAAAGGTTTCAGATGACAACCTACAGTGTAACAAGCCATACCATTGGAAACAGACCAGTCTACAAAAGTGACACAACGATCAATTACTTGTTCTACCAGGAGTCATTGAACGAATGGCTTGTCGGGCACACACCAGGAGAAAACATCGCCCGCCTTGCGGCACAGAATAATGCAACTCTCCCAGAATCGATCAGTCAAGGAACGTTCGAAGTATTTAATACGGATTCACGAGAATTCGTTATGGCTCCAAATCTACGTGTGTCCTGTTCAGGTATGGGCTTCCCTGTTTTCCTACATAAGTAATCCTAATCAGGGTATTTGCGTGTAAAAGTAGATGATCTGTATTGTTAGTAACGCTAGTGTTACAAACTTTTCATTTGATTCAAAAGTTACGAACATCACTTCATGTATTCGTGAACTTATCCTCAAATCCCCCAAATTGTGAATTGCTTCTTTTAAATTCTCGTTCAACCGATGTTTCTGCCATTAGAAATTACTTGCTACTGCTGTAATTTTTCTTTTAGCTGGAGTTACCATACGTGTTATTTTCCCTATGTATACCTTTTAAAGTTTCTCATGAGCATAATCTGATAAGATGATAAGATATAACATGCTATGCTATGATGCTGACTCACAATATATTCTTGAATATCTACAGTCCCCGGATATATCGGATGCTACTGGTACGTGGATGTAGCCGGTGGACAACTGCAGTGGACAGGTAGCAACATAACCATAGACAACTGTAGGCTGAGCTGCAGAGTTGGAAGTTTCCTATACACGGCACTTTTTGGACGCGAGTGCTGGTGTGCAACTCACATAACAGTGGATGCTACAAGGTCATCAGGGCACCTCTGTGATAAACCATGTGGCGGAAATCCCTTGCAGTTTTGTGGACGAAGAAATGATTGGTGGTATACAGAAGTCTATAAAAGTGAGTACCTATGGTGTCAGCCTCATTAACTGTAGCCTCCTCCGCAGACTTCCTATAACGGCGACGTATATATTGAGGGGGGGGGGGGTAGGGACCGATTTCTTTCACGGGCCAAGGTTCTCTAATGCCGGCTACTTTCGCTGCCAAGGGAGTTATGTCGCCGAGGGACGATGATATATACGCCGCCGTTATAGGAAGTCTACGAAGGAGGCTACATTAACTACATGTTGGTGATGATTTTGCACCAATCAGAAAAACTTTAACTTTTGAGTTAGTTTAAGCGGAGATTCGACGAGAATTTCAACATTTATCATTATGTTTATTGAGTACATTTTTGCAGTGTACAAAACATACAATATCCTCTTTTCTTTGGCAAAATAGCATGTCATTATAACACTTTCTAAGTCTTTTATGATACCAAAATATCTTACCTGCAAATTACAACATATCATTCGTAATGTTGAATTTGTTTCACATTGTGCTTTTCAAAACAGTTTGGAAAACTATGATGTTCTTATAATTGCCACGAAAATGTGACGAGTACTTAAACTGTGTTACAGCTATTACCGACTGTGGCCCGGTGCCTGTGACCCCAGGTGTGACCTCTGTCCGTCCGTCTTACGGAGCTAACATTACGGTCGGACAGACAGTAGAGGTGGTCTGCTGGAATGGTATTACAGAAACCGTTCAGTGTCTTCAAAATGGGAGCTTCGACTCGTCCAATCCTTTCTGTCCAGGTTCGTACGTTACCCCCTCAAACAGAATTGAAACAACATAAAGTCGTAGCTTTGATATATTCTTTAAAGTGATGTTTTGGGATAGCGACTTCTAAAAATATGTCTGAGGTATATAGTTTTAGAGCCCAATTAGTGACAAACACTGACCGGCACTTATCAACTTCAGAGAAATATATCTATATAGTGATAAAGATTACTTGAAACTAATGCGTCAAAGGCACCCTATAGCTTTGCCCCTCTGGGTGCTTTAAAAGATAATCACGGATGATATACTCACCCATAGCTATAGTTTGCACGGAAAGAGTGAAGTGTTTGTGCGGTTGCAAAGACACGCTGATGTAACTTCTGTTGCTAACGGATTTGAATAGTTGTGCAACTGGCCATCCAGCTTAAGATAATTTTTTTTCCTTTTAAGAACCAACAACAACCATTTTGGAGACATCGGAGGGCTCGACAAAGGCGTCGCCAGAACTTCGCATGGATGACCGTTCAGGTATGAATTGAATTGAAAAACAAGCAAGATCTATACGACACTTGTCATGCACTGGCACCAGAAACCAGGCATTGAAATTTTCCAATACTCACTTAAGAATACCTGTCTTAAAAACAGCGCGGGCAACCATATGGATATGTTGATTAACATGAAAGCTAATAATTTCAGGCGTATTCATCTTTTCCAGGTGACAAGTCCACAAATATCATCCCAATTGTTGGCGGTGTTGTCGCGGGTCTGGTCTTCGTCGTGATCGCAGCAGTTGCCGCCTTCTTCCTTGTCAGAAAAAGGTATTGGCATCCACTACTATTTCATTTTATTTTGAGAATAGCATGATACATTATGTAACTCATGTCACGTGTTTAGTATGGAATAATGGTCAAAAGCTTAGTCTATATCGTACGAATGACGAGTTTCAAACTCAATGTAAGTACATGTATTCATTAAATATGCACATGCGTCGCACTAAACTCAAGAAAATTTTTCTGTCTGTCTGTCGTAAACAAAAGACTTATATTCAGAAGAACATGTTCTTTTTTCTTGCATAGAAATGCGGGCTTGGCTCAAGAAACGCCAGCGTCCTCACAGAGGGGGACAAATTTGGGTAACAGCACCTACTATGAGCCTGTCATGAGCGACGTCGTCCTGACAGATACCGGAGCGCAGTACCTCCCCAATGCGGGGGGGACCAACACCTCTGCCGCTCACCCTAGAGCTACAGACGTCGAACCACAATATTCCACCATTCCCGAGTACTCCACTATCGACGAAATGGACAGAAAAGGCGTCAACTCGCCACAGACAAAGAACAACAACCTAGACCAGCTCTACAGCAAACCCGTGAAGAAGACGAAGGACAACAGAGAAGAAGGCATGGTGGACAACGTTCTGTATGAAACCTCTGATGACGTCATTGATGGAGAAGGGGCCACTGGGTGTAACGCCGGCCAGGGTGGTTACGTGGACAATGATATGTATGGCTAAATAGCTGATAGGAACTTCCGTTTTTGCCCCCCAAAAATGTCAACTAAATTGTGATAACAGTCCTGATAAATGTTTTTTACCTACATGCTTAACTTATTTTTTTATTTTTTTATTTATTAAACAACAGAAGAATATACAGGACACAGAGGTGATGTACTCTAGCTGAAGCTAATATTAAGCATCACCTCTGGAAAAAAAATACAAGTTACATAGACAAGTACAATAGCAATGAGAAACAGCAATTGGGTCGTCCAATACAAACAAGCTAGCAAACAAACAAACAATGAATATATCAATATACCTGAACTAAGTTTTAAAACGTCTGCTTGTCAAAATATAGTGCTGAGTCAAGCCTAAAATGTTACAGTTGAAATCATACGAAACAAAGGATGAACCTCTTAATAATAAATAAATGAAGGCTTGATCAGACAAAGTATCAATATCAAGAATAGGGGCTAAAAGGTTCCGTAGGTTGCCCAGAAGGTTGAGTCTTTGCTGATTGTATATAGGGCAGTACAAAAGATAATGAGCAATGCTTTCGCTTCGACATCCGCAAGTGCAGGCTGGACTTGTTGCTAAGTTGCGTGTAAATAAACTTAGGTTAAGACTGCACGTGCCGGTGCGAAGGCGTGTGAGGAGGGCGCAAGTGTACCGGGGGCCATGACTAAAATGTGAATAGAAAGAAGGACGTACTAATTTCACTAGATGTTTTTTAAACAACGAAAGATTTAAGGATCGAACAGCTATACCAAGACCGTTCCAATGATGCGTTGCATAAGGAATAAAAGACTTTTGATATCGAGTTGTAGAGCAGAGCGGTATCCTTAGATTAAGTTTGTTGCGAAGATTATAAGAAGTAGAAATGGAGACTTCAGGAGGGATCAAATCCGAAAGATACTGGCGAGTATGGCCATGGACAATTTTGTAGAACATGATCAGAGAGTGAACGTGACGACGATCCGAAAGTTTTTCCCAACCTAATTCAGAAAGTAGCGAAGAATACGAAGACCCTCTTACAGCCCCTGAGACTGCAAGCGCGCATTCGTATTGGACACGTTCTAATCGCTGGGAATCATATAAAGTACATCCATGCCAAATAATGTCAGCATATTCAAGGAGAGGACGAATAAAGGATTTATAAATAACATCAAGTACTGTTCGTGATAATCTGAATTTCAATTTGTTAAGAGTGGACACTCGTTTGGACGCCTTGCCAATCATATGAGAAATTTGTGTTTCCCATAACAAGGTGGACGTAAGAAAAGTCCCTATATGCTTGTGGGTTTTGACTGATTTGATAACACAGTTATCAAGAGGAAGAGGGGGGTGGTCGGGAGGATTTGATTTCCTAGAAAAACACATTTCTTCAGTCTTTAAAGGGTTTAGGTTCATAAGCCATGTTGAAGACCAAAATGATATCTTCCTAAGATCAGTATTGAGTCGATCAGCTGTAACGTTAGGATCTTCCACAATGTCCAATAATGAACTATCGTCAGCAAATAAAAAAGGGCATGTAACTAGACCGTCCACCATGTCATTAATGAAGACAAGAAATAAGAGAGGCCCTAAAACTGAACCCTGAGGTACACCTGCGCCAACATAACTCCAAGCTTAACTTATTTGACACCAAGAGACGGAATATACATGTACACGTACTGATTTGTAATTGTTTAGCACGCATCTGTCTTTCTCTAATGTATCTTTTCTGCTTGAAATAGTTATTGTTTTTTTTACATGTGTACTATGTCATTTACACTAGTGAACTTTGTGACAGGTACTAGTTCAGACGATGTATGTTATCCTTTCTATAAGGCATCAAATACTAACATAGGTTATTCGTAGGTATACCAACAAACAGAGATTATACATAGGATAATGCACAGAAACAGGACAGCATGTCGGAGTGTACGCCTAGACAATGTTATCTTCAAGCAGATCCCTGGTTTTGATTTTTGTATTATGACCTTGCTTTTATGATCAAGTGGTGTGGTCTCTTCCGCTGGACACCTCTGTAAGCTTTATCCCTGCTTGGGTATTATAAGAAGAATAAAAGGTAACAAACTATTGGCAATGGAAAATCAGGATTCTTTTTACTAAGTGTCTCTTCAGAACGTGGCATCTCTAAGACATTCCCGGGCGACTTCCAAGGAGGGACCACGAGCATAGTGACGCAAAACAAAGTGTTCTGGAAGTAAGGGGGGATACCAACTAAACCCCTTACACTGAGGTCTTTTCTGAGGTAGTGTCCCGTAACCGCAAACATTCATCTGCAGAGAGTGGAACAAATGGGGTATTAAACTGAAGGAGGCCAGTAAACATCAAAGGTGAAAGTGCAAGGTTCACAAACTTTCCAGGTCAGCTCAGTTTTTGGACTGCCTCAATCTCGTACACTCGTAGGAGACGGGCGAACGTTCAACGGTCGCTTTTAATACTGAGTGCAGACGCCCACCTGTGGTCCGTGTTGCTCTGTGTGCCACTGACTACTGGCTGTATGTCCGGCGAAGAACCACGTACAAGTATATGGTGACACTATTGCGGAAACTGATAGTACTGTAGCGAGTTTCGTAACGTCGGCGTCCCAACAGTTTCTTTCGAATGGCAGCCTGCGGCTCAGCAAGATGTACCTGTCTCGTGGTGACCTGTATCGTATGCTACGTCCTGGTGTCACTTCCGCTGGTCTTCGGGCTCCTGGGCGTTTGGGAGCCGAGACGACAGGGTTTCTTCTGCGGGGATGAAAGCATTTCCCTGCCGTATACCAGGGACACCGTCTCGCTTGAATCGATGCTGGGTGTGTCGTTAGGGGGCGCTGTTCTAGTCGCTCTTGCCGAAGGATTCTGTGCAAAGGTGAGGTAACATTAGCCTCTACCAGGCCCCCGCAGGTGGCTGGAAAAATAGTAGACATTGGCCAAATAGAGTGAGTTGTTAGAAATAGCCTGGAATCCGGCCGTGAAAGTTACCGCGGCTCGCTCCGTTCTACTCTACAATGTTATTCATACTGCCTTACTTTTGCCGAAAAGATATGAGACTATTTCAATATACCACTGAAATCCTTAAGTATAAATTAGCAGTCCATTGCACACTTCAGATTGGTGCAAATTGTACCTATCAGTTTGTTTTCTCAAAGGAACTCTTCCCTTAAGTAAAGAAAATCAGTTTTGTTAACTTTGTAACCAGCAATAAAGTATGAATGATCAAGTTTCAAAACTATTCATTTTGTTGAATTAACACTAATGCTGTGATACAATTAAAGCAAAAGCGTTACTTTCTACGTTCTATATGATGTAGTTGTTTGATATGATGATAATGTACTTTTTGTTTTATTTTCTTCTGTGCCTGTATAACGGTTATTATGATTTGAATGTGTAAAGTGTGTAATGTTTTGCATGTAGATATGTTTCATATACAAATGTATTTGATAAACTTTTGTAAAATTTGAAATAAAAGCAAACGATTGTGTCCTATATTCAAAACAAAGGGAAGGAAAACCCTGCACAGGAACCAAGGGATGACATCCCTGCCCCAAAGTCCTAGGGAAGAAACCCTAGCACAGAAAATCCAGGGGGGATGAAACACCCCTGTCAAAAAAAGTCCTAGGGAGCACACCCTAGCCAAAAAAGCCAGTGGGAATGACCCCTGTAAATATATGTAACTAGGGAGCACACCCTAGCGAAAAAAAGCCAGTGGGAATGGCCCCTGCAACAATATGCAACAGTGTTTATTTGTGGAATTGTAAATGTGTTGTTGGTATGTTATGTATTTATGTATGTTCGAATAAAATAGAATAAAAAAATAAAAAAGCGTTACTTTCCATGTTCATGTTTTCTATTATTTTACAGAGGAGGGGGCTGAAGCGGTCTGCCATTTTCGTGAACAGTTTGATCTGCGCGGGGATGCTGCTTTTCGTCATGGCAGCAGGAATGTCGGCGGTGTTTGTCATGAAGCTGTCCATGGGAAATCTTCGTCCACACTTTTTGGCAGTGTGTAAGGTACCGTATACTATTAATATAGATAAAGGATATGCCCTGCAAAGTATTTCTGCCTCAAGTTGTGTTGCTATGTCATGATATGGTGCGGAATATGCAATGCAAAAGTTTTCAAAAATTACTTGAGAAAATGAAAGGTAAATCACATTTCATATTTTCTGCAGGTCAATGCTACGTTCACCTGTTCGCCTGGTTCCTACGTCACAGATGACGTCTGCACAGGTGATGTCGACGTCATCAGAAACGCCAGGTCGTCCTTTCCATCCGGACATGCTGGATTAGCCGGCTGCCTGGCTGCTTACGTAGTGCTGTACCTGCACGATCGTGTCCGGAACAAGAGCTGGGTCCTACCGAGGCTGGTGGTGCAAGTTGGGTTAGTCTTAGGCTGTCTGTTCATCATGGGCAGTAGGGTGGCCGATCATCAGCACCGCCTGGCGGATGTGATTGGAGGTGCAGTTATCGGAGTTGCATTTGGTGCTGTTGGGATGTGGGTGACCAAAGATCTTACCAAAACAACTGGCAAGAGAGGGGTTCGTCAGGACACTGATATTCGCTTTTCAGCAGGACGGGAGAGTGTAAACGAACGATCAGCGATGTCCAGCATGTAATCTTAATGTCAGTCAGTATACGTAGTGGTGAGCATATCTTGATATTTGACATGAGAAAACCTGAAATTCTTAATTTGAAATGGCCGCTGCTGGACTAGGTACCGCTGTCTGTAAGTGATTAAGTGGGGTATGAATGTACCCTGAGGACTTAAAAAAGTGATTGCTTGTTAGATAAGACAGTTGGTTTTAATGTAGGTTGTTGTCGCTTCGAATTTTTCGACAGATGGTTGTCCGGACAGGTTTGACTGTACATCATCATGTAACATTACCAAATGATACAGAAAATTGCATTAGAGGTAACGTATGTTTTTGAATGACAATAATATGGCTCTTTGCGTATTTACTTAGGTATAGTAACAATTATCCTCTTTGCGAGCGAAGAATGTACATGAAATATTGTATTTCACAAACGGAGCATCTGTTATAAATACAACTGCCTTTTTACATACATACCCAACACTCCCATATATTATAGTCTTCTATTGACTGATTTTTGTAATATCTAGGTGGTATAAGCTAGCTAATGTGTTATACTCAACATTTGATAAATGAAGAATATGTAGCTATATAGACTATAACCAAACCTTGCAATATCTAGGTGGTATAATGTGTCATACTCAACATTTGATAAATGAAGAATATGTAGCTATATAGACTATAACCAAACGGTTTACATACAGCTTCCACTGCTCCCCAATACACATATTTCTCCGAAACAAATGATGGTTGATTTAATATCATTCGGGGTCACTTCTCTCTCAGTCAAGGCTACGAAATGTCTTAGCTTTCTCCTGACCATATCCAAATATGGCGATGTCCAGTGAGATGACCAGTCGGGCCTGAGATCTTTTCTGGAAGCAGTGTCCACCCACAATTTTTGGAAGAAAGCAGAATAAATTTTGGAATAGATTAATATTGTTCATGGACTACAAACTTAGACGGTACAACTTCACACTACAAGGAACTAAGCTGAGATACGAAAGACTGACGGGCTAGTAGAATATTCAGTCAATGCTGTCCTGAAATCCCGATCGATATCTTCTGAACCAAAAAACAAACCGAGGCTATGTTTTAACAGTATATCCTCGTGTAACCGAGTAAGGGTAAGGTTCACAGGACTGGCAATTTTTTCAGCGGTATCACACACGCTTACGGTGCAGACGTCCCTGGTCCTCTTGCATGCGCTGCGTGCAACCGACTCTTGGCGCTTTGTCCGACGGAGGAACACCTACAGGACACTTTTTCAACGTTTGATAGACTGTCAGCGAGTTTTGGAACGCCGGGCGTCGCAGCAGTTTCTTTGGAATGGCAGCCTGCTCAGCGAAATGCTTCGGTTTAGTGATAACCTGTATCGTATGCTTCGTCTTGGTGTCACTTCCGATAGCCGTCGATTTCTTCCTGGGCGTTTGGGAACCCAGACGACAGGGTTTCTTCTGCGGGGACGAAAGCATTTCCCTGCCGTATGCCAGCGACACCGTCTCCAATGAGGCGCTGTGGGGATTGAAATTAGGAGGGGCTGTTCTCGTCGCTCTTGCGGAAGGTTACATTACAAAGGTAAAAGCAAGTTTAAACTTCAAGGTTTTAAAAGTAGTCCTCGTATGGTGACTTGCCGGGGAAAGACTGTTTATTCTATTGTTTTTATTCTTTCTTTCTTTCTTTCTTTCTTTCTTTCTTTGAGATATGCGATGAAAGATATGCTAGGATGATGATCACGCCAGTCTTGAGTTTGACAAGTATAAAACTATTCACTATGTTGAATGAAGACTAAGTGAACTACTTTTTCAAAACAACGTTTCCATTTCAGTTTAACGTATGCATGTTTTTCGAATACATTTACAGAGGAGGGGGCTGAAGCGGTCTGCCATTTTCGTGAACAGTTTAGTCTGTGCGGGGATGCTGCTTTTCATCCAGATGGCAGAAATGTCGGCGGTGGATGTCATGAAGCTGTCCATGGGAAACCTTCGTCCACACTTTTTGGCAGTGTGTAAGGTAACGTATATCATTGTCAGGCTATACGTGCTTACGCATATACAGAGATGTGTATAGAGATGACAAGTATTTGTGCCAAGTGTCCTTTGTTTGTGTTTCTGTGCTATACGATATACACCGTGAAATGGTATACACAAAATGTCCTGGGACTGTTTGAACATTGTCGCTTTGTTTATTTGGTGTGTGGTCTGTCGCGTCGCAAAATGGCAGGGTGTTTGGCCCAGAACCCAGGGGTCCTGGGTTCGAATCCCCTGACATGCCCCGTTGACGTTGTGCCCCTGCGAATTACCTCACTTCGCTGAAGTGGAAATAAGTACCTAGTTTCGGTTAGGGACGTTCCATCATCTGATGGAAACTTAATGGAGGTCCCGTGTTTTCAGGAGAGGCACAACTCGACCACGCTAAAGAACTCACCACAATTATCGAAAAAGTGGGGGTCGCACTCACTTCAAGTGTGAGTGGATCAAATAAATGTCCAGACATGCAGCTTGTACTCTTGTAAATCCCCTCCTTTTTTCTGCAGGTAAATGCTTCGTTCACCTGCACACCCGGTATCTACGTCACAGATGACGTCTGCACAGGTGATGCTGACGTCATCAAGGAAGCCAGGAAGTCCTTTCCATCCGGACACTCTGGAACAGCCGGCTGCCTGGCTGCTTACGTAGCGCTGTACCTGCAATATCGTGTCCGGAACAAGAGCTGGGTCCTGCCGAGGCTGGTGGTGCAAGTAGGGTTAGTCTTTGGCTGTCTGTACATCATGGGCAGTAGGGTGGCCGATCACAAGCACCACCTGGCGGATGTGATTGGAGGTGCAGTTATCGGAGCTGCATTTGGTGCTGTTGGGATGTGGGTGACCAAAGATCTTACCAAAACAACTGGCAAGAGAGGGGCTCGTCAGGACACTGATCGTCGCTTTTCAGCAGGACAGGAGAGTGTAAACGAACAATCAGCGATGTCCAGAATGTAATCTTAATGTCAATCCGTATACGTATAGTAGTGGTGAGCTTATGCTAGCCCTTATTGTATTGTATTAGTAATTATGATGTTAAGTCTTGTTCTATACTTCCACTTTGTGTTATGTTAACGAATTCTTGCCATACCTTGTACCATGTACAATTGTCGCGCAATAAAGTTCTTCTTTTATCTTGATAGTTGACATGAGAAAACCTTAATTTGAAATGGCTCGCTGCTAGCATGCTAGACTAGGTGCCGCTGTCTGTAAATTTTGGTTAAGTGGTGTATGAATGCACGATGAGGACTGAAAAAATAGGTTGCATGTTAGATAAGACAGTTGGTTGCTTAGCAGAGGGACTTAACTACTCGTATGTAAAATTGGACGGGACCGTTTTTACGGTAGGTTGTTGTAGCTTCGCCAGGTGGTTGTCCGGACAGGTTTGACTGTACACATTATCATGTAACATAACCAAATGGTACAGAAGATGCATTAGAAGTAACATATAAGTTTTTTCTAATAAAAATAATGCGGCTCTTTACATAAATGCTCAGGTGTATTAAGCAGCAAGTAACAATTATCCTCTTCGCGAGCGAAGAAATTGAATGTACATGAAATATTGTTCATCATAAACGGAGCATCTGTTATAAATACAACTGCCTTTTTACATACATACCCAACACTCTCATATACTATAGTCTTCTATTGACTGATACTTGCAATATCTAGGTGGTATAAGCTAGCTAATGTGTTATACTCAACATTTGATAAATGAAGAATATGTAGCTATATAGACTATAACCAAACGGTTTATATACCACTTCCACTGCTCCCCTATACACATATTTCTCCTAAACAAATAATTGTTGATTTGATATCATTCGGGGACACTTCTCTCTCAGTCAAGTCTACGAAATGTCTTAGCTTTCTCCTGACCATATCCAAATATGGCGATGGCCAGTGAGATGACCAGTCGGGCCTGAAATCTTTTCTGGAAGCAGTGTCCACCCACAATTTTTGGAAGAGAGCATAATAATTTTTGGAAGAGGTTAATATTGTTCATGGACTACAAACTTAGACGGCACAACTTCACACTACAAGGAACTAAGCTGAGATACGAAAGACTGACGGGCTAGTAGAATATTCAGTCAATGCTGTCCTGAAATCCCGATCGATATCTTCTGAACCAAAAAACAAACCGAGGCTATGTTTTAACAGTATATCCTCGTGTAACCGAGTAAGGGTAAGGTTCACAGGACTGGCAATTTTTCGGCGGTATCACACACGCTTACGGTGCAGACGTCCCTGGTCCTCTTGCATGCGCTGCGTGCAACCGACTCTTGGCGCTTTGTCCGACGGAGGAACACCTACAGGACACTTTTTCAACGTTTGATAGACTGTCAGCGAGTTTTGGAACGCCGGGCGTCGCAGCAGTTTCTTTGGAATGGCAGCCTGCTCAGCGAAATGTGTCGGTTTAGTGATAACCTGTATCGTATGCTTCGTCCTCGTGTCACTTCCGACAGCCTTCGTGTTCATCCTGGGTGTTTGGGAACCCAGACGACAGGGTTTCTTCTGCGGGGACGAAAGCATTTCCCTGCCGTATGCCAGCGACACCGTCTCGCTTGAGGCACTGTGGGGATTGATATTAGGAGGGGCTGTTCTCGTCGCTCTTGCGGAAGGTTACATTGCAAAGGTAAAAGCAAGTTTTAGCTTAAAGGTTTTAAAAGTAGTCCTCGTATGGTGACTAGCCGGGGAAAGACTGTTTATTCTATTGTTATTTATTCTTTCTTTCTTTGAGATATGCAATGAAAGATAGGCTAGGAATGATCAAAACGGCAGTCTTGTATAGACAGACAAGTATAAAACTATTCACTATGTTGAATGAAGACTAAGTGAACTACTATTTCAAAACAACGTTTCCATTTCAATTTGACACATGCATGTTTTTCGAATACATTTACAGAGGAGGGGACTAAATCGATCTTCCATTTTCGTCAACTGTATAATCTGCGCGGGGATGCTGCTTTTCGTCACGGTGGCAGAATTGTCGGCGGGGGATATCATGAAGCTGTCCATGGGAAATCTTCGCCCACACTTTTTGGCAGTGTGTAAGGTACCGTATACTAGTATCATCGTCATCATTATCAGTGTACGGGCTTACGCATATACAGATATGTCGGCGGTGCGTGTCATGAAGCTGTCCATGGGAAATCTTCGTCCACACTTTTTGGCAGTGTGTAAGGTACCGTATACTAGTATCATCGTCATCATTATCAGTGTACGGGCTTACGCATATACAGATATGTATATAGAGATGACAAGTCCTGCAAAAATTTGTGGCAAGTGTCCTTTGTTTGTGTTGCATACGATATACACCGTGAAATGGTATACACAATATGTCCTGGGAATGTTTGAACATTGTCGCTTTGTTTATTTGGTGTATGGTCTGTCGCGTCGCGCGGCAAAATGCAGGGTGTTTGGCCCAGAACCCAGGGGTCCTGGGTTTGAATCCCCTGACATGCCCCGTTGACGTTGTGCCCCTGCGAATTACCTCACTTCGCTCAGGTGGAAATGAGTACCTGTGAAGTACCTAGTTTCGGTTAGGGATGTTCCTCTATCTGATAGAAACTTAATGGAGGTCCCGTGTTTTCAGGAGAGGCACAACTCGACCACGCTAAACAACTCACCACAATTATCGAAAAAGTGGGGGTCGCACTCACTTCAAGTGTGAGTGGATCAAATGAATATCCAGATATGCAGCTTGTACTCTTGTAAATGCCCTCCTTTTTTCTGCAGGTCAATGCTTCGTTCACCTGCACACCCGGTATCTACGTCACAGATGACGTCTGCACAGGTGATGCTGACGTCATCAAGGAAGCCAGGAAGTCCTTTCCATCCGGGCACTCTGAAATAGCCGGCTGCCTGGCTGCTTACGTGGCGCTGTACCTGCAATATCGTGTCCGGAACAAGAGCTGGGTCCTGCCGAGGCTGGTGGTGCAAGTTGGGTTAGTGATGGGCTGTCTGTACATCATGGCCAGTAGGGTGGCCGATCACATGCACCACCTGGCGGATGTTATCGGAGGTGTAGTTATCGGAGCTGCATTTGGGGCTTTTGGGATGTGGGTGACCAAAGAGCTTACCAAAACTGACAAAAAAAAGGCTCGTCAGGACAAGGAAGCTGTAGATGTAGAAGCTGTAGAACTGTAGAGTGTAATATGATGATATCAATCAGTATACCGGTTACCACATATTGATATCTGGCATGAGAAAATCCTGTAAATGTTCACTTACTTACTCGGACACTTAAAAGTCAAACCAGGCAATTGAATATGAAACTTAAGTTAATTAAATCAGTGTAAATTTAAAAATTCATTCATCCATTCATCTACAGATTCATTAAATGAGGGACTGAAACAACAAAAAACACAAGAGAAAGATGATTTTTCATTGTTATTGATCTTAACTTTTGATGCAGAGTAGCTTGCTCTATCTACAAGTGCATGCAGTCCACCAGAGATGTTGTTTCTAGATCCAAACATTGATTGCTTAAACCACAAAGTGGCCAAGATGTTACTATCCTTCCACCATGATTCTGAGAGAAAAACTAGCCCCAAATTTGGCAACAACTGGCATCTTGTTGGAAAGACACATGCTAGCATATTTGCTTGCAGCATTTCTACCACATCTAAGAAATGAGGTTTTATCAAAACCTCCTTGATCTAAGCATTTGCAGTACTTTTTCATCACACTACATTAGTAAAAGCAAATCAATTGTGAAAGCAAAAATAAGCATTACATATAGCTACCTAAATATAGCTACCTCCTACATAAGACAACTTTAGGAGAAGTACATCATTATATAACATTACCAAAAGATACAGAAAATGCATTAGAATAACATAATTTTTTCGTATCAATAATGCGGCTCATTCACTTCTATGTATATTTGCACAGGTATATCAAGCAACAAGTAAAAATTATCCTCTTTGAGAGTATAGAATGTACTGGAAATATTGTTTATCAAACTGGGCATCTCTTATAAATACAACTGTCTTGTTACATACATACCCATTATCTGTATACATTACAGTCTTCTATTCACTCCTACTTATCATATCTCGGTGGTATAAGTTATCGAACTGATTTTTGTTATACCCAACATTTTGATAAATGGAGATTATGTTGTCATGCTTTTAGCCTTGGACCATCAACTTTAACCAAACCAACCGAAGTTTGTGAGCTGGACAATGTAATCACATGCATTGATTATACTGTCTAGCTCACATAACATTGGCCAAAATTTTACATTCTTCATTGGACCATTTTGATAATCAAATTATAGGTATTGAAGCAAGCCATCGTGTTGTAACACTTATTTCATAACTTTAAATCAAACAAAGTAAGTAACAAAGGACAACAAGGATTAGGTGTTGTAAGCCTTTTCATTTAACTTTGACTTTTAGGCTGTTTCAATATTGCTCAAAAACATGAAAGGAATGATGATGTATACAGAACAAAGGGTATATCAATAACAAAACTAAGTAATTCTAAAGCTGGTCCATTATGCATATTTCTTCCTCTACCCTAGGGGCATGTGTTCTCACATGTTATTGGTCAGACATAACTGTGAGTACTGACAGAGGTCCATATCCAATCCGTGCCTCCAATACACCATGCCCTACAAGCCATATCAACCTATGTTCATTTTTTCATAGTTAAAGTGATCGGTGTTTTAACATATTGTTAGAATTGTGATAATCTAAAGTAAAATCTGAAGTTAGCAGTCAAAAGTAGATAAGATGGCACCATATAGGGTATCAATTTTGAACTGTGACCCCAATCTCAAAGCAGATGCTGGGATGGAAGATTGTAATGTTGCCTCACAAAAATTCTGCTCTTAGCAGCCACTCAACTTATGCTATGGGCACATTTCTGAACCAACGCCCAGGCAGTTTTTGGAGATGAAAATAAATTATATGAAACACACAGAACGTTGAAAAAATATTCATGGTTTGTGTATATTTCTTCCTATACACTTTCGTTTCTGCAAACAGCCCGGCCAGGCCATACAGCTTCTGACAGTGAGAGACACAGGCCCTTGGGGTGGGTGACTGTTCGAGACTTCCAGCAGTCAAAAAACAGCACAATCTTCAACCCATATCTGCTTGGAAATTACAATGACCTGGCTTCCACTGACAGTTCATCTCCAATAAATGTCAAACTCAGAAAGCTTTCTGCTTCAATTTTTTAGACTTACACTTTGTACACATTGATAATATGTACCACAACTTCTTTATTACTCTATTCTGGATCCTTTTGGCCCTTTGTTAATTTTTCCTCTCAATTACTCTTGACTAATCACATCCAGTTACAATCGAACAGCTTCAATTTACTCGTTATTGCATCTTTAGGTGTCGTATCAAACACCTTGCTGGTAACCATGGCGACGGAGAGGCGTCTCCCTCCTGTGATGGTTACTACGGCAACAGTAGCCCCACTCTACTTCCTGGGTTGGTTGATGGGCATGTTGTGTTTCGGTGGTGGTCGTTTATCTACGGTCGGCTGGGGTTTCTCGTGGGCCACTTTAGCCGCCTGTGGAGAGAAATCCTTGTCGCCCTGAAACGAAAATAAACATTTTGTCAGGCATGAATTTAAATAAGGCAGCACTTCTAAACCAGGAGTCTAGTAACTCTTTGATTTTGATTTTATTAGAATTGCAGCTATTGCTGGTGTCGTGACCCACACATAATATATACTCGTTTTCATACTTCAGTGGAGTGAGGAAAGTTGTGTTAAGTGCCTTTTCCCAAGGGCACAACATCCGTGGCGCTAGGGGATTCGAACCCGGGACCGCTGGGTTCTGGGCCGAAAACCCTGCCATTACGCCACACTAACTCTTAACTGGAAAGAGTAGAGAAAGTGACAATGTAGCATCTGGAGGACAATGTTTTACTGACACCAGAAAAGCACCAACATGAAAACTACTACTACTAATTACTACATGTACTACTGACTGAATGAAAACTTCGAGAACAAAGATTCAAGGATGTTGTCCACATGAAAACTAACTACTATTATACTACTAATCCATGTATGAGTAGCATCTTGCAATTTGCTTTCTAAAAGCAGTTTTAACAATGCAGGGCTCGAATTACAACCTGCAGGTTAGTGCAGGTGAGCAGGTATTTCTTATGTCTACCTGTACTTGACATGCACTGGTTCATGATAACACTACCCTGAGACACTAAGATGACACACAGCCAATAGTGGCCCCATATTGGGTTGAAGTCTTCAAAGAATTCTTCAAAGTAAAAGAATGCTTCGACGTAGCATCTTTCAATATAGATGGAACCAGCAGGAACATCTTTAAAGCATTGTTGCACTCTTGTCAGACAACATAGCTTTGTGCAAGGCAAGGGAAACTTGACACCACAGACAGTCTTGCATTAATTCCAGTCACAGTTGCCCTAGGGGGCAAACATTTTTCTGACATGCCATCTCCTTCAGTCCTTACCTTTGTTACAGCACCAGACACTACAACTCGGGCATCGTTCTTAGGTGGGCTGTGGAAAAGAAATAGAACAGTCCAGTTGAATGAATGAATGAATGAATGAACTTTATTGCTCGACAATTGTACATGGCACAATGTATGGCAAGAATGACAATGCAATAAATACAATGGGTAGTTTTATCAACATCCTTTATGCTAAGGCAAAAATTCTGCCAATAAAGGATAGAATTCTAAATGGGGGTCTTAGAAAATGAGAAGAACAAGGAAATCTATGACAGATCAGGATACAACTCACTAAAACTTAAAGCGTGTATAGTTATGTGACTTTGTCTTTAGTAAACTCCAAGTGCAACTTATAATACTTTTTGGTGCAGATGTTTAATCATCTCATCATTAATAGATAAATAAATAAATTAGATCATTTCTATGTTGCGGCACTCACAGCTCTTCAGGAAACTCCTCGTCTTCCTCCTTCTTGTCTGGTTTCTTCTCTTCCTTGTTTTCACTAGTGTGGCGGGCTCGAGCTACACGCATCCCACCTGCCTTCACTGGAAAAACAAAGTAGAATTCATTATCAAATTGAAAGACGACTGTACCAAAGAATTAGAGCTATAACATTGGAAATTTCTTGCTAAAAACCCCTGGAAATAGTCACAATTATTTTACTGACTGTCTGACCAATTAGATACAAGCTACTCGATAATTTTTAGCTATCGTCCCAAAACAACATGTGGCATGTACAGTTACATGTAGTTCCAACATTTGAAAATTCCAACTTGACTTTCTTCCTCTCAGGATTTTGTTAAACTGACCACTGCTAACTGACCATGCCAAGACACAGGTGGACAGCTGTCAGTCTTAAACTGTGACTTCCCTGGGCCCTCAGGAAGTAGTTTTCACATCGCATTTTCTTAAAGTAAAACTCTAAAGTCTAAACTATCCCCCTGCTTGGTAGCTCACCAGCTCTATTGCATTGCCCTCACACTATGTTTTTCTAGAAAAAAACCCTAAACCTTTTTCTAACTCATTAGGATCTTTAAGTCACATGTCACAATGCTTAGAGTCAAACAAGGGCTAAACACATGATTTAGGCAGCCGGATGTGTTTTGAAAGGGTACAGCATGTTCTTTGTTTGTCAAGTACTCCAGATTCAAATCTGACACACTTTCCTGACACATAATACTCAGTATCACTTCAGATTCCCTTCACTGTTGATTGCAAAGATGTACTACATACTAGTCATGTATTACTTTGCTCACTCTGTGGTTTATTCATAGATGCACTGGTGCACCCAACCAAAAAAAATTAGATGCACAGAAAGATTTTGGGTGCCCACTGCCCAACATAAAATAAAGTTAAATGTCACCAAAACATAAGTTTGACGCTACTGTCTCTCTTAAGAACTTCAATCTGTAATCCAGATTTCAAACTACAACCGAGCGATACATCAAATAAAGTACAACAAAAGGTTATATTGCTTTTTCTGGTACTTACATTTCAAAAATATTCTGTATGCTGGTGTACAAGAGAAACGTTACCCTATAGAGTACAAAAATATCTAGGTGCACATGCACCCAGTATTTCAAGCCCTGCTTATTGGAACCAACCAGACCGTATGTCACCATATACACCTTTGTGCAGGAAAATAACCCTCTATTATACACCTCACATAAAGAATGCTAGTCTTTTGTAATTGAAAAATAAAATCAGGAAGAATGTTTTACAAAAGTGGAAGTCACAAGGGGATAAACTCAGGTCAACTTTCATTATGCCTTATTTTAGTAACGGAGGGTCAACCTAAGGTCCCTGTAGTCATAAATACTTTATGAGGCCATTTCTATACTTATATAATGGGATTAGTATCAACTTTCAGGAATATGTATCTGGTGACACTAGCAACATACATTTCTGAAGTACTGAAGTTAACATGGGATTTGACACCTTTCAATATGCATGGATTACAAAATAAAACACCAGGAAAAAGGTGACTGTGTCCCTTGGTCATGCAAGGACACTATAATATTGAAACAAAGAAGCGAGTAGAATTGTCTACTGGCCCCCGGGATTCGAACCCGTGCCAAAACCGGGCACCCAGATCACAGGCCCCACACCTTAACCACTAAGCTAATTTATAAAAGGTCTAGACCCGTTAGACTGGTCAGTGGGAGGCACTTGAACCCCACTGTTACAACATCATATAGAAGATAATGTATAATGTCCAGGGACATGTCCTTGGTACCAACAACCAGTTCAAAAGACACTAAAGTAAACAAATGAAAAAATGCAGCCTCAATCTAAGATGTGTCTTCAGGTTACTAGTAATTCAGAGATCTAGAGGTGCAAATGTGTATTTTGGGCTTTAACAAATTAATACTGTAATTCTTGATTTGTTGACTGTAACTTAATCTTAGTCAACAGCGAAAATTTCATCATCGCAAACATTTAATCATCATCATCATCATCATCACTAATATTTGAGACAGTGATATTTGTTCCCACCGTTAAAATTACTGTGACCTACTCCATTTTCCCCCAACCGCTATATTTTCCTGCCACTTTAACACTCTATTTAAGTGATTTACAGTATTCAGTAACTATAATTGATGTCATTTATAACATGCAACGTTATAATGAAGCCCTGTTTTTTGTTTGTATGTTGATGTTTGTTGGGTTTTTTTACAGCTTCATTACATTATTTTATACGTTGGATTTTGATATAACAATCTATCATAAGTATCACATGTTTTTAAACACCCCTTCCATACCCTCACTGATGCAATCTTTGTTCAAATCTTGAGTACATTCGTGTGCTTCGCTGGTATCTTAGAAACAATCATTCTTGCATTTTCAAGTGCTGAAGGACTGGTAAATAACAGCTAAGTAGAAAGAATGATTAATGGAAAGAGAACTGACAACCAGTTTTACCCACCTAGCATCTTAATAAATCACTAACTGACTAAGGTGGATTTTAAAATCCTCACAAAGCACCAATTCAGCACTTTTAAACAAACGTTCAAAATCCGACAAAAAAAACTATTTGATGGGAAATTTTTTGCTCCTTACCTGCAGGAGGATGGCCCCCCTTAAGTTCTGCTTCTTGAACAGATGACATTTCGTTAGAATGCGGTAAACTTGGGCAGAAAATGTCCAAACTGTGGACACGTTGTCAAATTTGGGTCAGCCAGATGTGTTCAGATCTGCACCTAAGTGGTCTGTTTGAAACTAGGATATATCATTATTGGGCAGGTTAAAAAAATAATGTCTTTATTTTCTCATAAATTTATCAAGATTGATGAATATATAATCGTAATTGATGTGTAATATAGATTAAATAATCCTACAAATATTAAGAAGTTACTTCATTTTGCTACTAAGTGCAGAAAAATAATATACATATCACGTATTCTTCCTATATAAAAGTTGTCACGTCCAAAGTAGGCAGGTGCAAAGTTCAAACCATGTAAACAAGTGACGTCAAACCACGCTAGCACCCCACAGAGAAGAAAAATAGGGTACTGGACGTCTTCGTCAGCATCATTTGAGTCTCAAATATTTCCAAACACGCTGTCTTCTCCCATTTCAAAGTATTTTTTCCTCTGAATGTCAATGAAGTATGCGCTAAAGTCGACCTATTCGCGCTAAGCCACGCTTATGCAAATTAGATGGCATGTTGATGACGTTTTATGCGATAACGTGACGTCATCACATTTGAGGTATCATGGCGTCGTAGGAACGTCTTCCGCTGGAATTTTCAGGGATTTCGTCTGAATTTGTGTCCAAATAACCTCCAGGAAGCCGTTGTGAAGCATTTTTGTGGTTTTCAACAACGCCAGGGTTCCATAGGAAGAAACTATGGGAGGCGGAGACTTGGTAAGCTGCTAGAATTCTACTCGATACGTGTTGTGTTTGGTGTCTTGAAAAATAGTTTTCTTACAAAGACGGACGTTTTCGTTTCCGTCTTTCATAAAAATTATACAAAACCAGGTCTACCGTCTTAACAACAGGTTCAATGTTCTAAAATTTGACACTAATGTATGTCTACTTTCTCCCGTGACAGAACCTGAAGAAAAGCTGGCACCCTCAGACCCTACGGAACATCGAACGTGTCTGGAAGGCCGAACAAAAACACGAAGATGAACGCCGCAAAATCGAGCAACTCCAGAATGAACTCAAGGAGGAGAAAGCGCGGGAGGACATGCGAATGTTTGCTGAGGAGCAAGGGGCCGTTAGGTAAGACTTTATTCTCTTGTGAGTAGCACCATCTTCTCTACATAAACTCACTTCTTTGTTGACAGAAAGTGTCTTCATTCGTCAGATAAGTACCTTTTTGTATGTAAAAGTTTAGGTCTTGAATTATTATTCATAATTTGAACAAGCAAAAACTACTGATGAAATTGTTGGGTAGGACTAGGTCTGGATTTAGTTTTACTAATTTTCCCCAATTCAATGGCAAATCTAGAGGAATAAATCAAATCAAATGTAAACTAGAGCTTTAGTATTTTAGCTACACATACTTGAGGTTTGCTATGTTAGTTTTGCGATTACTGGGTCTCTTTATGAATATGAATTGGTATTGAATTTTTATTTGTGTTGAATGTGTGATAGCTGTGTGCCGATTTGTTGAAAATATGGAGAACGCTAGCGACCCCCCAAAAACAACCCTCCCAATAAAATGGTATGGCGACCCTGCGACGTCACAATTCAAGATGGCGGCCACCACACATGCCAACGGATCCAACAAAGGTTTTGCTACGCAAACCTGTAATTAGGACAAATTACGTGTACTTTCTGTCTGGTAACAGAAAAATTCTCCATCTGTAGACAATTGTAGAAATTGAATCCTAAGTAAAGTATTGTCTTGTGCATGTTACATGAATATTTTTCCAAAACGTGTATGGGCAACTCTCTGGTAATGAAATGAAAAAAAATAGATGTATAAACGCTTTGTGATGGTCCAGTCTAATGTCGTATTCAACTCCTACAGGAAAAAAGATGATCGTTTGAACTGGATGTACCAAGGTCAGCCTGAGGTGAACCGCGATGACTACCTTCTGGGGAAGCCTATCGACAAGGCTATCCAGGAAGTCACGGTCGGGAAGGCTGAGGATCCCGGTCTTGCCGACAACGTTCCCGGCGCATCCTTCAGCCAATCAAATGTCAACTCGGCGGTGGATATGGCGGCTAAGATTCGTGAAGATCCACTGTTTGCTATCAAGTGGGTAAAACAATAATCCACTTGTCTTGCTTATTTCTTTCTTTCTTTCACTTTCCAACAGATGTGCCTAGCGAACAATGTACACTGTTTTCAGAATATAGAGAAATATTGTACAAAGGTGTTTTCGTCATCTCTCAATACTGCCATTGCCAAACGCATTGAGAGAGTGAAAACTTTAGTGTCTAATGGTTTTACCAGTTTTCGAATGTAGGCATTACTCTACAGCATAATATGATAAACTCATGTTGTTTTATGAGTAATGAGATGGATAACTTACTATTAGGGTATAACTAGCATTCTATAGTGCAAGTTATAATATTGTAATGATTGATTTATAGGCAACGTGAGCAGCAAAGCAAGAAGGAACTCCTGAACAACCCTGTCAAGATGAAGCAGCTTCAGCAAATGGTAACTTTATTTTGTAATGTTAGAACTGTGTACACTTGACTGTTGATAAGTAAGCTGTGGTTGATCAAAATTACTAGGTACTAGTAAGTAGTAAGCATTCTTGGGGCTTTGTGATGTCTAGATGATTTCAGTCTTGGTTTGGACTATTTACAAGTAACATCTTGGTAGCACGTCTTTCCAGAAGTACTGGCTTGTTTTGACGCATGTATTCTGTCAAACTTGTCTATAACTCCTTGGTCTATAGTGACCACCCAAATGGCTTGAAGATAATGATCACAGACTCACAGTAGACGACTAGCCACTATAGACTGGGTATTTAAGGCTTTTGTCATAAGGAAAAATACTCAAGTCAAAGGGACCAGTTTTATGAAATGCTAACATGTAGCTCTCTTGGTCTTTATGTAGCTGAAGGTGACTTTGGACAAGAAAGATAAGAAGAAGAAGAAGAAAGACAAGAAGAAGAAGCACAAGAAGCTTAAGCGGTCCAGCAGTAGTGACAGTGATGAGGGGGCAGGGAGCAGAAATGGGAGAGATGTCAACGGACATGCAGCCAGCAAAGCACGCAGGTCCAGGTCAAGGAGCATGTCACCTCCAGCAGTTAGGGTCAAACACAGGTCAAGGGTTAGGAGGTCAAGAAGTCTTTCCCAGTCTCCGCAAAAGTCAGGTATCAAACACAAGGCCAGTTTTCAGTCATTCTCCTCAAAGGAGCGAAGGAGATCTCGGACTCCCTCTCCCTCAAGGTCAAGGGTCAGGAGAAGGTCAAGAACCCCATCTCCAAGGTCAAAAGTTGTTAGTAGACACAGAAACAGCAGAAGCAGGTCTCCTCACAGTAAAAGTAGACGGCATCCATCTAGGTCACCGGTGAGGTCAAGGTCACCTGCCAGAAGGAGGTCAAGGTCACCTGTAAGAAGAAAGTCAAGGTCACCTGTAAGAAGAAAGTCAAGGTCACCCGTCAGGAGGAAGTCACGATCACCAGTAAGGAGATCTCCACAGAGAAAGAGGTCCCTGTCAAGGAGTGCGTCGCCACCAAAAAGAAATGGACCTTCCATCAGGAAAAAAGAAACTGCCAAGAGGTGTGGTTCCTGTCTTTATATCACCACAGTGTCATCTCCTAAGAAATGTCTTTCAAAATGTCTTTTCAAATCTTAACATAAAAAGGCAATCAAATTTCATGTGCCTGTTCATTGGAATAATGATTTGTCCAAATTTTGTAAAATTGTATCAATCCTGTTTTGGTTCAAGTTGGATAGAAACAACTTTCAATGCAATTTGAGTCATATTTGACCCTTTATTGGCACTGATTGATTTGAATTTCTGATTTGAATTTAGCACAAGATGTTAGTAACAGACACAGAAAATGTTTCTTGTTCTAACAACTGTCCCCATTGGTCATGCAGGAAGCTGGACCCAGAAGAACTGGAGCGGCGGCGGCGGGAAATGATGCAGGACGCCAAGACTCGAGACGACGAACGCTGGCAGCGCGTACAGAAATACAAGGAGGATGCAGCGAAGGAGAAGGAAGAGGATGACAAATTCCGGGGGAAAGAGAGAGCTTTCCAGTAAGTTGGTTCATAGTGTTGTAAGTAGGAAGTGTTGATTTAATTTTGAGGTACATGTGTATTAACAGTCCTTAGAAAATATTATATTGTTTCTCTTCATGTAGATACTGTACATCCCAAATGTATTCATTGTGTTCAATATGGAAATGTACATATATTTACATGCATGTACATGAATGTGTCCATGTCTGCATTTATTTACATACAGAGCTATACATGTTATGAGAATAAGTGATACCAGAATACTGATCTTGACATTGGAACAGACTTTCCTTAATTTGCCAGTGCCTAGCAGTCAGAAGCAGGAAGGAACATTTCATATACTTGTACTTCATATCTTGACTTTTCCCAGCACATCCCTCTTCATATCTTGATTCTTCCATACACTATCTGATAGTTACATCCTACTTCATATCTTGAATTTTCCTCATACTTCTAGTATCTGTAAGTTACACCCTACAGAACATAATGAATAAAAGATGACTGGTTGTTGGCATGAAATTTTAGCCATGGTGTATGTACAATACTAATGATATACAATTGTCTTGTTCCTACAGTGGCTTGCTTACCCACACTGCTGCTACAGTAGAGGACAGGATCAAGAGGAAGGTCCACTCACTGCAGAGGACTGAAGCTTCCAAGGAAAAGTTCTTCCACCGATGATAACTTCCTGTTTTTACCTCAGTACATGATGAAACCCTGTGTATGGGAGGGGGTCAATGAAGATGCCCTTTTTTTCTTTTTAATCTTTAGAAACATGTTTTTCAATAAGCATCGGAACTATTTACCTTTGCAAGCCTGTTATTCTTCTTTCAGAATGCTGTATATCTACTACTGTAAGATAATGTGTATAATGTGCTACAGTATTACTGAAAACATCTCACTATACTTAATACTTCATATTGTGTATCTGCTAGAAAAGGACAGATATGTATATACATGATATTTCTGTTCCTACAGGTATAAAGTGATGTGTTTACATTTTTGTAGGTGAGGCCCATGCTTTGTAACTACACGTACATGTTTACACAAATAATGACAACTGGTTGTACATAATAGGGAACTCTCAATAGACTTCACATTTAAAACTTTAGAACACACACAACCATAACCTATTTACTGTGATGAAGCATCTTTTTTTTAATGTTTAATTCATTGTCTTGTTCATCTTTTGTAAATATTTTTGGTGAATGTTTCCTTTATGACACACTCAATTTTCGAATCATGATCTAACGACTGTAGTAGGTAGATGCCCACCTTTGTACTGTATAATGTCAGTATGATATAACTATATGCTGTTGTTGCTGTGTATTTTCATACAGATGTACAGTGATAAACTGCACTTCTTAAACCCCACCATCAGTCTCACATTATTTACTGCTTCAGAAGAAGGCTTATCCTGTCAGATTTGGTTGGTACAGTACTGTTTGTTTTGCAAGACATGCCAGTAAACTGCTTCATTGGCCAAGTTGGGTAGCCCTGGCTGTACGTTTTTCTACAGCCAAATGAATAAATCAAAAACACTCCAGTTTTATACATAATGACAGCACGAGCTGTGTAAGGGTAGCCTGGAATCCATCCTATTTAGCTTTCCGGCCGCTACCCAAGCTCCGCTGCCGGCCGGAGCTTGGGTAGCGGCCGGAAAGCTAAATAGGATGGATTCCAGGCTAGTGTAAGGGACTGATCTGTGTTAAGCTATACATTGCACACCAGGTTGTGCCCAACTCTTATCAATAAGTATGGGGGTCTTTAACATGCAAAGTGTGATTCTCCTCAAACATGGGACCTCCCCTCCTCAAACATCCCCTCAGCTCCTACCAGTGTGCAAATCCATGAAGAGAACACAAACAGGTCGGTCGGGATCAAACTAAAGACCTTCTGATATATACATGTAAACATACATCGTGTGGTTGCCAAACATTACATGCTACAAAATGGGTCACAAACTCACGTGGAACATCTAGTGTCCATCCTTAGAGCTTGGGTACAATATTGATAATGATATAACATCACATATGCCTATGTGATCTCTTTTCCCAATCATACAGGATAGGTACACAGTGGAATATATGGACATTCTTAAGATTAATATTGTCCACTTGCAAAAATAGTATGGTTCCAACGGTATCTTCTTCCAGCAACACGCGTAGCATGTTTGTGTTCGTCAAGCGTTTTTAGGTGATGACCATTGACATCTCTTAGCATGTTACAAACCGACAAGTACCAATGTATGAAGAGGAAGGAACAAACTGACTTAGGCACAACTACAAAGCTGTTAGAGACAAATTGCAAAAGTGTGGTCCAGGATAGATTTAGCCTCCTTAAGTTAGAGTTGTAGACCTGTTACGCTCATCTAACGTTATGAATAGGAAAAAAAGAAATTCTGCTACATCAAGAGGATACTGTATGTCCAGGTAGAAATGTTGGGTTATTCTATATGAGACATACGAAGGTAATCTGAAAGCAAACCACATGCATCCACACCGACTTCTCACCAACGTCATCTAGCGAGAAGATCAATAATTGCAGAACACGTGACGTCACGGAAACCAGATCTTGTGCGATGTTGGCACTGCGCCAGCTCTATTGTACTGAGTACGTGTGTGCGCTCAGGTCCCCCGACAAGGAAGTGGGGTTGGAAAAAACAAGACACCGCCGTTTAATGGCGTCTAAGATGTTCTTTTACACCGGATCTGTGCTTCTGCTGCTCGCTCTTGGAGGCTCTACAGTCGGTAAGATAGTTACAGTACTTACACTTCGCTTTTGTACAACATTAGGGACATTAGGGTATAGGGTAGCCAGTAGTTTCTGTAACACCTTACCATGGCCGCTGTTGTCGTGAGAGGAGCTGTCATATACTAATAGGCGAATATGGCTGCCTTCCTTATCAGTAAGTACTGGTTAATGACCCTCAATGTGGACAGAAAGTCCCCTTTGTCAAGATTTTTGTCCATAGGCTTTATACAACACGCACTGTTACTCTCAGTTTAGCTTTTGTAACAGGTTGACTGCCCGGACGATCGAGATTCGTTTGTGTTACTCTGACAAATATGTAAATGCCAATTACACACCTTGTATTGGTATAGGTAAACTCCACATGGGTTTGATTATGACTCACCTTGTCGGGTACAAATAACTTCGAGGTTGACTATGTAGTTCATCGTAGTGACTGGCTGTTAGAATTACTACTGAATACAGTTCAACCGTTACCAACACAGCATATTAAGTTTATATACGGTCATTGTTTTCTTGATAGTAATACAATCGCGCAAGTGCCTTCCAAATGGCGTTTATGTTTCGCGAATGTTTTGTTATTCTTGTTGAATGCTAGCCTCCACAGCAGTCGCCCTGAGGCTTCAAATCCAGCCATTTGAAGACGATAGTAGAAACCGTTCCTAAAATATTAAACAACACCCAAAAGACGACCCATGGCTGCTATGAGTATGAAGGCTCCGAATGAAATTCTAATCCAATAGCGACATGTTTACCAATGAGTCAGCTTTAGTTAAGTACAGGTTAGCATAGTAAAGTCTTAACCCGCTGTACGTATATGTACATGAACTAGTGTTCTGGAGAGTCATGTAGCAGGCCGTTCTTGTCTACTTTACTTCGACAAGTGGGTATTCATAACTGAATGCTTCTAATAACTACCAGGCTTGGTTTAATATATCAGTTGCATATGCAACATGTCAATTATCGCACATGCTCATTTTCATCAATAGACCTATCGTTTTGGTATGAGTTTCAAGCATATTCTGACCAAATATTGCCATAGGGTAAGAACTTGGTTAGTAGACAGGTCACGATAAAGACCTCGGATTTGTTTGGATAGCACCCAGACGTAACATACGTGTTGTTATGGTATGCTAATACCTGTTGTTGGAGTCACGGCGAGAAGTTGAAAAGGTCAACTGTGGCGGATTTATGTTCAGTATTTGTGCGACTTATCTTTAGCGAAAAGGTGCTGCACTTCTTAGACGTTTTCAGAGACTACTCCCATTTTTGTACAGTACCGTAAACAATCTGTCTAGTGGGCTAAAATCAATCATGTAGCTGTAATTTTTTGGCAGAGTCGCTCTCTGAGCAGACGTGTCTGCAGTACGCAGAAGACGGAAACTGTGATTTCTACACGGAGTGTTTAGAAGATAAATACACATGCGGAGCGAAGGGCTACCCTGTCGGCTACGGACATCGGTACTGTACCAAGTTCAGTACATACTACAACGACTTCAATGCTGAGGTAAGAATTCCAATGCGGTTAGTTCTGTACATCATGCTATCACCTTAACGTTACCTTAGTAGGCTTACGGTTGGGCGTTTTTGTTTGCTTATCCATGATATGCTGTTTTCTTATTGTATGTCACCTCTTATTGTGCACGGCTTAGCGCAAGCCGCCTCCCTTACCAAAACAAAACGCAAAGGCGTACTGCTAAAGAGGCTAAACATTTGACGTGTATCTGACTACGATGTTTGTAAGTATCATTTTAGTTACAAGATAGTGATCGCTTCATTTTACAGGGGAAGGCATGGATAGACGATGTCCGCAAGTGCCTCATGAAGGCTCTCGTGCCCATATACAAGTCCAACTCCTACACCTGTGATGAAGTGAAGACCTTGGCCTTCACCTCTCACCCGACCTGCTACACAGAGAGT
Source organism: Branchiostoma lanceolatum (assembly GCF_035083965.1). Classification (NCBI taxonomy): domain Eukaryota; kingdom Metazoa; phylum Chordata; class Leptocardii; order Amphioxiformes; family Branchiostomatidae; genus Branchiostoma; species Branchiostoma lanceolatum. The sequence goes on from NC_089736.1 coordinate 10,764,840, forward strand.
GGGGACAGGTTCTGCAAGGTCTTCTGGACAAACAAGCAAGCGCTGTGGGATGTGTTTGAAGCTGACGACTTTCTTGGAGAAGACAGTGCCTTGGCTATAGAACAAGTGAGTAGAATTACTGTGAAATATGCTTTTTACGGTAGAAAAGATAGCAGAGTAGTTTACTGTCAGTATTTTACTTTCAAAATTTGCCCCTCCTTGACAACATGGACTTACGCAATTTATTGTTTTGCCACCTTTAATGTTTTCAATCAACTTTAGCGGTGATATTGCGAGGCATAGATTACAAAATATAATGCATTTTTGTACGAAAATACAGCACTTTCCAGCTCCGATCAACTCTCGCACAAATAAGCTCGCGAGTCGCGTAAAATGCTGAAACGACAGTCCAAAGTTTTGAGGGTAGCATTTGTTGCAATGTCGTCCGCTACAAGGACAGAGGATATGCCATGGGTAGGCTAGACTTTAATATTAACATTTTGTTTTATGTTTCTAGATCCTGATGACCGGACTCCAGTGCTTGTGTGACTATGGGGTGGCAGATGAGATACACCAGGTTGTGGACGCGACCAGCGATGCCTGGACCAAAGTCCTGGATTTCACAACTCAACTTTGGCGAGAGGATCCAAAAGAGGGTATTTTCCCCTGTTTTAATGGATGTTTCCTTCACAACGCCTCAGATTGATATTGTCTTTCCTGTACAGATACATAGTGATGGCAAAGCAGTTCCATAAACTGCCGCGAACGTTTCCTTGAATATTGAGGAACAGTGGCGATAGACATAATGGCAACAGATGATGGATTTATAATGAATGCGATAAACCATGTATTGTAAATATAGGACAGTACATTAAAAACTGCCTAGTTATTATTCCCCAAGCAGAGGCTTCGATCGAGAGGGGTAGTTTTGTAATTTTTAGAGGAACGTTAAAAATCCCGGACAAAACTACCCCTCTCGATCGAAGCCTCTGCTTGGAGAATACCTAGTTATATCATGAACTACAAAGTCTTTTGTACATGTGAACATGTAAAGTAGATTTTTTCCATAATCGTTGAACACGTTGCCATAAGTTGTACAATTTTTAGGTAATAAAGTTGCTGTTGCTGTTATTATTATTTGAGACTAACATCTTGGACACTATCATACATTTGTGAGAAAAGCTACCACGGCTAGCTGATAGGATTTGATATCGTTGCACATTGAGTGTGTGTCGTTGTTACGAGCAGACAATATTTTTCAGCAATCCAGTCTGACTGTGAGGCCAAGGCACTACAAGGCGATTGTGACTTCTACAACTGTCTGGAGCGGCGCCACCCGTGTGGCTTAAAGGGGTTCGCATCACGGGAGGGCCGTCTGTTGTGCGAGAGACTCAAGGAGAAGAAAGGACTGTTTAACACACAGGTATTCCGCTGCTAATATGACGTTCCACTACCTAAAATATATGCCAAATTTGATGTGTAAATGAATTTCAATGTGTCTAATACCATGATTATATCATTTCAGGCAAGCAGTGCATATGTGGGCTCACTCTCTGTTGAAACTCAGTACTCGTCCACATGTATCCGCCAACCTGAGGAAAAAGCTATTCTCCATGATAAACATGATAACGTTTTTTTTTTTTTGTACATATACCAGGGCCAATCGTGGGTAACAGACTTCACCAAGTGCCTGACACGTTCGCTGCTGCCGAAGTACAGAGACTTGTCAATCTCCTGCAGGCACATCCATAACTTCGGGTACCGGGCTCAGGACAGCTGTTTCATAGACACCGGAGTCTGTGACCTTGTGGAGGACAACCAGGTATCTTGACATATACTCAGAAATATAGTAGTACAGCCTCCAGCTTAATTTGAGAATTCCAGTTTAATTTGGGACTACCTCCCACATTTCAGTGATCTTAAACCCAAATGGTTTAATATCACATCTGGTAGGTGAAAATGAAGTTAAAAATGAAAATTATGAACATTGAAGCCAGAATTCTGCAAAAAACTAGAGGCAGAATTCTAGGAACTGGAAAATTAGGCTAATCCCCAGGGGGTCGTCAATGTCGCATATTTTCAACTTCATTTTCACCTACCATATGTGATGTTAAGCCACTTGGGTTTAAGATTACTGAAATGTGGAATATGGAAAGGTAGTTCCACATCAAACTGGAATTCCCAAATTAAACTGGAGGCTGTTAATTATACACAAAGTCATGCAAAATACTGCTTCCAAATCCCAGCGAAAGCTCTGTAGTTGAAGTGAAAGCTGTGCATGTACATGGCTTGGGTTCACCATTAGTCCTTTTTTTGTAATGATGCGAAGTTCTGGTACCTTGTTCTGCTGGAAGAATGTTACTGTAACTGAAAAAACACTTCCAATTCCAGAATGAGTTTGCTCTCTGGTACATCTCTGATGTGGTTGAGGACAGCCGGTTCCAGCTAGAGCTGTCCACCATCTTGTGTCGCTGTAACAAGTATGAGGGAGGAAGTCGCTACAAGCTCAAGTACAGCAGCGAGCACGGCATCTACTTAAAACAGAAAGCACCGGGTAAGAAACAGTGTAAAAGCAACATGTTAGTAAAATACGTAGCATTGTCAAATAACGTCCTAAAATTTGTTAGTTTTGATTTTTCTTTTGTTGCTTTCCCATGGCGTAGTTACGATGTTGGTTTAGGTATGAGGAACATCTCATGAATAAAGCCCTGTACTTTAACATAAAGAATTTCATTTCAAGTTGCTTTTTCATGATTCTTGCAGTCGTAGACCAGACATCTCCTGCGGACTTGCCGTGCACCAGTCAGGGAGGGAAGTGTCAGGACTACTCTGTACGGCCGTGTCTAGCAGGGTATGAGACCAGCAAGTGTGGTGGTAACGCATTAAGAAGATGCTGCCTTCATTGTGACTCTTCATGTAAGTCTTCTGTCCTAAGATATGATTCTTGATGTTGTCATAGACTTGTGTAAGATTTACCAATATTTGGAATTATCATTATCTTAGTATGCCGTTTTCCTTTTGGGTATTTATTAAAAATGACAAATCTCATTTGCATTTCATTGACAGTTGTCATGCAGAACACGTCTATATCAACATTTTAAAACCCTATCATTGATTATTGCCATCTACACTAATGTGTATTGCTCATTTAAGATACCTAATTTGCAAAGTATTATCTGCATTTATGTATTTCATGTCATTTTATTTCTTGTTGAGTAAAATCTATTCCAGGACCTATTCATCATTCAAGTGAAATATACAAAGGCACTAATATACCATCCACCATGTTTTAGTGTGCTATTGGATTCAGCCCTCACGAATATGACATCATGAACAGTTTTTCATGCTTCATATCTCAATAAAGATGATCTCTAATCTTGAACCATCAGGTCAAGCCAACCACCAGACGTGGTCTGCAGGAGACAGCGGCTGTTCTAACGCGGGGGGTCAGTGTAAGATGGACAGTAACTACTGTCACGGTCAGTACCAGACTGGGATGTGTGGAGGGCCCGCTGAGAGGAAGTGTTGTGTCCCAGGTGAGTCCCTACCTAATTTGAATGACAAAAAGAACTTCTGTAAAAGCAATGTAATGAAAATGACATTATCATCATAACACTAATTAATACATTAGTTCTGTTGTACCTAAAACTGTTAATGCTCAGATGTTTTCAGTTTGTAAAACTCTCCTGGAACCCATATATTTACTTTTTTGTGTATGCGGGCTATCTATCTATCTATCGATCGATCGATCGTCTCTGACTCATTGGCGCATGGTTGTAACGCCTGTATCTACAGATCTCTGTGCTTTGATTAGGAAATGCTTTTGAAGATGTGATGAAAGTCACCATGTTCCATTTTTACAGGTCCTGGTGGTAGTTCCTCAGGATCAGGTGAGTTTCAGAGGCTTTTGGGACTTGCAAATGGTAGTAATGGACTTATAGAGACATTTGTTCTGGACCTTACCTGCACTTATTACATTAGTGATGCATTTATATATCAATTACCAAATGTGGATCCTGACGGAATGCACATAATGGTCCCTACTGTTTTCATTTTGGTTTAAAGTATATAGTTATTGCATGTACATTAATACTAATATTCACAGTTCAATATATGGATGATTTATGGAACTATGGGTGGGCGGACAATGCTATTAAGGACACTTTCTCAGTGTTATTTTGTTAGTCCTTTAAATCCAGGGTCACCTTTTGTAGATGTTATGACACTTGGATTTTGTCATTTCTGTAAGACTGGATATGGATTAACAACAGTAACCAAATGAAAATGAGAGGTAGTTATCTCGCATTTACCCTTCTACAGGTCATTTTGAACTAAAAAAAAATCAAATTTTCTTTTTATAACAGGTGATTCCGGTTCAACAGGAGGTGCTTCTGGTGAGATGCTTCACAAATATCTTCAAACATTTAATGTCTTATGAAATCCACAGCATTATTGGCATTTTTCACTAAAACAGCCTCTCTTGTTTCAAAGTGTGAACTGAGTTAATCGCTCATGTGATATACTGTATTTCTACATCGTTCTACAGGAAACTATGGAAACATCATGAATGTGGACACGACAGGAGCCTCACAGACAACTGCGAATCAAGATGGCCTAAACTACAACGGTACGGTCTTTTTAATGTTGTATTCAGATCAAATGAAAAAAAATACTTAAACACAATATTAGTTTGGTTGTGGCATGGACAAAGACTAACATTGAATCTAATTGACCTATTTCACATTCAGGTGTTCCGGCTTCCCAACAGCTGGCGAGAAATGACCTCTCCCGTTTAAACAACTACAAGTCTCAGATAGAGGAGGCCACAACAGCTAAGAACATGGACCCTGCCGTCATTGCTGCAATAATCAGCCGGGAGTCACGGGCAGGAAACGCTCTGGACGCCAATGGATATGGAGACCATGGCAATGGCTTTGGCCTCATGCAGGTATGCATTCATAAAAAATATTATTAAGCATTAAGTTACATGTCATGTCCTTGATATAATGTTTCTGACTGCGAAATTGAATAATCTCAACCATGCAGACATCAATACTTTATTATCTTTTATCCGACCTGTTTTCTAACTATGACTTTCCTTAGGTTGACATACGTTACCACACCATTGTCGGTGGACCATACAGCACAGAGCACATTAAACAAGGCACCCAGATTCTTATCGACACCATCAATTGTGTGAAAAACAAGCACTCTGACTGGACAGCTGAAATGGCTCTCAAGGGTAGGATCATTCTCTTACACAATCATTTTTATGATTTAGATATCCTGTTACAGACATTGATATCTATCAAAAATAAAACTTAAAAACTAAAGATATGGAGTATCTGTTTTGGCAACACAATTCAGCACAATATCCAGACTTAAATTTCTTCTTTTGATGCATTAACTGTCTAGTTGACCTAAAATCATGCTTGTGACGTTGCATTGCAAGGAATACGAACTAAATACACTGTACCATATGCGACTGTTGACACATTAGAGTAATGGTAAATGCAATCTACCTACAGCCAAGTTCAGGGTTGATGAACATGACCAGTTGTATACCAATTGCAGTACAGTCTTTTGCATGCTAGGGTAACATATTGAACCCCCTATTTGCATGCTAGGGTAACATATTGAACCCCCTATTTGCATGCTCTGTTACTCAATATAATTTCATTTAGGCGGCATCTCTGGATACAACGCGGGCTGTGGTAACGTGCAAACATACGCAGGCATGGATGTAGGCACAACGGGCGGGGACTATGCCAACGATGTTGTAGCAAGAGCCCAGTGGCTCAGAGGCCAGGGTTTTGGTCAAGGCACGTCAACTGCAGGTATGTTGCATGGCAAGGAATAGCTGCAAGATTCATCATCAGAGAATAAAAATGAAACCAATCCCTTATGCGTGTTTATCCGTGGTTCAAGTATGATCATAATGGACTACTTATTATATATGGTTGCTAGCGCTTAACCATGTTCTGTCACTGAGTGTATAGTTTTACGTTTTAATGCATGTAGTTTTTTCATGTTGGAAATCACCTCTCTTTCGCAGGTTCGTCTTGCACTGTTCGCCCTTACAGCAATACCAGGTTTGTGGGTGACCCGATTCACGTGGAAGATGGCTTCAGGGACTCCATGGACAAAATTAACACAGCGGCTACAGAATGCAATGTCAGGGTAAGGTACCATTTATTAATGTATAACACACTTATACTACACCATAGAATAAATCATGTGCCTAAATCCTTTACTCTAGTAACTTTAAATCACCTATAACGAATAGTGCACTGCTATAGCCAATAATCCTCTGGAATTAATTCTCAATAACTTGAAAGTGTTGCTATTTTGCTGGTGACATTCTTTTGAATCAAAATGATCAAATGTGTGTTGGTAAGTTAACACCAACACACCAACCTTATGTTGACATTTCTGTCGGTAAATGGATACATCTAATACTCAAGTTGCGGTTATAGGTATACATAACACAGTCATGGCGGAAGGTTGGAGTGCCTATTACCGGAGCGATTGTCACACCGTCCAGCCGGAGCAACCATTTTGTCGGCCACGCCATCGACATGAACGTCCAGCGACCAGATGGAACACTCTGCAACAGCTCGTGCTTAAGAGGTACATGCACTGACAGATACACGCACAATTACTTACACAATAATGCATGACGATGGAATTTTTTTTATAACCCATTTTCAAGTATATAAGATCACTTTTAGGAAATATTTGTCGTCATTTTCGTTCACTCATAAGTGTCCATTATCAATAGACTTCACCAAAATCTTTTCCAGGCCAAAGTGACAGTGATGCGACCTGCTTCATCGGTAAAGTCCAAGCCGCTGGCCTGACATGGGGTGGGGTGTGGAGCACACCAGACCCTGTCCACATCGACGATCGTCTGAACCTCAACACTGCGGTGTATGACACCATGGTAGACAGACTTCAGAGAGCATGTCAGCACATTCCAATGACCTAATGGCCTGAAATAACATTTGATGGTGTGTCAAAGACTTAAGGTTAAGTTGCATTTCTCAGATTGTTTGTTACTGTTTCTTGTTATCTTGGAGTTCATGTATATGATACATAGAATGTGACAGATTTTATTGCAACTTAACACCAAAGTGATGGCATTGCAATTACATTGAAATGCATGCAGCGAGATACACATCATGGTGGTGAGATTTTCCTGGATACAGTATGTTTTGATGAGGGTAGAGAACTTACTCAACAAAGATATGGATGACTTAAGATTGTACAGGTATTAGAGATCATTAGACCCAGCTACAGCATAGGCCCTGTCACCATGTTGCTCAGTTTTCTAGTTGCATTCCCCATGTGTCACTGAATCCCTGGGTATATAATATGCGGGCAGAAAATCACTCAGGTGCCTTAGTTTTCACAATCTACACAGATCTTAAGCTAACTTGTATCTGGCATGTTGTACGTTATCATGCATTTTGTTAAGTAACTGTTTAGTGTTTTATATTTTATGTTTAGTGTTTTCCAAATACTTGTTGGCCACTATTTTTATGAGATGCCATAATTTCCGTTCACCTTGTACTCTAGCATTATCTAACTCACATGCTGTTGTTGTTGTTGTTGTTGTTGTGAATTTTCAAAGCAGATGTACCATGATGAATTGTACTGATTTAAACCCTCATTGATCAGATCAGTGTCACATTATTTACTGGTAAACAAGACTTCCATTACGTTGCCTGTCACACCTGGCTTTTCAAGTGTAATGTTGTTTCTCTACCGCCTAAGGAGCAAAGTATTGTTTTTGACTTATCAGTGTGTGTGATGTGGTGTGCCCGTCTGTTTGTGTTTGCGCACTCCGTACACGTTACTGTTTCTATATGTTTTTCTGGAGATCATTGCAAGGGTCATGATCAATACTTTTGTTTTTAGTACAGAATGTCGATCAAGTTTTGACACCAAAATAAAGCTACTGATAAGTGAGCAAATGTGAAACGACTTATGCACAGCATTTTGAAGACTACGATGTTGTGTTCGGATGTTAGATCGAATACAGCCTAAATGGCATGGTTTTGGCATGGTTAGCTCTTATTATCTTTCTTGCCATCCTTGGTCTTTGCTGATATTTTGCATCATCAAACGTTCATATGTTGTACAATGCAAATAATTTGCTCTTAATCAAAGGGTTGGAATATTCCAAATTACATCTTACCATCTAATGAATCCATGCGTTAAAATGTCTGCACGATAAAGAACATAACGTGGCCAAATGTCTTTTCCTATAACTGAATGACATATAGCCAAAATGAAGCAAAGTCATCCTCGAACCCAACTCGAGCCACCACTCAACAATGGCACCTAGCGAAAGGAATAATGAATGCAGAACCTTCACGTATGACGTCACACAAACCGGATTTTGCGCGAAGTTACCTGCGAGCCAGCGCCATTGTGTTGAGCTACACGTCCTTTGGGCTCTGCACGGGATCGAGGTTGGAAGAAATCAAGACGTCGTTCTTCTACGGCGTCTAAGATGTTGTTTTCCACCGGATCAGTGCTTTTGGTGCTGGTCCTGGGAGGTTCTACAGCCGGTAAGACAGTTACACTTTATTATAGAACATTATAGCACAGTGAGCGCCAGTAGTGAAGGCTTCCTTCAACTACACAGGCTTCCAATGTTGTTGCGAGCGGAACTGTGATGACTATATGGGTTGAAATGCATAATATATTTACCAAGGAATAGCTTTCTTGACAGTGTAGACACTCGGATAAAACCTGTGTTGGCAGTACCTTCTCTTGTCAATATTTTATTAAAGAGGTTTATGAACCACTGGAAGACCCGATACTTTTGGTCACATTCGTAGGACTTTCATCGAGGCAATAATAGACCCAACCGTCCACTAGTGTCAATGGCAACCTACGAACATGTTTGCCATGCATTGATTGACTGTTAGGGCCGTTGTCATACACTTTTATCTCGATTTTGTAACTCCAAAGAACCCGAATATTGCCATAAGGTGAGAAGTTGATGAATGGTGAGGTCAAGACCTTGAGATTATTCTGACAGCACCAAAACATAACAAACCAGTTCTTTGAGTCTCCGCAATAAGTTCAAAGGTCAGGTGCTACAGGCTTATCGCTGAGATCTGTACGAATTACCTGTGGTAATTATCAGCACAACCCATGATCATAGCAATATCGTAGTTTGGTAGTTTTATCGTACGTGTCCTTTTTTCTTAAGAGGAGCTGTTTCAATTCAAATAATTCAATATTGACAGTATATTATTAAGTATGAGACTAATATTTTGTAAGGGGTATGTTGGCTCTGAGCCATTCTCTGTGATGACTCTATAGCTGACTCATTGGTACCTTACTCGAACCTACCTAGGTACCAATGAGTCAGCTATAGTAGAAGTACAGGTTAGCATAAAAAAGGTCTAAAACTACGTATACGTTTGTATGTACGTTCAAGGAGAGTCATAAAGCATGGCGTGATGTATATACGTCTACTTTACTGCGGCATGTGGGCATTATAAATCCATCGACTCTAACAATTACCAGCTCGGTTCTATCAGTTACTTATATCGCATATCAATAACTTAACCGCACATGATCTTTTACCCAAAAAGATCCATCGTTTGGATGTGAGTTGCAAGCAACCTCTGAGCGAATATTGCCATAAGGTAAAGAACTTGATTAGTAGGTAGGTCACGATAAAGACTTCGGATTGGTTTGGACAGCAACCAAACGTAACATACATGTTGTGATGGTAGTTAACACCTTCTGTTGGAGTCACGGCAATACATTGAAAAGGTCAGCTCTGGCGGATTTATGAACAGCATCTGTGTGAATTATCTTTGGAGAAAAGGGTTCTAGACTTCCTAGACGTTTTTAGAGACTACTCTACAGTATAGTAAACAATCTGTCTCATGATGTGGGCTCAAATCAATCATGTAGCTGGAATCTATTTGCAGAGTCGCTCTCTGAACAGACGTGTCTGCAGTACGCAGAAGACGGAAACTGTGATTTCTACACAAAATGTTTAGAAGATAAATACACATGCGGAGCGAAGGGCTACCCGGTCGGCTACGGACACCGATACTGTACCAAGTTCAGCACATACTACAACGACTTCGATGATGAGGTGAAATTGTATTATGTTTGCTGTATTATTATGTTTCTCAGTCCTCGATTCCCAATGATTGACGTGTATCTGGTAGCTGTATGAAATGCTTGTAAAAAGTCGTCGTTACAAAATGATGATCTGTATTCTGCAGGGAAAAGCATGGATAGACGATGTCCGGAAGTGTCTCATGAAGGCTCTCGTGCCCATATACAAGTCAAACTCCTACACCTGTGATGAAGTGAAGACTTTGGCCTTTACCTCTCACCCGACCTGCTACACAGAGAGTGGAGACAGGTTCTGCAAGGTCTTCTGGACAAACAAACAAGCGCTGTGGGATGTGTTTGAAGCTGACGACTTTCTTGGAGAAGACAGCGCCTCGGCTATAGAACAAGTGAGCAGGACCGTAAAATATGCTTCTAGCGTGAAGAAGATGAGTGATCTTGAGTGCTAGCGCTATACTTGACCGGTTTGCTAGTATTTTACTTTGCGGCTCTTTGTCATACGTAACTACATAGTCACTCAAACGATTGTTTTGGTTTTTGCAACCTTTACTATTTTCAGGCTATATTGCAGTACATAGGTTGCAAATGCATTGTTGCATTTTTTATATCAAAATACTGTGCACTACTTTCCAGCTCCGTTCAACTCTCGCGCAGATAAGCTCTCGCGAGACGCACACGAGACGCGCGAAGCAGACGACAGCCTAATGTTTTTGAAGGAAGCCATTGTTGCAATGTATCATCTGTCTATAAGGACAGAGGGCATGTCACAAACGTCAAGGGTCAAGGATAGGCCAAACTTTCCTAACTTCATATCCACAATTTTTTTATAATATAGATCCTGATGACCGGACTCCAGTGCTTGTGTGACTACGGGGTGGCAGATGAGATTCACCAGGTTGTGGACGCGACCACCGAAGTCTGGACCAAAGTCCTGGATTTTACCACTCAACTTTGGCGAGAGGATCCAAAAGAAGGTATTTTCCCCCATTATGTTCTGAAAGTTTCCTTCAGAACGTCTCAGCCGCTGATATATAGTGAGTGACAACAACGAAGTCCCATGACGAGTTCATTAAGATCCACATTAGTTTGCAAGTATTGTATAAGTTGTCGTATGTAATACAACGTTGTATCATATGCAATTTTTGAGCAATGAAGTTGCTGTTATTGTCCTTATTTGATACCAACAGCTTATACACTAACACATTGCACATTGGCCAATGTTTATTATGAATATTCTTTTGAATCAATACATTTTTTCAGCAATCCAGTCTGACTGTGAGACCAAGGCTCTGCAGGGAGACTGTGACTTCTACAACTGTCTGGAGCGGCGCCACCCGTGTGGCTTAAAGGGGTTCGCATCACGGGAGGGCCGTCTGTTGTGCGAGAGACTCAAGAAGAAGAAAGGGCTGTTTAACACACAGGTATCCCAATACCACTGACATTTTCCCACTACCTAAAATAAATGCCAAATTTGATGCCTATAGCTAGTGGACTTTCAATTTCCGTGTCTAATACCGTGATTATATTATTTCAGGCACTGAATATGTGGGATCCCTCTCTGTTGAAATTCGGTGCTCGACTACATGTATCCGCCACCCTGAGGAAAAAGCTATGCAGAGATGACCATGATAACCTGTTTTTTTGTACATATTCCAGGGTCAATCGTGGGTAACAGACTTCACCAAGTGCCTGACACGTTCGCTGCTGCCGAAATACAGAGACTCGTCAATCTCCTGCAGGCACATCCACAACTTCGGCTACCGGGCTCAGGACAGCTGTTTCATAGACACCGGGGTCTGTGACCTTGTGGAGGATGACCAGGTATCTTGACATAATATGGTCAGAAATATAGACATGCGAAGGAAAGCTCTTTAATAAAAAACCTGCTTCCAAAGCAAGTAAAAACTCTAAACGAATGTACATGGTGTGAGCCCATAATTAGCCTCATTGATCTCAGCTGGATTCTGTTGAAATTATTCAAACGTATAGAGAACGCTTCCAATTTCAGAACGAGTTTGCTCTCTGGTACATCTCCGATGTGATTGAGGACAACCGGTTCCAGCTAGAGCTGTCCACCATCTTGTGTCGCTGTAACAAGTACGAGGGAGGAAGTCGCTACAAACTCAAGTACAGCAGCGAGCATGGCATCCACTTAAAACAAAAAGCGCCAGGTAAGTTGAACGTTGTATTAACATGTTTCAGATTATCAACTTTCTAAAATAGTGCCTAAATCATGTATTCCTTTTCTTGTATAATTAACTGGGAAATTGTTAGTCACCATGTTAGTTTTATACATCAGGAACATTGCATGGCTAGAGAAATGTCCTGTCCTGTCCTTTCACATAGAGTATGTCATCTTAAGTTGCTTTTTGATTGTCACAGTTGTGGACCAGACATCTCCTGCAGACTCCCAGTGCACCAGTCAGGGAGGGAAGTGTCAGGACTACTCTGTAAGGACGTGTGTCGCGGGGTACGAGACCGGCAAGTGTGGCGGCAACGCACTAAGGAGATGCTGCCTTCAGTGTGACTCTTCATGTAAGTCTTCCGCCCATAATGATATGACGTCATGAATATAATATTTGTATCTTGGTCAGTTTGACATATATCACCGAACACTTTTGCCAGATAATGATCTCCCTAATGATAAACCACCAGGTGAATCCAACCACCAGACATGGTCTGTAGGAGACAGCGGCTGTTCTAACGCGGGAGGTCAGTGTAAGATGGACAGTAACTACTGTAACGGCCAGTACCTGACTGGGCTGTGTGGAGGACCCGCTGAGAGGAAGTGTTGCGTACCAGGTGAGTAAAAAGAGAAGCCTCACTTTGTCTACTTTCAATACTTTGTATGTAAGAAACTGCGATGTATTGAGTGAGTTTTTCTTTCTTCCTAGGCTAATAATATGAGGAGGCAAGTGGAAGATAAAGAGCACATCACTGACCATATCTGCATACACGTACATGGGCATCATTTTCATCAGACATCAATATCGACATACAAGTACAAATACATCCTTTTTTAAGTGCTCCATCCAGCTCATCCGCGAGTTCGAATGACCTTAATGTCGCACAAAGCGTAGCGTTTCTACGATTTTAAGATTATGTTTTCTTGGATGTTTACTGTGTTACATGTTACGTAATTTTAGTTACTTGGAACAGAGGTTATGGTGTCAATATTATATGATTCTCTTAGCAATATTTCCTGCGCGAAATGTCTTAAAAGTTGATTGTTTTTTCTGACAATCTATATTATGTACAATAATTAGAAACCACTGAGCTCTATAATGTGTACAGTCACGGTGTACAGTCACACACATTTACTTGATCACTGGGCAGCGATTGAAAATGTCAACGTTTAAAGGTTACTTACTCATTGTGCACCTACCAAACCTGTATTTCTTCCAGCTGTTATTGTGTTTGGGTGCTCTTAAAAGACTGCCATTATACACAATTAACGCACATATGGTTGAATAAACTTGTCTCTGTCAATCACCCTACACCCAGTTTTGTGTAATCAATATTTCTACAAAGTCATTTATCTATACAAGTCAATACTTTCTTGGTTAACCTCTTTATCATATAAAGTGATACATGAAAAATGAAGGACTTTCATGTACAGTATTTTTTTTCGCTTACAGTGTGCTTAGATGGTTTTTTAAGGTCCCAGGGTGACTAAATTACATTCTCAATTGCTGCATTTATTGATCGCCAGAAGATCTACCCTGTCATATTGGACGGGGCTCGACGAATTTGGCTTGTCTGTCTGTCTGTCTGTCTCCCCTCCCCCCTCTCTGTTCTCAGGTGTATGTGTTTGTGTGTGTGTGTGTTTGTGTGTGTGTGTGTATGTGTGTGTGTGTGTGTGTGTGTGTGTGTGTGTGTGTGTGTGTGTGTGTGTGTGTGTGTGTGTGTGTGTGTGTGTGTGTTACACAAATGAGACTAGATCTCAATGCAGTAGGGATGACTATATCGTGGGAACTCTTATCACGGCAAGGTGTCTATTGTTACCAGTTAAGCCATGGAGAAAATCGTACCATGAGGTGACGCCTTGCCCCAGGCACCTTCTTCACTGAGAAAACGTGTATGCTTTGTCCTGAATTGACCCAAGGCCTGGTCTTTGACCTGATTTGACCCAGGTGAGATGTTACAACTCCTGCTTGTTGGTTGACGTGAACAGATGGTAAAAGATGATAATTTGCCGCTTTCACTGATGTGTACCTGTGGATGTATGACTTTCTATACATGCATGAAATCCTAGGCAAGTTGGTTATATTTACCTATTCCATTTATCACTATGAATAAAGAACAATTGCACATGCAGCTGCAGGTCTTTGATATCCCTCTGTGCTTTATTGCAACTTCACCAGTCTAAAAATACATCTGTTTGCACAATATTGCACATCTTACAATATTCTTTAAAATCAAAAGTGTCCACGAATTCTAACTCCCTGTACACGTATGCAAGATGCGTAAGGCTTGGTGTAGCAGAATTGTGTGTTCCGTTCTGTACATGTGAATCAAAACCTTACAGTGTTGTGAAATAAACTAAGATCACAATTTCATTACCCTTTGGCTGCCCAACGCCTGTGAACTGAGGGCTAAAAACGGTCCTTTGCAAGTTCCTCTGGTTATCAATGTTAGTGCTTCAAACAGCAAGATCCAAGAATTTTCTCCCACCAAGACTTATATCTATACTATTGTATACTTATCAGCCAATGCTGCAAAATCTATCAATATTTTCTAGTGACATATTCTCTATTCACTATGGCTATGCCATTTCATGTAAACATTCTGCGTACATATTACGTACAAGCACGGCCCTAAGTCCCAATCGGTTATACATATCAGTAATCTATACGTATCAGTCAGTAACAACGTATACCCTCATTAGCGAATGATAATATATGAAGCTTATTGTCTTTTACATGCAGCGCGCTATTGTCTGTCGCCATATGCATGTACAACAGACTTCAGGAGCATTATCAAAATCGTGGTAATTATCTGTAAATTCCTTTTCATAAATGTGAGTGGTGCTCTTGATATTCATGTTTAACGAATGAAGTCAAAGGCTACGTTTTCATACATCCCGACTGGGTTGATGGCAGTGATAGTTCCGAAGTGGTGCTTAGTAGGATCCACCGGCCCTACTTTGATGTTGGTCTCCACGGTCTCAACCCACTGTTGCACGTCATTTCCGCCAAGGGTTGTGCCAATGGTGATCTCGTACACAAGGTCTGTTGCTGCATCAAAGACTCCTTCCCAGTCTATCACTACGTTCGTGTCATCTTCCCAGCTGTGGGTCACATTAGACTCCCCTGAAAAACAATATGAACGTCAGATGGGGTATTTACGACAGAGTATCAATGAAATAGCAACATTCATATTGTAATTTTTTTATACATGTACATACCAAACCTGTAATAGTCTTACATCCACAATACGTTAAACGAGCATGGTAAACTTTGGCTGTACCACAAATGCCTGGATAAAGAACACGTGGTGGCTTTGATTGTTGAGTTGAAGATAAGTTGTTTATACATCACTGAATTATTGTACAAAAGCTGTAATACCTGACACAGACGGGCTACTATTGATGATCTGGACATCAGCCTGGAGTGACGCACTCTCCATCTGGACATTGTTGACGGCGCGGAGAAACACCTTGTAGCTGGCGTCTGGCTGAAGATGAAGGCCCAATATAGTACTCGTGTCTCCATAGGGAGTCAGACTGTACCAAGTTGAGTTATCCGAACCCGGTCCCTCCAGGGTATACTGCATGGATTGAGACATGTATTTGGTGAAGTATCAACACTAGGTCTACTTTTATCTGAAGTGTGACAATACAAGTTTACTACAGTTCTCTTCTGTAGCAGATTCCGGGTGTAGAGAAGCATACAGTGCTAGATTTTTACATTTTCGGAGCCTCATACCTGGTAAGCTGCTATGCCTGTCGTGTCAGTGAATCCGCCCCATGACAGCTGCAGCATGTCCGTTTGTGACTGGTGATTGCCTCGTGTGGGATAGTGTGTCTCTGAGCGAGTCAGCACACTTAGCTGTGCTGCGGCCGTGCTGGGCGGGCTCTTCACTATGGTGACGCCGTCGGACGACATGGTGGAGTACAGACCCACGTTGTTGTGGCATCTCACGGTGACGTAGACTGTCTGTCCGTGGGAAAGACCACTCACCGACTTTGAAGCACTACCGGAGTTTTCAGACACAGTGTAATCACTGATTGAAGACGACCCGGGGTCCATGCCTGTGGTAGGAGATCAAGAGACGTGAAAATTAATTGATTCGTCATTTGTGTCCATTGAAGGACTTAAGGAGCAAACTAGGTAACGACAATCTAACTTCCAAACAAAACGTTGACATCACAATTCTTCATAGCAACGTGGAAAGAAATAAGGCCTTATCATTAATTCACAAAAAGACTGTAAACAAACACTGTTAATGAAATGATGGCAGTATTGATATTCTGTACTAAAAGGTATCATGTACCTATTGCCCACTCGATCCTGCTGATTCCGCTTTCCGGATCTGAAGCATCCCAGTTTGCGGAAATGACGTTGTCACTTTGGAAGTCGTCATCTGGAATAGAAGAAAGAACGCTAGTCATTCACTTTATCTATTCATTGAAGTGTCAAAGAAACTGACATGATTTGATTTGATAATTGATATTCGCGACTGTGACATTGCACATACCCTTGTCACTGGATCCATCCCGAACGAAGGATATGACTGGAGGCGTTTTGTCCACCATGGCTGGTTGCGAATGCACCACACTGCGAAGTCCAGCTGAGTTGACCGCCACGACAGTGACGTAGACGTTTGAACCTTGGGTTAGGGTCAAGTCACTGTTGATTGCTTGGTCACTGGTTCCAACAGAGCGGAAAGCCTGCAGTTGGGTTCCTCCTTGTACTGTGCCTGTTGACAAAAATGTACGTTTTGTCACTAGCTGTATAAAACAAGCTATTACATATAGAACACATCCAGGTTTGTAAATGGTGATGCACTTTATGTAACCCGTCACACATGTAGCATTCGGGGACTAGATATCTGATACTGCAATGACAATAGTGAAGAAGTGGACATACCTATAGCCCATATGTTGTCAACTATGGGACTCTCCATGTCCACAAATCCCCAGCTGGCGAACACTGAAGACAGGCCATGGATGATTTGAAGTTCGACATGGACGCTGTTGTTGCTGCTCATTCCTTCCTGGGCCTCCATGACGTTGCACAGCCGAACGTTAACATTGTCAACGAGGATCCCCCTCGTTCTTCCTGGCGTTTCTACAGAAATAGAGGACGACGCGCTCGTTGCTGTGAAGAAGATCGTAGCTTTTTGCCACCGGTTCTCGTTCGGTGAATCATGTCGACCAGGTCGGCGGTACAGTTGAACAACCTTGCTGATCCCAGGAGCTTGTATCAGGACTTCTTCGTCTGACCGCTTGTTCTGTACGAAGGGGTTGTGGAGGAGTGATAATGTCAGTCTGTACTTGCTGCCTGTGGTTGTAGTAAGCAGCTGTGAGAGGGAACCTGCTAGGTACAGGACATTGCTCCCGTGATCTCCCGCAGACGCGTTCAGAACAGCAGCGCTTGAGCCGTCTTCAATGGTCCAATGTGATGACGTGAAAGAAGGTAGTGAACTAAAGTCCAGCGCTTCTCCCGACTCTATGCGGATTGGGCTTGGCGATTCTTCGAATGAGAAATCTTCCAAAATATTCTGTCCGACCTCCAACTTTTCCAACGGAACCGGGGGTGTCGTGTCGATGGTCACTCCGTCAGACCTTGCGACATTTGACTGCAAACCGGCAGCGTCGACAGCGTACACTTTCGAGTAGTGCTTTACACCTGTTACAACGTAGATGTAAGATATATTAAAGTGTAGTATCCAAGTGCTTGCAATATGCAAAATGTATATATGTACACTATACTGATATATGACACGTACAATATTTGGTTTATGGTACGCCAATTGGTTCATTACTAAAACATTGAAGTCCATATTCGAGTTTCAAAACATAACGTAACCCCTACCAGAATCTAGTGCCGCGTTAAGCTGAGTCCTTGCAGCGGTTCGAAGTCCTACATCTGTAGGCGCCAATACGGAGCACTCTGCTGCTGCCGTAGTGGTTCCCAGGCACCACATGTAGTGGTGGAGAAACGACTCCGAGTCCCAGAAGCCGTGCCATGAAGCAGAGATGGACATGGACACATTTGTGTACTCAACATCGTGAAGAACTGGAAGCAAAGAACGACAACAGAACTCATTATTAGCAAAATTGGTCGGTCAAACGTGGCTAAATTAGAACACTACATGCTGCACTGTCCACTTCCTTGAAATCATTGCCACTATGACAGATACTTAATCTTAGGCTTAGAAGTGCGATTAATATATAGAAATTGTTTAAGTCAAAATCATGATAGAAGAAACATACCGATTCCGTCCATGACGACACCAGCCGTTGGCGCTATCGTGTCCACGATCACACCGTCTGACGAGGCTGTACTGTACAGCAGTACCTTGTTGAATGCACGGACGTTGCAGTGATATCTTATTCCCTCATTCAGAGATAGACCATCCAGTTGGTGCGTTGTTGTTGCGCTGCTGACCTTATTGTCCGTGTACGGTGAGATAGACTCGTCTGAAGGAGATCAATATGCTGCGTTTGGATCATTCCATTGTTTGTATTTTTCTAGTGCTAACTTCTTGCATCCAATAACTACAGTGAATTCTTTGGTGTATTTTGCACGAGCATTTCAATATAAAGTGCATCAATTATTTAAGTATCCTAGTTTCGCTTTTATATTTACCATTCGATTCAAGCCCAATAGCAACTTCAAAACCATCGATGCCGCTGTCGGTGTCGTAAAACACACCATCCCATCCACAAACAAGCGTCGCAGTTTGAGTGGTGTAGTCAATGTCTACGGTGGCAGATGTTGTCATCAGGTCTTTGACCTAAAGACCAAAGCAATAACGGTAAAAATGTTATACAGGTGGTCGGAAAATCACATTTGTGAATGAATCTTGAAGGCTTGAGTCTGATATTTCCAAAGTTTTAAAAACACCTAGTGTCGTTAGTCAGGGGTCTGTTTTAGAGTCTGTTTACACAAGAAAACAATCAAAGCAACTGGTCACTCAAGCAGCTTGAGTAACTGTAATCTTGCGTATTTTACTACCTTGATGTGTAACCTTCATCGACGTATATTTTATATGGTCTATACATGTAGGTCTAACGGTCTAGGGACTGATGCAAATACATACATCCACCAAATACATACATCCACCAATTCCATTAGAAGCAGGATATAGGTTGTGTTAACATATAATGGTACGTATATAGATATTGTTGCTCATAAGTTACGAAGCCTCTTTATTCGATTTTATATATCGTACCTTTATTGAGCTGTGAACATTAGGAGGCGTAATGTCTAACATGACCCCGCTAGAAGAAAAGACTGCGTACGTTGTCTGTGAGTACCATGCTCTGACGTAAAACACATATTCTGCTCCCCGCAAGGTGTGAGCTGTGTTAATGTAGAAAAAACACAAAGGTTAAGACAGTAATATTTCATATAGATTATTTTCGGCTAGGCTCAAAAAAATGCTGGCAAGGAAGATTAGACCATACGATGACGAGTAGACATTTGATTACAGAGATTTACTTACCACCATCTGTTGTAACGGGTAGATGGATGACACCGTAGTTGGCACCGTTTGCTTCCTGCCATATTTTGTCCTCCAAAAGATCAAACACACCGCTGCCCACAGTTTGACCCTTTTTTCCTACACTCCACTCGTATCTGTGAACATAAAAACAGTCACATACTTTGTTGCAGTCACTGCACGAAAAGACAGATTTCCATGAGTTTTTAAAGCTTGTTGGTGAAACCTGGCGTTTCCTTGCCTGTATGTAGCAGCAGACAAAGTGTACTCTGCGAGTTAGTTAGTCAGTTTCTTGAATAACTTTTAAGTACCTCTTAACTGGGAGGCCTGCATTTCTTGTGACTTTCCACTTGGCAGCCAGGAAGTCTCCAGCAGGTGTGTAATCGATGTCGTCCCCTCCAGATACCGAGGAGATGTCCGTCAGGTCGATGACATCATAAACTTCTATCAGCGTGTTTGGATTTCCTGGAGGATTTAATGGAATGTTGGTTAGTATCTGATGCACACTTAAGTACTTCAAAAAGAAATGGAGATCAAAAGCAAAGGTTCAGAGTATTGACAAGGCTCTATTTTGGTCCATAGACATTTAATCATACACAAGTTACCTCCAGTTATGTCGTTACAGGATTGTGTTGGTGTACACAGTTGGTCCTGAGGTGCGCATGTGCAGTGTCCTTGGCAGGAGTGGGCCTGGCATCTTCTCATCAGGGATAGAAAACCCCTGTCGGCGGCGGATGCAACAAGGGAAAAAGCTTCGTGGGAAGCAGGTCCTCTCAGTCCAGCCTTCAAAAGAACAACAACAAACAAAAATTACAGGTATGAACCTTGAGACTCTGATGAAAACATCAGCTTTGTTGCAACTGCTATCAAGAAAACACTACCTCATTTTTGTTTATTTCATGAGGAAGAATTGACTGATCACTGTACCTCATTGACGGCAACGATCTTGATGTAGACTGTTGAAGAACTGCTCAGCACTGTGGCAACAGGAATCTCCGCGGTATGAACCACTCCTTCCAAGGTTGTCAAAGCTGGTCCGCTGGGGGCAACCTCTACAGGTCCAGACTGCAGTTCATAGATTTAATCGTTAATGAAATTACTGTTCTGTTTCCGGTGGTAATAATGTGGTCAAAACCGCACAAGAATGTCATGGTAATAATATTTGTATCCATAAAATTGCCCAAACATCAAACGTTTCTATGGGATTTCAATTAGATGCAAGGCATTCATCCATGGGCCATGGGGTATACTGTTTGCTCCACACTATCACTTTAAGATCTTAGAGATAGAAATCGTTGTATTCTGTATATTACTAACATGTCAATTTTTTTTTACAAATTCCACTTCAATACTTACTGGAATCAGGTTGTCTGCTTCAAAGTTGGTTCCCACGAAAACTCGATAATTCCTGATCCCAGAATGCACATCGGTGAAGCCCAGCCATGCTAAGCGAAGAAGTGTAGGATTGCCGTTGACGTTGTTTTGCCACGTCATCCATCCGCTTTGAGGACGCTGATTATCTATGACGTGGTCCGTTCCTACTGCGAACGTGCCTACTGTTGGAGGTGAGCCGTCCACCTAACATAAGTGTACATTAAAGTATCAAACTCCTCTCCTAAGGCAAAACATTAATCTCAAGAATTAGCGAGTCTAAATCAGATGAACACAACAATTCCATCAAGGCATGTATCGATGTGACTACATTGACAATGTTGCTTGATTTGAATACTGTAACTTCTATCTATTTAGCAATTCTATAAACGACGATGTAAACCAACCATGATCTGGCTTGATGTAGATTCTGTGCAGAGCTGTGCCCTGTTACAGGCGACCACTGTCACCGAGTAGCTGTTCCCATCATGCAGTGTGACGTCACTGAATGTGTAGCTCTGGTCATTTCCGCTAACCTGTATAAGGGTGAAGCAAGCACGTTTTAGATCGATGAAACACATCAAATTGTAAATAAATTACTGATTCCATTCAAAAGAGTTACATTAATACACTTGCAGGTAAGTATATAGAGCCATGTACAGCCACACCACGGTAATAAGATCGAACATCTTTGATTGTCTGTATGGGAAAAACATTTCTAATGCCCCACAGCAGAGGCTTCAACATCAAAACAAATAAAACAAAGGAAACAAACGCCCCACCTTTACTGTAGGGAGGTCATGACGAGATTCTTGATGAGTGGATACAGACAGGAGATGATAATCTATGCCAGAGTCGGGGTCAGCAAGTTCCCAGGCGACTCTTAGAAGTGTCCTGATGACCTGAAATATTCAGCTTCGTATGGTGACAAGGCTATCACATATTGCGTCATATGTAGGCAGAAATCAGAAAGACTATGCAAGCTTTACCAAACTCTTCAAAAGGTTTATAGAAACATACCTGTGAATCAGCCTTCAATGAGCCCCAGCTCAGGTCAATTCCAGTCTGTGTAGTCACTGTTGGTGCGGTTGCATCAATGATGAAACCATCTGAACTTCTTTCTGCCCACAACCCTGCTTTGTTGTATGCCTTGACAGTCACGTAGATTTTGGTGTCTGCGGGCATGGGTGTTGTCATGGTAACTAATGCCGTTTCTGTCAGATGAAGTTGTGAAGGAGATAAGATATCGCTGCCGCCAGGCGATGTTCCCGCACGCCACTCGTAGTGAGACAGTTGAGAATGGGCGTCATGGAAACCAAACCAACTGGCTCGCAGTAGATATCTGAAACATTTTGGACATTATATTGAACTTTTTCTATGATCAAGGAAAGTAGAACAATTGGAGCAAGCAAGCGTCTAGCGACGAATTTCCTTCATGAATTGTACAGGTGGATTGTTACTTCCAACCATTCTAAATGTCTACTCACGCAGATGGCTGATATTGGAGATCCATGTCAGCGGCTCCATCGTACACAGTCCCTGCGACAGGCGGCGTGTCGTCTATCAGAACTCCATCAGAAGAAGCGGTAGTGCACAGTTGGGCAGCATTACACGCTGTAACCGTCACGTAGTACGTAAAACCGGAAACGAGCGGCAGATTGGATGCTGACATGTCTGGAAGACATTAGAATCAAAAACATAAAAGATATAAGAAAATTGTTTCTTTTAAGAAAAATCACCTGCCCTATACATATTAGTAATATAATATAGCTTTCTTTTTATATTATTTTTCTACAATCTGAATACTAGTTTGATTAGGATTTGCCATCCAAGAAAAATGGACGTATCGACTAAAAATACCTGATTTGATCCCAAGATCCACCTCCTCTAGGACATCTCGGCACAGTGGACATGTTCCGATTCTCCACTTGTAACTGATGATGTCTGTGTGAGGATCATGGAATCCTCCCCAATGTGCACGGATGGTTGTCTTGTCAGTCTGGTAGTCCAGGTCGTTTGGAGGGTCCGTGGGGGGTCCATCATACACAAAACCAACCTCAGGTGGGGACGTCTCAGCCACGTAGCCGTGAGAAATGGCGGTGCTGACAAGACCAGCTCCATTCTCCGCCTATTGGAAGAAATATGGAAAGTTTAAACACTTATTCCGAAAAGGTTTATAAAATAGAAACTTCTATGCCAAAACTAGAAACGAATGGGACAACACTGACTTAGTCAACTTGTACATGCAAACAAAAACACAATACAAACTACTGACCATTATTGTTACATAGTAAGTATGGCCTTCCAGCAAAGGAGGATCTATCGCTGAGTCTTCAACCATAGCATTCTCTGCAGGTTGTAAACGCACCACGTCATCCACCCCAGGAGCCGACCCAACTGCCCAGTAGAACGAGGTAACCCCGCTCTCTTTGTCGAAGAACACGTCGGACCAGCTTTGTACATGAAAGGGGAAAAATGAAAATATGTATTCATAGATCACAAATTTCTAAGAACTTTCTTACGGCTGAAGTAAATATTAGTAGTTGATACAAGAACAGGTTCTATCACGATGCTCTACTCAAAAGCATAAAAAGAAAAGCCATAAACCTGACACTGATGGAATCCAGTGATTCAAGAAATAGACCTCCAATATCAACCGCGTTGTCGTTCTTGTCAGGGGGTGTTGTATCAATGGTCACGCCATCTGAGACAGCAACGGACGACAGTCCGACAAAGTCAACTCCTGTTGAGTTATAAAAGGGTAGTTAAGATTACTGATTGGTGAGTTACCACAATATTCTGATATCTCAAATTCTGGGTTTGCAGCAGTTACAGCTGAAAGTTAACTTTGAGACAAATTTGCACTGGCTTTTGTTTTTGTGTTGTCAGACTGCTTTTTTTTAGGTTACAAACTATTCATTTCTATCTTTGTATCTATTGTACAGTACCACCTACTCATAATCCTAAGGAGGAATAAACTAGAACTTCATACAAAGCCTACGAAGCTTTGTATGAACGCTGTTGTCCTGTCTTTAATTATAAGGTGAAAAGTTGCAGACCTTTGATTGTTGCATAGTATGTAACTCCACTGTTAAGTCTCAGGTTGTGGATAATGGCACTGTTGATGTTTCCCACTTCTGTGAAATCTTTAACATCTATACCTCCAGGAGAGGTGCCTGTGAAGAGTATAAAAATACCATACAGAGTGAAAACCATTATAGCATATCGCGATTTTCATAATCATAGAGAGCTTTACTGATTTAAAAGCAACTTAGATGCCGGGTTACTCACCGATGGCGCACAGGTATGTCCTGATGCCGGAGACATGGTGAGATGTTCCGTGTTCTTCTAGGTCCACAAACGACTCCCACTTTACAACGATCTCCGAGGACGATGACTGCAGCAGGACAAAATCAGTCGTACAATCAACTACATCATCAGCCCTTATCCAGAGCATTCAAATTCCCTCTCAGTAACCACGAGGAACCTTAGCGATGTGTGAATTTTGACTTAAAGAAAAAACAGCGGCTTCTTTTGTGATTAACATGTGGATATGATTTGTCACACCATACCTGGTAACTCTTTCCGTCAGAATTCTCGATCCAAACTTTTCCCGGACTTGGCGGCGTGTGGTCTACAGTGATGCCGTCACTACATGCAGAGACTGCCGGTAGCTCCTGGCTAAACGTTTCGAACACTAGTGTTGTTCTGTTCGCGTGGATACAGATGTGATAGCGTCTGCCATGCTGGAGTACCAGATCTTCGACGTTGACGTACTCGTCAGTAGTGCTCCCGCAGGATATGGCGAGCGGATGTGAACACGGATATGGTAACTGGGTGCTGGCAGACACACTACCGTAGTCGTTGTTGCCTGTAGACTCCTCGATGACCGCCCAAACGTACTGTCCATGTCGCAGACTCGGCCACACCGCCGCCAGTGAAAACTGCGATGATGTGTAGTCCGCGTCGTCTCGGGTCCATACGGCATTCTTTTCTAGCTCAATGTGCCCTGTATGTGAACCAAGCGCATTATTTCTCCATATCAATCGCTGATGAAATGCTGGTTTACTACACACGCGACTGTGCACTTGTTTTAACAAGGAACAGTTTTCGAAGATGGTATGTCAACTGTGTATGGTCTGGCAAAATCATAACCCACCTGTAGCGTCAATTACAACATGTTGAGGTCCGATGCTGCTTCTACTGCAGTCATTGATGTCAGTTTCAACTGAAGACTGTAAACCAACTTTGTTGAAGCCACGGACAACCAGCTTTGGGCAGCCGGTAGCTAACATATGTTGGGGAACGCTGACCGTGTGTTCATGGCGTTCCTGAGAGAGCAACAATAGAAGTTATTTGAGCGCTATTACATGTATGTTGGATACTAATCAGTGGCACCCAAAATAGTATGCACAGAAACAAGCCATATTGGTTAGACCAACACAATTTTCATAAATTTCTTTACGCTTACCTCATCATTGTTGTCGAGGTCAATTGTAGTCCATGGCAATAGCAGTTCTTTTCTCTCTGTACTGGATGTCAGTGCCCACTCGTATCGACCAATCGCTCGGCTCGACACGGATGTGGGCACATCTTCGTCCCTAAAGGCGTCCCAGTTAAACGCGATTGTGGAAGAATCCTCTCCATCAGCCTCTGTCTCATTGATATTCAGGCGACCCGAAATCGGGGCATTTGGAGTGATCCACACGCCGCTACTGGCCACCGGTCCGAAGCACCCCGTTTTGTAACAAGGAGTGATCACAGACCGATATATTTTACCCGGTTGAAGGTTGAGGTTGGATTGGACTGCCTTGCCCCGTTTCACACTCAGAGACTTCGAGACTTCCAACCATGCTTCAGCTCCCAAACTCTCGTTTTCTGAAAACAGATGATATGGATTAAAGAGCGTACTTACCATCTTCTTACAAATATCCTCACCGGGCGTCCTCTGGAGTCATTCATTCTCTAGTCAGCCAAATAGTAGCCTGCTTCCAATAGTAGCATGCAACATACTGTCACAACGGAGCCTGGTTTACAGAGATCTTGCTCTTATTTGCCAATTTTCCCTCTAACCTCAAAATCGCCCAAGAGCCACCCGTTTTTTTCGCCTGAAAATCTATCAGATCGGACGGGGCTCATTGACCTTAACAGGCATTTAGCTGTAAAATTATGAAGTTGGGACTTTCCCATTTTAAAATCAGCGCATCTAAATCTGTCAAGCGCTTTATTCTCTTTATGTATCACTTGTTCTGGATATCTTATATCGAGATCTTATTCTCCATTGGTGATATCAGTTTTGTAGTAATGATGATAACTTACCGTTCTGTAACCCCTCTTCTACGGTCCAGTAGAAGCTTGTGAATCCCTGGATGTTTTCCGGCGTTTCCCAGCGTACCCAGAAAGTGGACGTCGATAGCTGAAATTCTTGTTGACAATTATCTGTAATACACAAAAAATATTTTGGTATTCAAAAGAGCGGACAACATATGAAGCTATAGCACTTTTAGGTGGAAACGAACAACAAGAAGCAATTCCTATAAGAAAATGTACTGCTGCAAGAGTGAATTTCTCTTACCGTCTAGGTTATCGAAACATCCTGGCCCATCTTTCACAACCATCCCTTCTACCCGGCCGTCGTGCTCTAGAACGGTGACCCCGTCTGAGCTGACTGTGACCGACCCTGCGTCATTTGTTGCCCTTACGGTGATGAAGTAGGTCTGGAAATTTTCAGAATGATGAAAACGTTACAACAATTTCGAAAAGTACACTTACAAGTAGTTTCACATCTGTGAACACAATTTCACCACTCTGTTGACATTAACTGGGAATTCCTTAAAAGCAATAACGTTGTGCGTCGAAAAGTTCGACAGATTTGTCAACGGTCTTTCAGTGAGCGCTCAAAGATCTCCAAGGTCTTCCAATGATCTTCTAATGATATCAAATACCTTTTAACGGTTTCAGTGAGCAATGATTTTTGGTCGACCATCGGTTGCGCAACGGTCTCCGTCCTGTGGTATCAGGCCCTACGCAAGGTTGATCAAGCTTGACCTAGTAGCTCTGTCATGTCTTCATTCAAGTGTCTCTAAGCCTATCTTTGAATGCGTGCAATTGAATGAAACTATACAGAGGGAAACGATGACTGAGAATGTTGAAGTGCACAAACCTGGAAGTATTGGAGAGCAAGACCGGTGATGGTAAATGCCGTGCTGCTAACAGGAGTAAAGGGTCGGACGTCCTGAGCACCAGAAGAAGTCCCCACTGCCACCTCATAGGTAACTGCCGCTGGATCATCACTGAAGCCGAACCAGCGTGCAGATAACACTCTGGTGCCTGTTTGGGCGTCGATGTCTTCATAATCCTTAAGAAAAGACAAAGTTATAACAACCTTGATATTTAAGTAGTCGACATTAATAGCAATTTCATTTTCCATAAAGGCAGAACTGCGAGTAATATGACAGGTAACTAGTACTTGCTTTTTGAATACTAGTACCACGATGGGCACAGGATACTACTAAGTGGGCGTGGGACAAAATAGAACACTTACTATAAAGTCAAAAGAACTTACTATAAAGTCAAAAGAACTTACTATAAAGCAAAAAGACTTAGGGGAACTTGGTCACAAAGTAAATAGCGGCTACGCGGCTGACTTGAAATAAACACTATTAGCTTTCAGATTGTATATCGATAACAACAGCTTACATGACTTCCGGCTGGGTTATCTTCATCCGGCGCAATGTCAAAGACGACACCGTACGCAGGTAATTGGCCGGGTATGCTGTAAGGTCTTGAGGTGCCTATAACCGACAAGCCTGCCGGGTTTGTCACTTTGACAAACATGTAGTAACTGTCACTTGGATGAAGGGATAATGCTTCTGATCCAATAGCTGCACAGTTCGGAGGTTGAGCGCTCACGCAGGGACCACTAGCTTCAACATCACGGAAACTCGACATGTCAGCGGAGCTTGGGTGGCGTCCTAAATAAAAGTCAGGCCACATCATTTCAGCTTTAACTGGATTCATGGATTCACATTATTAGTAAGGCGAATTTTGTAACAATGCCCTCACCTGATACGATTCTCATTTCATCGAATATCAAGTGGAATTGATAGAATGCAAAACTTACCAACAGCGAATTGATACTGCAGTGGGTCCTGGCTTTCTTGGTCATAGAAGTCGTTCGCTGACCAACGCCCTACTAGATAATTCCCTTCCTTAGACAGCGATATTTGTCCCACAAATTGAGGTGGAGTTATGTCTACAACAATGGGACCCACAGCCTGCAAGCAAAAAAGGAGGAATCAATTAATAAGTACAGCCCTTTTGGTTTTAATGAAACAACCTCAGAAATATTCTGTGAACGAATTAACTTATCCCCTGTAGAGTAATGCAAAACTACGCATGTAGCTGAGTCCCACTTCTGACACCATGTTGTGTTCAACATTATAATCTTGGAATGAACTAGACAGGCCGAAGTATCGTTAAGCCGATGTATTGAGCGAGTAGGGTCTACAATGTAGGATCTGCTGTTGGCTCTGGTGGTGTTGGGATGATAAAGTCCATAGTCTTACAGTACTTCATGTCCGCATGGATTTACTTCATATTCATGCAGACGTGGGTTTTAATAACATGGAGTAGGAGTTGTGATGTTTGTTTGATTATACCACAATGCGTAGACGGCTTACTTTGGTGGTCGTTCGTCCCGCCCTATCTTCAGCCTTGATGACTAGGTGGAATAGAGAGTTCTGGCTGATGTGTGGGTGGGAGAACCTGAGCTCCGGGATGGCGGTGGTGGAGGTGAAGGCCATGATGTCAGGGCTACTTGTACTGCTGGTGCTGCTTAGCCCCACCGAGAAGTCGTAAATCCCGCCCTCATCCTCACCGTCCCAGGAAGCAAACAGCTGGAGAACCAAAAAAAGGCAAGTTTAGTTCTCGTTCTATTATATTAGTAGAGAAAGTTCTTTTGCCCGACACATATTGCTAATGCAAATTTCGCTGATATATACACATCAAAGTCGTATTCATTTCTCACCCTGCTTGTAGAAGCGGTCGGTTGTATGCGTTTGTTCGATCAAGACTAAATGTATAGTCATCATGGATGACCCTTGCCGGTACAAAAATACTATAAAATAATATCTTTTTAACTGTAAGTCGTTATAATTATCGCCAAATACAAGCCATCAAGAGAGACTGAATAACAACATTGTACTCACATTCCGGTCGACCGAAAGATAGCTGGTCGATGGTGGTCCTTGGTTTTGAGCGCAGTATTGGTCGGAGAGAGTGGTGTTCGTCACGAGATCGAGTCTCGGGGCGTAGTCATCAATGTTGTTTACTTGAGGCACGGCACTGCAATTAAAAGTCCATATCTTAAGGTTGTGATTCTGAGTCAAGTCTAACAGAGATTGCCATCAGCTCATCAGCAAGATGAAAAGCAGTTTATCTCCTTCGGGTTCGTATTGTCACAGTCGGATAGCATGATAAATTGTACTTTCTCGCCTCTATCTATCGCATATTTTCTACAATAATAATCGCCAGTCACCATGTTGTATTATTACAGCCACTAGGTACCCATCTGAGTAATGAGGCTGTTGAAACGTGCTGGAGGCACCTCCTCGAACAAGGGACCCCCATTTTAGTCTCTTCCGAAAGATGGTGCAGCTCCAACAAGTATACCATCCCCGGATTCGAACCGGGGTCTCCCAGTTACCAGCTAATTGAAACCAGGAGGCTCAACTGTGAATCTGCTACAGGGACGTCCCTATATATCGGATTTCAATGAGAAATCACTGACAACGACGATGTGAACATGACTTTAGAAACTGAACTTACCGGCATTGCGCCGGAGGGTCCAACACTAGCACGCGGTGCCGCCTCTGGTTTATCAACCAGACGTCACCGCCAGCATCTTTCACCACCCCAGGTCGGACAGAAAGGTTGTCAATGTTTATTGCCGTGAGACTGGGATCGGTGACATCCACCGTGACGCCGTCAGAACACACCGGTGGGGACGGGTCCAGCGCGTGGTTGTAGGCCACCACTGTGCAGAAGTAGGTCCCGGGCGATGGTGCGGTGTAGACAGCGTGCGTGTTTGTTGTTCTGGTTATCTGTGAAACCGTTTGAATTCATTAATCTTAGAGCCGGTACAACGACGAACATTGTCGAGGTACAGTTCAGTTATTATGCTAAGATTTAGGAACTAGGGTACCAAACCAGAAAGGAATGTCTCCAATCGTTATTTTCCTTGACTTAAGTTTAAACAAAAAATCCTGTGACTGTGTTGATAGATGACAAATAGTTGGCATTATGTTCTTACTGACGTTAATCATATCGCGTTTGTGAATATCAGTCATCATTAGTATTAGTCTATAATCATAGCCTAATGTTGACAGCAGAGTAGGGCAAGTCTACAAGAGTTCGTCAGTTCTTCAGTTCTGTTGCAGTCGGGCTTTCAGTTCAGTATTAGTCTATAATCATAGCCTAATAGTAGATCATAGTACTCACGGATGAGCCCTCTGGTAGCGTAAAGTCAGCTGCAGTCAAACAACTGGTAGAATAGCCATACTGGTAGAACTTAACGCCACTCTCTTTGTCGAAGAAACCGTCCCACCACGTATTAATCGTTGTCGTCTGCTGAAAGTCTATCTCTGGCTGCCCCTTCAGACCATCGTGCAAATTTCCAGGGCGAGGCGGTGATGTGTCCACTGAAATCTACAACAAAACAACAGCTAAATGTGAGCTAAACAAGTTGAAGCTAGCTCTAACTTACTTTAAGATCGGTTTGGATACACTGTGTACTGATTTTAAAGAGCCCGTTACACTCATTCCTCCTGTGATATATATGGAGCCTATCGTTCGACATATATATGGTGATGCCTAAATAAATGGTGTCATCAGGTTCCCCGAATAAGGTCAAAGGTCGCTTATCAAGTTCAGAGGTCGCCAGTTCATCATCATCGGTTTTCTCGCAGATCTCAACTTGGTTGACACGTCAATCCTTTCAGGTTTCTGGACGCCCATGTGCATATTTGTGACATGCTAGAGCTGAAAATGGTTCGTGGTACTTTTAAGAGTCCTTTGAAGGTTGTTAGATAGATAAGACGTTTACTTTCGTGTTATAGATTGGGACAAGCGCGCCCCCCTTCCCACCGCGGTGTGCTATGATCGGGCTTATTTCTATCTCTTTGACGTTGTCCTTCGTTTCTTTAACAGGAAACCAGCGAGGCGGAAGACACTGTAGCTGACGATGTCTTGGTATCCGATGGCTTAGGCAAAAGTTTCAACAAGCACGGTAGGGCGTATCAAACTACTTATCAAGTGAGTGCAAGCGTAGCATTGTGTAACCAAGTGTAACCAAGAAATATGCCAACCAGGCAACCAGGATAACTTTGGATCTACAGGAGAATATGTCGCTACAAATCTAATCCTGCTATTCTCATAGGCAGCAGTAACTACTTCAGTCGTCATTTGGGACGGGGGCTGTAATTATAACTGTTATGATTAATGTCCCTTTCGATTTTGACTTGATTTTATTAGAATTGCAACAGTGGAATACACTTGAGACACAGGCAGCTATTGCCGGTGTTGTGACCAACACACATTTCGTCCTTTTCTGCATTAAGTGTCATCAATTCACAGCCTGCAACCCCGCTGAGTCGAATACAAAGAATGGTACGACACACTTCATTGTACTCCCCTGTAATATAAAAGCAAGGCATCAGTACTCACCTTCAGTGTTTCTGTTGTGCTGAGAGTGGCCTTGTTCCTGACAATGAGGGTCAGGAGGTAGTCGTGGTCATGTCCACCCACATCGACCTGGCTTCGGTCAAAGGTGATGGCGTAATCTTTTTTGTAACATGGTCCCCTTGCAGCCATCACACAGTTAGTGGTACAGCTGCTTCCACACTGAAGAAAAACAGATGCTGTACTTAAATATGTGAAAAATTGTTTTGTTTATAATTTTGTATAATGATTGATAATAATAGTAGGACCAAGAAATATACAAAATTGGTGTTACTACATACTAGTAACATGTCCGTGTCAAGTAAGTAAAGTACTAAAGGATAGGAAAAACTGTTTTCATTTTATCTTACATGTAGATTTAGTGTATGATAGATAATAACATTCATACTTATTTGAAAAGTACACAGCAAGAAGTTAGATAATGTAACAGTGGCATTGGCAAAATACGTGTACTGTATTTCAGCCTTGGCTTTGGTATCAAGTGTACTTCATGTGACGAGTCTTCCTGAAATGATCATCCACTGATATACCAGCCACCATTACTAGTACATTGATTAGCGTACATTATTTTCTACATCATAGAAAATGTTACATACGGTTAACGTTTGCACAGCTACTACTCCTGTTGCAATGCTGGCTGACGTTTTAAAGTCGGCCAGTGTCCAGGCAATGTCATGGAGTCCGCTATGCTGGTCAAATGCGTCAAACTGAATCCTGTGGTCCAACAAATCACAAAAGAAAGTTAAGCTACCATCATGATGTTGGCATTTCCTTTTTTCTTTCTTTCTATTTTCAAGAAGGTTAAATGGATTCTCTATTTAACCTCCTTGCTATTTTTTTTGCTTCAGTTTGTAATTTGAGATAAAGGAAATGTGTTAGCAACTGTAAGTCACTTTGAGCTACAACCAGGCTCTTAAAGTGTGACTACTCGTAAAGCCCAGCTGACACCGTGACTGAGGTACATGTATGTTAACATTCCTTGACAAAGACTGGTGTTGTACAGTCGAAATGTCCAATTTTTTGTATTGCAAATAACAGTTAAGACTTGTTTCAGAATGTATGTTACATTGGATTTATATAATTTTATATAACTTTGATTTAGTAACATGTAAGTATTGTGTGTGTGTGGGGGGGGGGAAGGATTAGTAGTTGGGCAGGAGTGCTGTTTGATCAAGGACATAACCTTGGTTTGATTGACAGTCCTGCAAAGTACTGATCACAGGTGATTATGTTGGGCCAGAGATTATACAGGAATGTTGCCTAGATAACCTCTACTGCAAAGATAACACCCATGCTCCTAGCCTTCTAACTAAATTGCTCTCCCAGTGGCAGGGGGTCATTAACCCCAGCCAGGGAGAGATTATGTAAGCACAGGCTACAATGCTCACAAATGATGTCGAACCAAAAATGTTTCTATTTACTTTGTCGAAAAAGTTGCCAAGGAATTCGAATAGTCTGAATGTAGAAAATGTGGAAAATCTTGCCGGTTTAAACTGGCTCCAATAATTGGCTTCTCTTGTTCAGTGATTATGACTCAACATTGCTTGAGGGTTTGAGACCTTTCTCCCCAGGCATTGACGCATGTGGTGACCCTTAACATAATCCCTGCCCCTCTGTCACTCTTCATTAAACAATCTTCACATCAACACCTACACTGTCACATAACTTTAGAAGGAGAAAACTAGTCATAGAAACCCTGATTCTCAGCTTTTAAAACTTTGTAAGGCCAGTGTTTCACCTATGGCCCTTTCTACAAACTACTGACGTGGAAGATCATATCTTCTTTTTCACTTCAGTGAATTTTCCTTTCAATTCTTGATACAGTAGCATACAAAGTAATATACTCTAGAAATTATTAAAAACACTTTTGAACAGACTGCACAACATCTGTCCGTGCCACTACATGAAGGTAAAGTCACTTGAATGCCATGCAGGATGACGTATTTGTCATGCCGTAGCCCTCAAGAGAAGTGAACTTCAAAGTACTCACTGCATTTCATACAGATCCACGGAGTTGTGTACGACAAGGTTGGTTTCCTCTCCGCTTGCAAGCCACAGGTTTTCAATGACTGGTCCCGAGGAATCGATGTGCGCGGTGACGCTGTCAGTGATCTCGTTGCCCATAATGTCTCTTGCTTTGACCCATATCTTGATGGTGTCACCGTCCACCTTACTGATTCCTAAATTGTGCTGTGTATTTGTATTTACTGAAGTCCAGCTGCTGGGTACTTGAGTCAAAGTGGTACCTCCTGCATGGTCTTTCCCATAGGCTACTTGGAACTGTGTGACTCCCAGGGCGTTGGGAATGGCCTGCTTACTACGCGTACCCGTCGTTTGGTCATAGGCAGCATCTATTCCGGCAGAAAATTCCGAGATGGTGTTCAGGAGCTTGTTGTGGTTATGGTAACGGTTGATGAAATGGTTAGGCCAGCTGGCTGTCACTGTACAAGCCGTGCAGTGCAGCCAAGTATCCCCATTGCCAGGAACACTGCTGGCAATGGCGAGTGGATGGTGAGAGTCAATTTCCACGGCATTGGTGTTGTCGTACAGGACGAAGCGTCGAGTACGTCTGTAGTTGCCTGCGGCGTCATCCACCGTAAGTACGACCGAGTACACGCCAGCAGTGGCTAGAGTGACAGTTGGGTATTGAATGTTGCTTGAGCTAACGATTCCATTAAATTTGGATGGATGAGTTTCTGTGAGCTCGTTGCCGGTAGCGACCAACAGATAAACACTGTACTCATACTGTGTGACCCCGCTCAAAGCATCCGTCCATCCTGACCACCTTAAGGTAATCTGACTCTGTAATAACAAAGACAAAATATGTTATCATAATGGAAACAAAAGATTATGCACTTTATGTTCAGGAGTAATTTATAAGGGACATGAACCACGAACTGTTTAATGCTCCTTACTCAATCATGTATGTTACTTGCCAGTTAAAGCAACAAAAAAATGGCTAGGGTTGGCAGGTTTTTGCTAGGGTCGGTCGGGTAACCGGAAACACAACTTTTCTTACATGCCTAATATAGAAATAGTATGCTGATAAAATGCCATACCCCTTTAGTTATGGAAGGGCCGATGTCGAGTTGTGTTCCACTGCAGGTTGGTGCGGTGAAATCGAAAACAAACTCGGCTGTGGCGGAATTGGTCGCACCCCCAGAGTAGTATTCCTTTCTAATTCTGTTGCTATCGTCTCTGTTCAGAATGTTGATGTATCCGCCATTTGTAAGATCTGCCACCACTCGGATTCTATCAATAGATGATGAAAGTGATAAAAAATGGAACAAATCAGCCTTGCAGTAAAAACTGAAGTGCACCGAAATTTTCAATCAACGGTAAAGCCAACACACACAATAGGAGTACTATGTACAGATAACGTTCAATACTTTTGACATGGTTAACAGACCAACCAAAACAATGTTTTTTCCCTCTTCAGAATCTATAAACTGATATGGAAGTTCAATAACAAATGTACCTGTGACCATCAGCAATACTAATGCACCTCCCTCCACTGGCTGTGTATCCAGTACAGCAGAAGTATTCAGTGCGGTAGCAGGTCGTCGACCTGTATGCCGTTCGGTAGCTGAAACGATATTTAGAATGGAGGAAAGATTGCACTAGTCTAATTTCACCATATTTCGCTGGTAACGTACAAAAGCTACGAACTGGCAGAACGAATCAATACTAGTACATGTACATCTAACTGGAAAAACGGGTTGAATATATGAAAGTCACTAACTCCTAAGGATCATAATATTCATTATGCAACTGTCACTCAAATTTCTATGTCAAATGTTCACATCTACTGAATATTGATCGAGATATGTTTGTCCAGATAGTGTGCCTTGCGTGTTGAGGTGTTAATAGTAATGGCAACAAATTGCAAAGAAAATATATATAGAATGTAAAGCTGCCCTAAAATCTAAGCAAAAATAATTTCTGTTTACAACTTACGCTGTGCAGGTGCTCCATCCACACGGGCGGGTGTACCTCTGAGAGTAACTTTGCTGACAGTCGTAGGAAGTCCGACGATTACACACATTTGACCTGGAGGAGAGAGGCAGGTACTAGTCTAATTAAGGCGTCCCCTTGACCCTTAATAATACATGGCTAGCCTCTTCAGTTGGATTTGAGTACTGTACAAAGATCACACATGTTTACCTGGAAAACTAACTTTTTCCTTCCGAAACAGGGAATCCAATCAGGAACTTGACAATTTTTACAGTTTTTGTTTTTTTGTATGATACAGAAGTCTTTGGACAGCCCAAAATGCATATTTAATCCTGTGGCTTTATGTTTGCGGTTTTCACGGCGACAGTTTCACCGGGAACTTAACCACCGCAAACATTTTTGTCCAATGCTGTAGCAGTATGTAACTATAGCACTGCCGCAAACTTAAAACCACCGCCAACACTACATGTTCCCCTTAGCGCTTTTAAAAATGCATTTATAGTATTGTACTTACCCAGCGCTACTGACTAGCCCGCCAACTTCTGTATTCTCTTCACAGTCCATCACACCCTGGTTGGGACTGTCACGACTGGCCGAAGAGCTACAGGTCCCTCTATTACTGTGGAGTAAACTGTTACCTGTAAGATAATATAATTTATGTCAAACCTGGGCTGAGACAACGTATGATATGGATGTTCAGGGTGATAGCTTGGGTTATCACATGGGGTTCTACTTTTATCACACGGGCTTCCATAGAATCATTCAAACCCACTTCAGTCTTACCATTAAAGTATGAAGCAGTAAACCCTCCTTCAGTCACTCCCAAGGCGAGGCTGTCCACATAGACTGGCAGAGCTGGAAGAGTCTGGGTGTGGAAACTTCCTTCCCATTCTACGTTCAAACTGGAAGGAACTATGTTGGTGTATTTTACAGTTGACTGGTCACAACTAGCGTCAACTCGTTCAAGGTCACGGGTTAAGAACGCAAGGCAGGATATGATGCTTGGTCGGCCGGACACTGGAACAGATAATAATAAGACAATGGTCAAAATCTGTAGGCTCTGTACATAAAACTGATGTTATAATTATGAATGAATGATTGGTGAGTCAACAATCTATCCAATATAATCAACCACCTAATCATCCATTTACCATGTCACGCATGTCGAGGCCACAGAATATAGTTCCTCGATTTTTTGCTTGCCACAGATTCACTCTGCAGGTGGTCCGAATGAATAAATAGAACTAGACAAAGTCGTGCAATCGTGCAGAATTGAGAACAGATTAACTTCTAAAATTAAGTTTTCCTGGCATTTAAAAAATTCATCACAGTTTTTTTACGGGGTACCATTCCGCCTGCCATCATCTCAACATAGTGCAGTTTATAAGTTCTGAAGAACATTCGTACAATCTTAATAAGATAGAGAAGGGCAATAGAGAGGAAGAAGGAGGAACATATAGTACCGCAAAGTGCAGTTTTCTTCATTATTGATACCTACTGTTACTTGGGACTAAGAAATGCTTGCATAAGCTTAAGGATACTCACTTGTCCTACAATGATCACCGCTGAATCCTGAAGAACAAGAGCATGACGCTGGCGTCGTAGCACAAGTTCCTGGGTAACAGTTGTTACTCGTTGTTCTCCAGTTGCATTTCTCTGTATGGGACAAAACATAGAGGTAACTATTAAGTTTTTTTACTCAAATTGCTGTTGTTATGGGAATTTATCTATGGTAAGCAGGACAAACTTAAGAACTTGACGTAAATTGTCTGGGTTTAAAGTGTATTATCAGTAATATAGTCAAGGCAGCACCCCTTTAAGTTTTTGTATTAGACTAGTCCTAGCATTTGAATATTAAGTAGCTCAGTCATAATAAAGTAACGTAGGACTTGACTGACATCTCTATCTCCTGTTCCTCAGCCACAGAATGAGTGAAGACAGTGTCCAGTTGCTGTCCCAGTCTCTCGTCAAGGTCAAGAACACAACAAACCTAGTCAATTTACATACGGTAGCATGCGTAGTCCAGTGGTTAGCGTCCCTGCCTCTGGAACTAGAAACCCCGGGTTCAGCCCGGCTGTATCACTCACCCGACATGCACGCTACCGGAAAGGGTCGCAATCCTTAGGACAGGACGTGAAGCCATGGTCAACTGTTCATTGTGCTTGTCGAAAAGAGCTAGGGGAATTTCCCCGGTACAATGAACCTGTAAATACTGTATATAGCGTCTGTCTTCCTGTCACGACCAGTGGAAGAATAGCTCTTCACTGAGCTAATCTGGATCTATATCACTTTCTTTCACTTACACAACATAAACTACATATCTTGTGTTGATGCCTTATATCTCTGCAGAGTCTATTTCTATAGGTGGTGGTGAACCAGGCATCTAGAGTCAATGATGTGTGACATAAATGAGTTCCGTCTCTGTTTCTGCCACGGAACACTGAGCACACAATGTCATTCCCTCTACTAACCCTTCTGGATTACACCTGTAGTGAAGACAGTCTCCAGTCTCTGTCCCAATCTCTCGTACAGGTCAAGAACACAACATAAACTACATATCTTGAGCTGATGCCTTACCTCTGCAGAGTCTATTTCTATAGGTGGTGGATAACCAGCCCGAAGATCTATAATCAATGATGTCATAGGCCTGTCCTAAGCTTCCATAGTCCCCGTTGCACCTGTGGCATTCCTGGTTGGAACTGCTGGTGCATCGCTCTTCGTCGCAGTTGTCTATCTGGGTGCATGCTGAAAGACTTGTTTTGTTAGTACGGTTTGTTGTGTTGATACGTCACTTTGTAGCCATTTGAAACTTGAACGTCTTATCAACAATACATAACTGGTGAAAATTACCAAGATGGTAAACATAAGATTATCGCATATTTCAAACGTAAACTATCTTACTCGAGTACTCGTTTCTTACCTGGGCAGTTGTAGCTACCCGCTGTGTTGACACAGTAATTGCCATCACCACAGTTCACTGTTGAACACTCGTTGATATCTACATCACACAAAATTAGATCATGATATGTTTGATACTTGGATACAAGTATTAGCTAACAAGTCCATTAGCTAACATGCAAGATTAATTTTGTTAGCAGCTAATCTTCCTGGACATAAAACATACAAACATAAGACATACAAACTATGTAAAAGTCATTCCAGCCAGTACATGTATTTACATTCTACATCTAATCAAATTGACAGATTACATTTTATATACATGAGAAGCTCCTGCTGAAGCTTACACTTTCTAGCAGATTGAACATCATAAAGCAAACCGTTGAAAACAGACTGCCATATATGAGGGGGGGGGTCCCCTCTAGTCCACCCAGCTAGTGTCTCTTCTTCGCAAGCTCCGGAGAGAACTACATTTCCCATCTATTTCACAGACAAACACACAATTAGGGTAGTGAGCTAACCGTCACTATCAAGTGATATGTCTGCTCAGTCGATGGCAAACTTGACTTCTTACCAGTGCAGGAGTGTCCAGACTGGGAGTACCCACTTCTACAGCTGCAGCTGTAGCCTCCAGCGTTGTTGTGACAGTTGTGGGCACACCCTCCATTGTTGTTTGAACACTCGTTTATATCTACATACAAGTAATTGATTAGTTGATATTCCATTGTAGAATTCATTTTATTTTTTTATTAATTCTGTAGTGTATGTTTCCTGTTATGTCTTATGTATAGTGAGTTTTAGATTAGACCTCTGTTGGAATAGTGTTTCTCTCTCTCTCTCTCTCTCTCTCTCTCTCTCTCTCTCTCTCTCTCTCTTTGATCAAACTGGAAGAGTGATGCTTTTTCAACAGTACAATATGCTTCACCATGGCTTTGCTCTGCCCAAGCACAGGGTCATAACATGCATAGTTTGTATTGAATAGTAATTATGTCCGAGGCCCCGAATTGAAAGTTAAGGCCTGATTCATTGTTAGATGAGTGTTCAGCACCAAGGACAGGCCCAATGATGAAAGTGTACATGAGATTATGGGTCAGGTTGCATTTCAGCACCAAGGTCAGGGCCGCAGCGTTGAAAACTTACCGTTACACGACCTCCAGTGTGATCCGCTCCCAGCCGTCCCCGCATCCCTCCTGTCACATGAGTAACCAGATGAACATGGCCATTTGCTGCACGCAAGTGTGATCAGATACTCTTTCTGGTATGAGAATTAAACACACTGACTGTTTAGACATCCAATAGAGGTAAGCAGTCATAATGCCCCCATGTATGGTGAGTTGGGGTGGGTGTGTCTTCAACTGTTGTGAGGATTGTATCGCTCAGGTTATGTACAATACTTAAAACAAGCAACGAAAGGTGTTCTCAGTGACAGGTACTTATAGGCATAGCCTATAGAAAGAAAAGCATGTGATCCTAGCTGCCCATTTTTTGGTACTATTTGTACTAGTGCTATTTGTACTAAAATGAGTCGGAAACAGATTGAATTATGAACGCCTTACCGAATCTTCACGGTTGTAGACCTCTTCCACTTCCTCGAAGCTACAACCTTCTCTGTAACACTCCTCATACAACCCCCTTTTGGTTCTCCTGTGTATTGGGGGCTCAAGGAAATCGTTTGCTTCTTTTTCGGTCCAGAAGAGTGATGACTTGCCATTGACATTCGCCTTGTCAGTCACATCATCGTCATTTGCATCATCAACATCATCGATCAGCTGCTGCTGCACAAATGACTGCAAGTCATTTGCACCTAAACTATAAAAGGATACAGAAAACAAATTATAATCATTTTCAGCATTAAAGATAACACAAGCACGTACATGTAGCAAATGTTTTTCAGCTATAAGTAAGTAAGCAAGTGATATATAGATATCAAAACTGCAATGTCATATATGCTCAATAATTCTTTATTAACACTGAACCCATCAGTACTGGTATGTTCGTGTTACAATAATGATGTTTTATTTTGAAAGCACAATTCTTATTACCCTAGACCTGTAAAATCATTCTTAACCACAATTTATATAGATCCCCAGTTTTGGTTACCACAAACAAAAACAAAACATTGCTATTTCAACTTACCACAAAGCTGTCTGAATTATCAGCAAGAATATGGTCAGGCAGTTCAGTAGCCAGGGTTGCGTGATGTTCAAAAGCCTCATGTCTTTCTGTAAAGCGATTGTATGCGACGTACATGTAATGGTTTTAACTTGATGATGGATTGATAGTTTGATTTGTAAATAGGTAGCAATTGTAGTAATTTGCAGATATGTTTTTATTGCCAAATATGTCGACTGATGGTTTCAGTCATAATTAGCTTCTGACCTCAACCAATCCTTTTCTTCAATTCTACCTGCTTTTACCTGTATGTAAATATGTAATTATGTGTATATGTATGTATTTTGAGATGTAACGTTACATGTAGTGTTTATGAGCACTAGAAGATTAGCCCCCCAGAGGGGCTAAAGGGTATCTCAAGAAACTCAATAAACTCAAAGGTGGGAACAATTGTTTTTTTGGACTTAGAGTTTCTGTACAAGACTTAGGTGTTAGCCTCTGCCACATGTCAGAGGGATGTGAAACTTGGCCATCTAGAATTCTGGAGATCATCCAACAAAACTTTGTGTTCTGTGATGGCTCTTTTTTGCTATATATTATTACTGTTAATAAAGAAATAGATAATCATCAAATCCCAATTTTTATTTAATGATAATATCAACATAACTATTCTAATTCTATCTGTATATTTTGGTCCAACAGTGTTAAAGAACCTGGGCATGAAGGTAGAACAATTATCAGGAAACTACCATCTTTTATTCTTATTATTTGAAACATTCAATTAAATTTGTGATGAAGAAGCTCTAATTCATGTTTTTGTCTTTATGATTTTCAGGTGAAGATGATATTTCCTGCATTGGCAAGGTCATAGGGAGGGCATTATGGTCACAAGGACAAACTAGACTGGCCGTCATTTGCTTTAAGAGCAAATTCAGGATGTTTCGCCCATACTCCTCATGCAATAACTCCTGGGCAAATCCAAGTTTCTGCATAATTTATGCAAATGAGGTCCTCATGACCATAAGTTATGTCCAGGTGCTTTCAACTTTCCTACATGTACCTACATGTTCAAGATGACATCCGCAGCTTTTACAGTAAGGGGAATACAACATGATGCATAAATTATGCAAGTGAAGTCCTCATTAGCATAATTTTTGGCCAGGTGCATTCACCTTTCCTAATGGTACCTACATCTTAAGGATGACATCCGCAGCTGCCACGGTAAGGGACATACAAGTTAATGCAAGAATTATGCAAATGAGGTCCTCATTAGCATAATTCATGGCCAGGAGTGATGACCTTTGCTAACGGTACGTACATGTCAAATCTGACATCTGCAGCTTTTCCGGTAAGGGAATTACAAGTTTACGCATAAATCATGCAAATGTGGTCCTCATTAGCATAATTTATGGCCCGGTGTGTTCGCCTTTCCTAAAGGTACCTACATCTCAAAGATGACATCCGCAGCTTTTACGGTAAGGGACAGACAACTTCATGCATCAATTATGCAAATTAGGTCCTCATTAGCATAATTTATGGCCAGGTGTGTTTGCCTTTCCTAAAGGTACCTACATCTCAAAGATGACATCCGCAGCATTAACAGTGAGGGACATACAACTTTATGCATACATTATGCGAATTAGGTCCTCATTAGCATAAGTAATTGTCAGGTGTAGTCACCTTTCCTATAGGTACCTACATCTCAAATATAACATCGATACCATGTAACATAAGGTACATATAACTTTCTGTAATACCATTAGTGGAGGTACCCCCTGACATCTGCTTGGTTTTAAGTCCCAGACATGGGAAGTCTTATGTTACAGTATGACCTAGTTCTTGCTGGCCCTGACAGAAAATAACCAAAAATTGCATAAAAAAATTGCAAAATAAATCATTTTGAAGTAGTGTATGCCAAAAAAATAATGGGGTCCTTTGGGTAAATATCCAATGCACAACTAAACCAAATTTCAGGTCCTCAGGTTTCAACACCACGACACTGGAGGCCATCATGTGCGACTTTTGTCTGAAAATGACCAAAAAACCTCCATAAAATCATTTTAAAAACTTATATCACAAAAATTTTAAAAGGGTCTGGGGGTATACACGTACTCTAGCTGCATACCAAATTTCAGCTAATTTGGTCGACGGACGACCGACAAGAAGCGATTTGAAGATTTGACAGGAGAAGAAGAAACCTGACAAAAACAATATTGGCGAAACATAAATATAGTCATGCCATACACAACGCTGAAGCCCAGAACGAGAAGGTATTGGAAAAATGGTTATGGAAGAAAATCTTTGCAATACCAATTGTTACTGTAAACAGAAATCTTTGGATGCACTGTAAATGGACTGAAGAATGTCAAACAGCTTCTAAGTGAAATTTGAGGATCACTTATAGAGTAGAGTAGAGTAGAGTAGAGTAGAGTAGAGTAGAGTAGAGTAGATCCATTCGGCCAGGTAGGAAGGTCGTGTTCCAATTTAGGCCGCTCATCCCTTTATAGAGAAGCATGCAGGACTATCATCTGGTTATGGAAGTGTTAAAAGTCATCAGGCATGATTTCAGCAAATTCTTAACCATAAGACTCGCGAAATCCCTTGTTTGTTTTATTTAGATCTCCATTAGTGTACAGTTTTCACAAATCATACACTATTCTTCGTGGAGTCCATAACATGGTCCAAGTTAAGGAAATGTTTTCTTTACAAATGTGCAAAATAGCGATTTTAGGTTTCACTTTGAAACATAGTTCAGCTCATTTTTGAGACACACCTACATAATATTATAAGCTTATTTGATAGGAAAATGTCTCCATTAATTGCAGCTTACTTTTTCTTTGACACATTATGTATCATACTATAGGGGGCCTGAAACCTGCACCACTTTTTGCCAAGGGCAAAAGCTTTCTTCCACCAAAAAATGAACTGACCATGGCATGTCCAGGCCTAGGACAGAAGATACAGATACAGGGAACTCTGTTGCAATACCAAGGCTAGAAGGCCCAAAATTGACCTTGACCTACCTACATGCCAAATATTATCACAAACCATCCCTTCTAAGCCTATTGAGTTTAAATGCCGGGCGAAGTATGCAGAAAGACACACAGACACACCGAAAACAATACCTCCAGTTACTGGTGTAATAAATTGTTCTATAAAACAACATTGGGCATCAAGCTATCAATAGTATTAACGGATCATTTTTTTCTTTCAAGTACACAACATAACAAGCTCTTTATCATGTTAAACATACCCACAGTGCACTGGATGAGAAAGGACTATTTACATTAATGCGACCCCATAAGGTCAAGGTATGAATCTTCTACAAAATGACTGAGTTCAATAAAAGTCAAAGGGAAAATGTTTGTGGTGGTTTTACATTGTACAATGTATGTTTTCATTTGTCAATGACCTCTTCACCGTGAACTTGAAACCACCATGAACATTTCTTCTTTTACAGTGTAGTACTTTTATTATTGAACTCTGAGTGAGTCATGTCTTGACCTTAACAGGGGTCACAGTAAAACACTGCATGACTGTTGCAACCACAAACTTAAAACCACTGCAAACACTCCATTTTCTCCTGCCATGAAAATCCTTTAACAGTTACAGTATTAACTACATAAATTATGATTCCACCA
Source organism: Branchiostoma lanceolatum (assembly GCF_035083965.1). Classification (NCBI taxonomy): domain Eukaryota; kingdom Metazoa; phylum Chordata; class Leptocardii; order Amphioxiformes; family Branchiostomatidae; genus Branchiostoma; species Branchiostoma lanceolatum. Next base: position 10,809,320 of record NC_089736.1, read on the forward strand.
AGGACATCCTGTATAATGTGCTTGATTCCACCATGTAATTAAATCTTCCTTGCCTCTAATATTTTGCAATTGTCTCGACAGAACATTAAAACATAGCTGCGCCCAATGTTGTATATAATGATATGTGATGACATGACATATGTGTGATACAACAGTGAAACACTGGATGTCAATAACAATCTTTTCATGAAAAATACTGTCCCACACTCTAATAGTGGCCAGCTTTGGACATGATCATGGTACAAGATAATGTGTATATATCAGACTGTAATAGGCATGTGGAATGATCTTAATGGCTTTGGTAAACATCACACCATTTGTGATACATATTTTTTAGAATTAGATTCAGCACAAGTGCCAGAAAGAAGCAAAGTTTTACCTTGTTATGGAGCACACTGTAAGTTGCTCAGAGCACATTCATATGATGTCCACCCTTTTCAACACTGGCTGCGACTAGTTTTATGGAATTAATCGGCCGTTACCTACGCAGTTAAGGTCCTCTCACGGACAGATACGAAACGCTGATTTTGTGACGAACAGACCTGTATGTCCTTGCACAACCTTTGACTTGTCTCTAGATCTATGCCTGAGGCAGTTCTGACAAAATTTAATGACTAAGGTCCCTCCTTGTAACAGGCACAGAAAAGAGGAATAACTGGAACTTCTACATCACGCGTTATCCACTGAAGGGCATCGCAACAACAAAAAGACATGGCGATGGCAAAACTTTAGGGAGCCTGGAGACAAAATGGAAGTCAGTTTTCGCGTGTTGACTTCTGTCTTGTTGCTTGCAGTTGGCTGTTCTGGATTAATTGACTTCAAGCCGGGTTATCAGTACCAGTACAAGTACAGCGCCTCGACAACACTCAAGCATGTCGGCACTATATCAACCTCCGCAAAGGTAAGTCAATTTACAGTTAGCATTATAGAAGTCTAATAGTCTTCGTCATGACATTGCTGTTACAGTCAAACCTGGATTCAGCAACCACTCAATGGACTGAGGAAAATGGTTGCTGAGGACAGGGTGAGGTTAAATAGACAGGGCTGTTTTAATGTGGCTAGTGGCTGGAGGTGGACCTGACAAGGTTTGACTGTATTTAGTGTCAAAATGGTCCATTCATGCACTTGCTACAGTTTTGAATAATGTTTTGAATAATGTTCCCATTACAAACAGCCAACAGAACTTTAATAATTATTATATCTTCAATGGTATTCATTCATATCCTAGATTATATGATTGCACTTAAGAAAAACACAGCTTGGCTATCTTTAGGTTCAAAGTGAGTTTACCCTTTGGCTTTTCATTTGACAGTTTGAATTACTTTGAAATCACCAAATGTACAGGTTGAAGCAGAAAGTTTAACTTACATGTACCAGGTAGCTTCTTTGTTGACATTTTTAGTAAACCTGTGACCTTATATTTTCTGTCATGATGATACATTCAAGCACAACCAGGCAGAAGTCTTAAATGGGGGTTAACACGAGGATCAGAATTTTGATTTATTTTGTACTTTGAGATTGGATTAGACAAATTCTTGCCAATGTCACTGCTGTCAAATACATTAGATTACACATTTGAAACCAAAAGCTTGCATGTATGATATGTATACATAATTATGGATCTCACTAATATAGCTTAAGTCTGTATCAGGAATTGACAATATATCCTTTTTCTGTCAGTTGTATATGTCTTAGCCTGCGAAAGAAGTGATCAAAACTAATATATTATATACATCTTGAAAACTCTCAGTCTTTTTCTTGATGAGTTCTCTTTTTGCTTTGACATGACGTGACATAAGTGTCACTGCTACATGTATAACTTGGAGATGAATCACATCGTCTATTGGGACATGAATAGAAATGCTGCATTAAGAGTAAAATAATTTGTTTACTTAATGGCATGTCTATGGCAATTTAAAGTGCATCAGTAAATGGTAGGTAAAGGTAGTCCCTAATAGTCCAACCTTCTCCTTTCACCGCCTTTTACCTTTCCAACCGAAGTCAAGTACCCATTTTTACACCTGGGTGGAATGAGGAAAGTCATGTAAAGTGCCTTTCCCAAGGTCACATTGTTGGTTGCATGTCAGAGGATTTAAACCCAGAACACCCTAACCATGCCAACACAATGCCACTTACATGTATATTAGTGCATCATAAATCATGTAATTGCTTGGAGTGAGATTTAGTCAGACTCATAACCCTTCAGGTCAAGGCAGTAAATATCTACATTGTAAGCCATATATCAGTCTGAGTGTACTCACTGAGGTGAAGAATTATTTTCCAACTGGATAACTTATTAGGGCTCAACAATTGCTGTGCTTTCAAATTGTTCTATAAAAATCATCGGAAAAGGAGGACAGTAGACTTCAGATGTTGACATTAACATACATGTATTATCATACTTATTAGAGCTTCTCAGTTCACTGACAAAACAACTAGCACTACTACAGTGACTGCTGTGCTATTTTCATGAAATCAAAATAAAAGGATAGAAGATAGAAAATTGCAGTAAGAATGAGCATATGCCAATTATGCATCTTAGAAACAGGATCTAATTCTTACATTGGACTGAGATCGCATGTTGATCATACAACGATATATGAGATTTCAAAGATCGCAGCTGAAAAGTCACTCAGCTGATTTCCAATCTGACGTTTGACATTCATTCTGGCACAATCTGACAGTAAGGAGACGAATGACAGATATCCCAGTAAAGATATGACAGTGAGAGGATTAATGTCAGACTGATTATCTTATAGTAGTGGGAGGACAAATGTCAGACTAGAAATCTGATAATGTTATAATTATATAGTGGGAGGACAAATGTCAGATGTCAGATTGGAAATCTGATATATTGGGAGGTCAGATTTCAGATTGAAAATCAGATAACGTTATAGTGGGAGGACAACTATCATATGTCAGGGACAATTTGATAATAGTTGGAGGACAAATATGTTAGTGTGGAAATCAGATAACGTTAAAGTGGGAGAACAACTATGATAATGTCAGTAAAAATCTGATAATAGTTGGAGGACAAATATCATATGTCAGCGTGGAAATCAGATGACGTTATAGTGGAAGGACAACTATCATATGTCAGTGAAAATCTGATAATAGTTGGAGGACAAATATCATACGTCAGCGTGGAAAGAAGATAACGTTATACTGGGACTAACTATCATAATCATATCAGTGGAAATCTGATAATAGTTGGAGGACAAATATTATATGGAAATCAGATAACGTTATAGTGTGGGGACATTACTATCATATGTCAGTGGAAATCTGATAACGCTAAATTCGGAGGACAATCTCAGATGTCAGATTGAAATTCTGATAATATTATAGTGGGAGGATAACTATCAGATGTCAGAGAGGAAATCTGATAATATTATAGTGGGAGGATAACTATCAGAAATCAGAGTGAAAATCTGATGGGAAAGAAGACCAGCTGTGAGTTTTCTGTACACATATGAAGCTCCCTGATCCCCCAATTACATGGTTCACCTGGCAGGATACCTCTAGGCCACACACTATAAATTTGAATTGTCAGAGAATTTTTTCGAGGTTGTGCCGTACAGGTATGCCACTGTTTGTACTTACAATGTTGTAAGAATATGATATAAATTAAAGACAATTCACACATTTTTAACTATCAACCAATTTCAAGGTACTGTACTTGAAGAACTGACATTTGGAAATGCTAATTATGCCAACCTAATTCTTAGCTCTATCTTTAGTAAGAAGTGTTATTATCCAACACAGATCAACATCAATGTGATTGGAGGAGACAAATGGAATCGCCTTTGCCAGTTTGAAGTCAAGAAGTTCCACCATACCATTGACAATAACCCTGGAGGCAAGTATCTGTATCCAATATAGCCGGTATAACCGCCATTCAGCGTAACACACCTGTCTCTAGAATTGTGGAAAACTTTGCTGATTTCTACTGGCATTTTTTAGGTAAAAGGGGGTTGATATATTTTTTCCATTTAAGTTCAAAATATCTGTTACATGTAATAACTATTCGTTTTTCTTTCGACTGGATCAGGTCAGAAGCAAGATTATGAAGATCTCTCGAAGTGGTATGTGATTTTTTTCAGTTTTTAAAAATTGTTTGCTCTGTTGAAATTTTAGGACACTTTTCATCTGTTAATTCTAGATTTAGATGAAATAAATACTAATTCAGAATAAGAACAATAAAACAGTTCCTTGGTTCACACAGTTTTGTTGAGTAAATATGATCAGGTTCAACTTTTATTTTCCTCCGACCCCTTTGTTTTCCTCTTGCTGAATCTTTACTCTAAAACATGCAACCCTTACTTTACGTACTATATATGTCCTTTGCCCCGGTTGGACGGAATAGTCGATGGTAGTCCTCCACTGCACTTGTCTCTGGGCCTTAATTCTTTCTGAGGTCGTGCCAGCTGTTGCTAATGCTCCTCATCTCCTCTGTCAGTGTCCTTCCTCCAGCTGTTCTTTGGTCACTCTCTCTTCCGTTTTTGCCTTTACCAGTCTGTTTGAGATTTTAACATATTCCATAAATTATTTCTTATCTCAAAACAATCCTAGGTTCAGCTTTAACTTCTCCAACAGTGGTGAAATCCTTGAGGTGCAGTACCCAGAGGATGAGAAGTTATCTGCTGTCACACAGAAGAAGGCGCTTCTTGGAACATTCTCCGCAAGGCTGCACGCTTCATACCAGGTAATCTTTCTTGACATGATTATGATTTTTTTAACCGGTTTGTTCAATAGTTGACTACTTCTAGGCATTGAACAAAATTGAAGGAAGATGCGCCAAAAAATAATTACTCAAGCAAATGGATAAATTTTTGAAACAGTCAGACGTTTCAGACAGCATCCATTGTCTTTCGTCAGTGACTAACGATAGGACTGAGAACACCAGGTTTTATACCAAAACTCTGAATAGGTATGTTAATGAGGTTAAGACAATTTAGGATCTGTCTGGAAGTAGTCTTTAAAAGGAGATTAATTCAACGTCTGACTGTTTCAAAATTTTATCCAGTTGCTTGATGAGTAATTATTTTTGGCGTATCTTACTACCTGGATGTCTTACTTTCATCAACGTATTGAAGATGAAGATGATTGTGCTAGGAGATAGCAGTGAACATTCATTTGGTTTTGAAGGCTTGCAGGTTGTATACAAGAGGGAAACAGTTGTCATCAGGCTTTTAGCTAGGATTTATAGACAGAGCATCCAAAATTGGGGGGAGGGGGTTACTCTGTGGATTAACAATTACCTGGTAGTATTGCATGTCAATCAATTTACATTCTGTTCAACTGTCTTGTATGTGGAATGGTCCATTTTGCATTAAGTGTGTGGGGGGAACACATGTGCATGTCAGCATATGTAATTATACCAGGGATACAGGGTGTCTTTTTGGTGTCCCCTTCAAAAGAAGGGCATCCAATTTCCCTGTTTTCTTAGTGTAGGGCATCCAAAAGACGCCCTTACGCCCTGCTGGCTAATAGCCTGGTTGTCATCAAGAGAGTTTCGTAGTTTGGCAGTCTGTGGAATGCTATTGCTGTAGAAAGACATTGAGACTGGTAATTGAACAGGGTGATGATCAGAGCTGGAGGAAAACCTAGATAAGTGTTACCCTGAAATGGAGGGGAAATAGTGTGAGCTATTTATCATTATATAAAAAAAATATTGATAATGGTCTCTATCTATTTAACTTGTTGGGCTTCTGTTATAATAAGCATCATCATCATGATTTTTTAAATTGAAGACTGATGATTAGAATCCTGGCCGATAAGTTATCCTTGTAACTTTTTTACTATCTTCTTGTCTATTAAGGATCTCAACCATGGAGGAAAACGCCAATGGCGCTACTTGGTCAATGAGACAGGGCATGAAGGTATGTTGATTATTATACTTGGGATGTATTTATGTCGGTATACACACTAGGTAAGATTTCACATGTGTCTAGTCATGCAGGGATAATTTCTTTACATGCACACTGGCAGCGTTTTGAGGTTTACACAAAGGCAAGTTACAGGTACCAGAGTAGAAGTAATTTGTTTTGTAGTTGATTTGTTTCACATGAAAGACATTGTCAGATAGATACTTACATGTGCCTTACCTAACCAAGGACATTGACCTAACATGTTATCAATATTATGAGAAGACTTTGATTTAGAAAAAAATATGTTCAAAATCATTGATACCCCATTTTATACTTCTTTTTAGAGATATGACCTCCATGAACATTAATCTGCCGGGTTACCTAAATCAGCCGCTTTGAAAAACAGTACGTTTGAGCAAGGAGGTTAAATATATAATAACCTCCTTGGATTGAGAGATCTCTAGTGCAGCACCCCCCAGGTATGCACAGTTTAGATATACTGGAGTGCATTACATGTATACTGGGGGACGTTGGGTTGGAGATCTGTTTGGACGTATCTTTTCAGGGTTGCGGACTTATGTACCCTGGTGGAATCATGTTTAACTTTTAGTAGATTTTACTACAACTCTTTTCATATGCTTATAATTATACAGGTACCCGTGAATCAGAGTATGAAGCGCAGAATACTGGAGAGGTGCTTCTCTTCAAGAGGAAGAAGTTTGGTCACGCAGTCCCAAATTCTGAGTCCACAAATGAAAAGGTTGTTCCACTGAACTTTATGTACTTTTTTCAGCCATTTTTCACATTATTTTGTAACTTTGCATACTTTTATATACATCCCCAGGGTATAATTATATACCGGTATACACTGGGTATATTTAACAATGGAGTCGACAGGATGAATGCATTCCTAAGGGGTCACACAGGTGTTTTGGAGGGATGGGCCCAGAATGATTGGTAGAAGGACCTTTAATAGACAAAAGCTCAATGCCTGTGTAGTATCACCTGTTTGACACAGGGTAATGTCCTTGCATCATGCTTGCCTTGAATGATCTAGTAAGACTACCTGCAATACTTGTGAAAACTACTAGGTGGGGCAAAGCAAAAGCCACCCTTTTGGTGCATGATGAGGATGTTTTTAGTTACAGTAGAGGATTGATATTTTCAGATTGCCACTTCATTTTATACAGTTAACCGTCACATGTACATGTACCTATATTACATGGAAGTAGATATGGATAATGGTTGAAATATTTGAAAGTAATGTGTAATATTATATCACTGTGCAGGATGGCAAACTAAACAAAGATTTTTCTACCTTGCATCTTAACCTCTTGAAAGCATTACAAGATTATAATATTTGTAAGCATTTCCAAGTGAGTAAGAAACAATGTCTCAATACCACATATTTTCCAAAATCTGACCTACATTAATTTTATACACATGACTCAGTATATATACATGACATTGTATAAAATCCTTTTTGCTGATCCCCATGATATGAACAAAAAGGAATTTTAGATCAATGTTCAGTTGTGTTGAAGGTAGAAATAACTTCAAGTTCCAAATTCATTTTGGTTGTGTTCCTTTGTATTGCAGGAAATCTGGTACCACAAGGAGAAACAAGTTCCAACTAAAATCATCCTTGATGAAAAGTTCACTGCTCCAAGGAAGGCAATGCCTGGGTATGTAACAATTGCCATTATTTCTGACAGTCTTTTTGTATTATTCATCTTTCATTGAATAATTGATTCCCATCCTGAATCTCTATATGGACTTAAAAAAATAATTTTTAACATGCATACTTGTATTTTAACCTTCTGCCTAACTCTGTAATATGGAATTGGGTGCCAAATGGCTTCTTTAGTGTGCTAAAGGTTTAAAAGCTATGTAATGAGTGAACACTGCTAAAATCTATTTCTTTGTCATAAAGCAAATGGTTTTGTTTCAAAATACCAAGTTGCAACAAATGCTGACCTCTACTTTTTGACCTTGAACTTAAGTTTCCAGCTCCCACCTGCAATTCCTGTTGGGTTTGGCGAAAGCCACTTTTATGAGAGCGACGACAGCTTCGGTGAGTACATAATTGTACAGTTTTTAATCACCTCATTATTGTGCAAAATCTCATTTGTACTCTGTGAATATCGCTTAGCAAATTATGATAAACTTATACATGGTTACCATAGATTTAACATATTTTGTAAAGATATATGGCATTTTGTAAGACCAAAACTTTGTTTTTTGAATGCCCTCGATCCTACAACAGTGGCCTTTAAGCCTAGCTACAAAATGTAGAGACTTGACTTTTACATTGTACTAAGTAGGGACCCCATAATACTATTGTCTTCTTTCCATTTCAGATTTACCAGAGATGCATTCGTTCTCAAGTGGTCAGATGGAGCTCACAGGTGTCATCCCCATTCCAAGGGAAGATGCCCTGTTCAAAGTTCCTAACAACTTGGTGAAGGACATCCTCTATATTACAGAGGTAAGAAGAGTTCATCAGATGTCCGTCCATATGTGTCCATGATCACTACATGTCATAATACTACAAAATGTATGTGTCACCTTGATAGCCAATTAATCATATCCATTGAAACACAGGTTTTAGGACCGACAATAAGCTGATATTCTTTCTTAGGTCAGTCTTTACATATACCTGTTAGGAAGTTTCATTCATTCAGAGGAATATCATTAATGATCTTGCAAACCTAATATTCATTTCCCATTTTTAAAGCTTCAATAACCAAAGTTAAGAAATCATATTATTATGATGGCTGAAATACATGGATTTCTTTTCTACATGCACTCCTTTTCTAACTTGCTTTGAAATTCTTTCATTTCCAGTACCCTAAAATAAGGCTTTCACTGCAAGCTGTAGCTAAAGAAATCGCAGGAAATCTCACTTGCATGCGTGAAGTTCGCCCCGTATGTGAGTATAATGCATTAATATTGAACTTTACAGATGTCTAGAGCTAGAATTCAACCATTGATATAATTATAATGTCATGGCATTTTATAGTGTGTTCAGCTAATGAAAGAGCACATGTCAAGATACACTTTGTAGTGATTCAATGCAACATCTTTGCAATAAAGTTCTGATTCTGATAGCATATGATATGATGACATGTCAGGGTTCAAAGTAGTTTTTCTACATTGAAATTTTTACCTGCTCCACTCATTTCTCTTGCCTTTCAGTCCATAAGAAAACTTACAATGTTTTGAAGATGTTCTCGTAGTACCTTTTTCTCTACTGTATTCAAGGTTGCTGCTTTGAAAAGTATATCATCAATACTGGCAGTATGTCACCCTTAAAGTGTTGTAGCCAAGGTTTGTGTTATCATTGGGAGTGCAAGTTACATGCAGACAGGCATCAGAAATACCAGCACAGTCTTCAATTTTACCTGCACTAGTTTTAAGCCCTAAATGTTGTAATGTGGTCTGCCCATAGATATTTGTTTGTTTCAATATCATATACTTTTGAAATTCTTAGATGCCAGAGAGCGAACAAAGTGCTTCCAAGAACTAGTCTCCATCATCAGCCATCTTGAGGAGGAGGATCTTTCAACAGTAGCAGATGAGTACATCCAGTTTCACACAAGAGAAGCCAATACTACAGAAGACATGGAGGCCATCATTGACGCATTTGGTGCTGCCGCACTTGACATAACTCAGAAAATTCTGATCGAGAGGATTCTGTTAAAGGAGCCTCCTGATGCCAGACTTCTGAAGAGACTGTTTTCTCATTTCGTCAATCTAGAGAATCCACCACCCATGGTTAGTTGTGTTATCTGAGACTCTAATGTAAAACCTCAATGTAAAATGGTCTGCTATAGAATTTGGTTTTGTGATGTAAGAATGATACAAATTTTGTGTACAAGTGAATTACAGGGTTTGAAACATGTACAGTTACATGACGTACAGTCATGGCATATTTATCCCTAACAATATAACTCATGATTGCATGACATATTGTGTTCTTTTCACTGAAGCAAATTGGCAGTCAAATACATAATGTTTAATATACTGACTGTAAAAGCCTACACACAACCCATAGTAATGCAACAATCTATGTCTATTCTTTTATCTTGCCTCTAAGTCACCACAAAGTTGATTGTTACAAGCACTGAATAGCAGATGATGCATAGTTGTGTCGGTAATTCTCAGACTGGTGGATTGTTGTGACATTTTCCATTACATTTACAGACAGCAATAAAAGGCATTTTTCCTTAAAGAACATATTACTTTTTCAGACATTTATTGACGCCCTGGAAGACCTAGTATTTAAAGGAGATCAATTTTCAGGTACATGTTCAGAGTTCATCCACAACCACTTTCAATTGGGAAAAGGAGGTGATTTCATTAAGTATGGTGCCTTGCATTTGCAGTGTCTTCACTTGAGGCTAAAAGCATGATCATGAAAGGTAACGGGGCCTAAAATGCAGTTACTGTTAGTTGTAGTTTTTAAACATAATTTGAAAATCAATGTTTCAAATGCACTGACATTCAATTTGGATTATATTTACACCATCATGACATGCTGTTGAGGTAAAGTGTCTGATTTATGTTACAGATGATGAAGATGCCAGAGAAATCTCAACCATGGCAACCCTACTCCTTGGTTCCCTTGCGGGTGGTCTGAAGTCCACAAATCCAGAGCGAGCAGAAAGTCTTGTTGCCAGAATGGAAACAGAACTCCAACTGCATGGTAAGGCATTGTATAATAATCATTACAAATGTAGGTAATTGTGTCAAAATTTTTAGTTTTAATTTTTTAGTCAAAGTGTCCGTTCAGTGGTAAAATATCTTGCTATTTCTTTGTAGATTCACAGTTGCAATGCCTGCAAGTTACATGTAGAATTTTTCCCTTTGTCTTATCATACACACTATAAGGTTAAAAGACTGTACTATAAGGTTAAAAGAACCTAGTACAGTGTGTATGAGTTAGAAGCATGTGTATATATATGGTTTACCTTCTCACGCTGCCTAACTCTGTAACCAATAGAGAATGGGGTGCCAAACGGCTACTTTAATATGCTAAAAAGGTTCATATCTGATGTACGCACAATAAGTATTTTTGTCTCCTTGGTTACTGACTAAGATCCTCAGAAGCACAGGACCATCCGATCTGCTGAAACTGCAACATATGAGAATCACCACGAGCAAAGGAAATCTACGCTACTCCTTTCCCTTGGCAATGCTGGGCTGGACCGCTCGTACGACCACATCCTTTCTTACATCAACAACACCGACTCACCCCAGCTACTCAGGAGGAGTGGTGCTACGGCAATCTCCAACTACCATCACGAAGATGTATGTTTTTGAATCCTTAGCATCCCCAAGTCTTTGTAAAAAGCTATTTCATGCTTTTAAACTGCACATGTGCGGCAAGATACATTGTGGATAATATATAAAGGCCCCTGAGATATGAAAAAACACCTCTGAACATGTAAAATGCATGGTCTAGACAAGAACTGTTTCTTTAAAAGTTAGGGGCCTTCCCTGCCTTTAGTGCTGAAGGACCTTCCCTCTCCTTAGTGCTGAAGGACCTTCCCTATCCCTAGTGCTGAAGGACCTTCCCTATCCCTAGTGCTGAAGGACCTCCCCTATCCCTAGTGCTGAAGGACCTCCCCTGTCCTTAGTGCTGAAGGATCTTCCCTCTCCTTAGTGCTGAAGGACCTTCCCTCTCCTTAGTGCTGAAGGACCTTCCCTATCCCTAGTGCTAAAGGACCTCCCCTATCCCTAGTGCTGAAGGACCTCCCCTATCCCTAGTGCTGAAGGACCTCCCCTGTCCTTAGTGCTGAAGGACCTTCCCTCTCCTTAGTGCTGAAGGACCTTCCCTCTCCTTAGTGCTGAAGGACCTTCCCTCTCCTTAGTGCTGAGGAACCTTCCCCATCCTTAGTGCTGAAGAACCTCCCCTGTCCTTAGTGCTGAAGGACCTTCCCTGTCCCTAGTGCTGAAGGACCTTCCCTGTCCTTAGTGCTGAAGGACCTCCCCAGTCCTTAATGCTGAAGGACCTCCCCTGTCCTTAGTGCTGAAAGACCTTCCCTGTCCTTAATGCTGAAGGACTTCCCCTGTCCTTAGTGCTGAAGGACCTCCCCTGTCCTTTATGCTGAAGGACCTCCCCTGTCCTTAGTGCTGAAGGACCTCCCCTGTCCTTAGTGCTGAAGGACCTCCCCTGTCCTTAGTGCTGAAGGACCTTGTCCACTATGCATCTTGCTCTGAATGCCCAGTTTAAAGTGGCTTGTATGGCCTTGCATGGTACATGTTTGCCATCTATGATCAAGCTTTCATTACATTCTCACTGCTATCGACTCTGGCCTGAGTGACGTAGTATCTGAGATTTTGACATTTTGTACAACAGGCTGCATCAATGCTGCTCAGTATTGCCCTGGACAACAACCACGAGAAACATGTCCGCTATGACGCGCTCTTAGAGTACAGGAGACACCCCAAGGCCGTGCCCATAAGTGACATCCAGTTCCACCTTGTTAGAGGGTAAGTTTTGTCGGAACCCAAAAACACATGATACGGCAAAGCTCTGCTTTTTTTGGGTTTTCCTGGATAATATATAACTTAAAGGTATTATACTAACTTAGAATTTTGATAGTACCTATGGTTCCTTTTTTATGAATTTTAAAGATATTTAGAAAATGGAATAAGACGATACAACTTGTTGTGACGTAAATTATAAAATTAATCTAAATGTAAATTGTGCTTCATTAGAAGAAATTCAATGGTTTTAGTTTGAATATCTAAAGAACTGAATGTTTTTCTTGTGTCAGATTGACAAACATAACAGGTCTGAACGAAAGGGATCATTCACGACTGAAGCGAGGTATCTTTGATGGCTTCAAGTTCAAATTGCAGCTACCAGGCATCGAGTGGAAGAAACAGATCGGATCCGACAAAATTGGGGCTAATTTTGGACTGACTATTCAGAACATAATGGACCTGGAAATAGGTACTTATAGCTCTATAAATCCAGCAAAAGTACCAATATTATAAGATGATCAATATTTTGTTGTGATTATTAGAATATTCCTTGCATGGTCACTGATATCAATGATATTTAGATGATTAGAATACAAAGTTAAAAGATTTGTAAATTGTAGCAAATTTTTTTTGTATCTTGGCTTGTAGTTTAATACATTGCTTTTGCTTTCCAAATTATTACTATATAATGACACATTGTATTGTAACATTCGTTTTATAAAACATTCTCTGTTACAGCAATTATTACTTTAACAGAGAATTTTTATAAAATGAATATTACAATACAATGTGTCATTGTCGTGTTCATTTTGATGGCCTCTAAACATGGAGATACAAGTATCCCTTGCTGACAATATTATTGTTCTATTTCGATGCAGCACCTCAGCAGGGGCATTTTAAAGTCGATGTTCTGGATGAAGCCTATGCAGTGGCTAACCTTGGCATACTGGGTATCCACCAGGACCTGGCACGAATTCGCTTCTGCTTCAGAGGACACATTAAATATGATCTCAACATTCTCCAGGTACAAATTTGCCCAGATTGTCATGCTTGTCTAGAATCAGCCCACTATAGCCCACTAAATCACCAGGACAATCTTATATCAGCCATACGGTGATTTACACCATTCACCCGGACAGGAGACCTGGCGCATCCCTGTCTTGTATCAGCCAACGAAAGGGTATGTCACCCCGTAAGGGGCGGTATTACACAGACAGTGCTTTATAATAACCACGTCGACTGATGATGATGATGATGATGATGATAGCTAGTGGCGAAAGATAATGGAGTCAAACCTTCTTCTCTTTTATAGCACATACCAGGTAGCCCAGTTGCCAGACCCCCAATCTCTAAAACACCCCACAGATATTCTTAGAGTTAGACTAGAGATTTGGGGTCTGGTATCCAAGCTATGGTTCAGGGGACTTTACAACAATTATTCCTTTTTCGTCAAGAATGGTATGATGTTGCTAACCTTGCTGTGTTTAGTTACCATTGAACAATGTTATGTCAGCCCATCCCCTCTGTTTACCCTGGGAGACCAGACCCTGTAAGTCGGCGCAAGCGGCAGGTAGGGGCGGTCTGGATCATGGGAGCCCGTGGGATAGTGGGGCAGGGAAAGTTTGGGCAGGCGTGCGTGTGCCTACTTACGGGGTCTGGTCTCCCACGGTACCTCTGTTGAGCTTCACTCTTTTTATAATGTTATCATGACAGTGATTAAAGCTGGTTCAGTTTTAACACATCATATGGACTGAAATTATTGATGTAAAGTTATGTGCATGTACTGAAGGTTGTGAATATTTCCTGGCAGCATCTTGTAGCCTCTGCATATGCAATTTCAGTCACAGTTTGTTGCAAATTGTATTTCCCATTTCCTTTCATAGGAGTTTAACTTCGAAGACATTTTCAACATTGTCAAGTTGCTGGATTCGGTTGTAGACAACATTGTGGGGTCTATCAAGGAAACAATTGAGAGTTTTCGACAACTATTTGACAGTACTTCAGAGCTGTCATTGCCAAACATAATCCAACGGTTCGCCGATGCGTTTGATGACATCCCCTCCAAGATTGGTGACCTTCGAGCGATTGGACAAAACGCCGTCCAGACAATGGGAGAAATGGTCAACCCACCTAATTTCATCACTGATGTGTCCAACGTTATCCACAGAGTTACTGCACTTGTGACAGACATCAAAACAGATGTGACCGAGTTCTATGATGTGAGCTTCATTTTCATTTGATTCAGTGTTTACATATTCATTGCAGTAACTGTTAAATGTTTCGTCCCTTTAATGCCTATTGTAGCACATAGAGAGCAAATTGTTCTAAGACTTGCAATTTCTGACATTTGATAGCGACCTCTAGCAAAATGTGCTTACAATTTCTTTTGAAGATTTTGGAGGTGTACAGCCCCATGCTCAACTATGTAAGGCTAGCATTTTGCAGTACCATGTAAAGTCCAGAACACAAGCATGTGACATGGCCTAGTTTAATGCATGCACTGAGTACTTGACCAGGGCAAACCAGTTACTTCATAAGTCACCAATATCTACTGATTCATAACTTAATTAGAAGTCATGCAAAAAGCTGTTTGGAAACTTTGACTTAAAATAATGTTGATTTTTAGAAGTCTTCTGTCTGTATCAGATCATTCAGATGTACCTTTCGGGGTAGAAGCAGCTGGTTATATTACACCGAACGACCTGTCACACCTAACCTTTGCATATCCAACTGCATGCATCTTTTACGCTTTATCTAATGAGGATGCCCCTATGGTACTTGATGTTCCACTCAAGTCTTTAGAATATCTCTCTGTTTTATTGTAGAGCATTGCAGATGCCATCACGATTACCCTGCCCTGGGCGATTGATCAGATAAAGGAGGCAGTTAACATGGTCGTGAATACTCTAAAGAACTTCTTCGACTCACCGCTCTCAGCTCTTGGAGACGTACAGAAGGCAATTCTTAAGTATGCACATCTTCTGCATTCAATTTGATATGTACATGTCTTAGAATGATACTGATTAGAACATCAACTCTTTGATGGATGTGATACATGTAGAAATGGTATAAGAACAACATTATTCAAGACAGTACATTCTGTATACTTTTGATAGGTGTCAGCTTTGAAAGACTTTCCGAAAATAATTTCATCAGGTTGGTAGAACATAGGATATTGGAGTTTTCTTTTTCCACAATCAGTAAGTCCTCACCTATAGCGGCGAGAAGCAGTACTCCAGTCAGAAGCGCTCTGAAGGTGTCTGACAGACACCAAAACGTCAGCAGGTTTGGATTTACTGGTTGTGGAAAAAGAAAATTTCAATATCCTTTGACTTGTCTTGTAAGACTGTCTTATTTTTCAGAATTCAGCTGGCAATATCAACAGTTCTTGATGCAAAGAGACGAATAGAAGATGCCTGCTTGTTCACTAAAGGTATTACTGATATCTATCCACCATCAAAATCCATTTCAGTACATTGTATATGAATCACCAGCATGTCTTCAACATTTTTTCTTCAATTTGCCAGATAAACATGTAAAATTGTATTTTACTAATAATGATGTATTATAGTTGTAATATCGTAACAGTCTTGAGGTGTCATTAGCTTTTGGCTGCTTGTTGCATTGGTTAGGCTTTTGATGAGTCCATAGAGACTCTGAATTAAGAGAGTGAGGGAAAATTTTAGGAACACACGGCCCTTTAGTTTGAATTTTTGTTATGATTCAGTCATAGTTGTTTATCCTCACATACAGGCCAGAGACCGTACTGGTTTGACATCAAAGGGGTAATCACGGAGATCTGGGAGGACATATTGACAGCGAAAGACTCTGTGCTGGATGCGTTTGGATGGCTCAATGGACAACACAGCGGTGACGAGATGTTTAAAGAGTTCACCGGTGTTGATGCGGTCAGTAGTTGTACACAAATTCTATCAACAAGCTTACCATGAATTGTTTCTTAGAACCTCTTATTCATACCAAGCTTCGTGAATCTGACTATATCCGGCTTCCGGATAGATCCTGCTTGATATATATTGTAACAAGCATTCATACATGTACCAACTTCAAGGTTCATCAAATCCGGCTCGAGATCAGCCCACTCACTGACCTGTCCAAAATCAGATCTGGATCTCAACCTAAGATAAAATGCAGTTTGTCTAAAAACTGCTAGATTCCTCCACATTCCTCCATAAGTCTCAAATGCATAGCAGCAATAGTACCTAGAAGTCCAATAGGGTCTAATATACATGTAGCTACAATCTAGCACTATAGAACTTAGAAGAAGGAAAGATTTATTTTCTTACTTTGTTCTGACAGATGTTTGTTGATCATCTTTTATTAGATCGTGATTCGAAAGCAAATTCTAGAGGAAGTCCTCGAATCCCTGGACATCTTTGCTGGCCCACTACAGGTTATACAGGAGTTGGCAGCTCCCTTTGTAGCCACCTACGAATCAGTTGTCGAGACAATAAATGCTGTGAAAACTGGGTACACAACTGTCAAACAAGCGTGAGTTAATCTCTTTATATCAGTTTCTATATATCAACAAAAGACATTTGCATTTACTACAGTCTATAGATTTCGAACTTAAAATGTGCACAATGTCAAAATGTTTCACATTTGAGAATTCAAAGTGATACTGAATTTCAGCTTAGGAACATACATGTACAAATGTACATCACTCAACAAAAACAACATGCATCTATTCTGCATTCTTCAGACATTTTTATCTTGAAGTTTATATCATTCGAATCCCATAGCAATTCACCAATCCAGTGTCTGGAGTGTTGTTTTAAGTTTCCTTCGTTTATCATTTTATCCAGTGTACATTTGTGATTGTCCCTACTAGGTACACTGCTTCAAGGACCTTGATCAGCAAGATATTTGGACCCAAAGTACACAAGGACTTCCCAAAGAAACAGCTGGAATCTGACAACTGTGGGAATGGTTTCTACCCAAGCACAGCCAGAGGGAAGTACAAGCATCAAGGTGTGGACCTGGAAGCTAGCGTTAATACAGAGGTGAGACAATACACTATGCAGGGCCAGATGTACTGCTGAGTGGTATCTAAATACATGTATTAAGCAAAATATATAATGGACTTACACACACAGCATGACGATGTATTAAACATGCACATATAGTGATAGGGCTAAGGTACATGTAACAAGGTTGTGAGAATTTTGAAACAAGATCAGTTCTAACTTTGTACATTTTTTCAAAGTTACAGTGTACATGAATGCCAAAGAATAAGAAATACAAGGATTGAGATGATGTAGATTGTGGAGACAGGTCGGGTGTAACACAATTTGTTTCTCTTTTGACAGATCGTCGTCCCCTTTACTGGAGACCTCAATGTTACTGCTGCCAACGAAATCTCCATAGTCGCAGATGATCTCGACGACATTGAAATCATTCTTAACCAAATCAAACTTTACAGTGGAAAAGATGGCATGAAGGTGACTTACTTTTGCTATCTATATCATATCAGAGTGTATAGCATTCAGAGAATTGTCTGTAAATCAACATATGTTACAGTGAATTTCAAGAGTTATGTGTAAGATTATCATAGAATTTATATTACACTTCTTTTGCCTGGAGTCCTTAGTCTATCGTTAGCATTCACCCTCATGAAGCACTTAATGGCGGACCGTAGTGACTGGAGGAAGAGGGTAGACTTAGTCCGGGCAACCCGACATGATGATGATGAGCCTGGAGTCCAGCCTTCTTAGCGTGGGGAGCGGAGCTTGAGTAGCGGACTTAAGCTAAGAAGGCTGGACTCCAGGCTAACACTTATTATCATGGTATCTTTTCTACTTAAAATCAGGTATTTAAAGGTGAGCCACTGGGGCGTGCGACGTCATCAGGATGCACACCAAACAGCATCCACCTGGCCATGAGGAAGGTTGGAACAAATAAGTACATAGATCCAACTCGATACCTGGAGAAGAGGAAAATGCCGAGACCAGAGTGGATCCAAGAATGTGACGATTACCTTGTCAAATTGTTGGTAAGTTTTACGGAAATGTTGTAAAGTGCTGTTACAGTATTTTTTCAAAATTATGTATTCAAGATTTTCCCATACACTAGCAGAGGATATTCTAAGAAGGCAAAACCAGTCAAGGTAATGAAAACATTGTTGAGCAGTTATTGTTGATACTAAATTGCTATTTGAGTGTGTGGATGGTGCTTTTAGTTAATTTTTTGCCAACTTGAGAACTATAGCCTAAGGGCAGAAATTTTCTCAATGCACTGATTATACAATACTATGTAGTTACCAGTTGTGCCAAGAGGCTCTAGGTTACTTACCAAACATCATCATGGCAGAACAGAGTCAGTGTCAAATTGTTATTCTAACATTTGTACTTGCCCAAACAGCTGCACCTAGACAGACTTTCAAACAAATAAATTATGTTCTCAAAGCTGCTGGGGGTGTGATGTGGGGGTATGTTTCTCGATATGCATGCAAATTTTCACAGACTTATTGTTAAAGAGATTTCTGAGATCAACAAGAGACTCCTTCTCTAGAAGATTTCAAAAACATGTTCCACTATGAATTAGCTAGTTGTTGGAGCAACATTTAATGTAACAACAAAATTTCGTCTTCTTAAAGATCCCGTACATCAAAGGAATGCACACAGAAGCAATGAATAAAACGTTCTAAACGTGAACTATGTGGCTCCAGCTGTGTTACTGAAGGACGATTGCGGTGCGAAAGATGTCGGTTAGCTTGGGTGCCTCCTTCCCCATTTCCTAACAAAATTTCTTCTTGTAGTTCAAAGTGTATGCAAAAGGCCAGCTGACCAAAGGACCAAAAGACAACGACACCACACCACAACGTGGCAAGAAACCTGATGTGTCTGGTCTAGAACCCCTTCCGTCTGGCAAAAGGAAAAAAAGAGAGATACCTTTCATAACAGCACTACAAGAGAAAGCTGACGGTATTTAAATCACACATAAACTTAATAAGATAAGATGTATTGTTAAAGATCAAAATAATGAAACTCATGATATATACAATGTACATACTATTTGTAAAAAAGATTTGAACCAATCATAGCCTCAGCATCTGTGGTTTTTCATATCATAGCACAGAAGCCCAAAACTATTAATGAAATCTGCTTTAAAATTTAAATGATAGGGTTAATGGTCATCAAATTGTACCTTTAAGTTATAGTTTGGGGCTTCTGTTCTATGATATGAAAAACCACTGATTCAGAGGCTATTGAGATCACCATTGTGTAGAAGTCATTTTACATGACATAATTTGTATTTTTCAGATTTCACAGATCATCTGGGCCTGCCACCAATATCTGAAATCGGACCAGTCCTTGCAGGGTTCAACATAAAGGACATCAAAATCAGCCAGATTCTTGACTTGCTGGAAACTGTGGGACAGACAGAGTTAAAGGAAAAACTTGAAAATGCCCTAAGCACATTAGAGGTACGTGTATACCTGTCTGATAAACTACATGTACATGTGCTTGATGAACAATTTAAACAAAACAAAACAAAGCAAACAACCGACAAGTCTCTAACGGAGTCTGAGATGTTTCATACGTCATCCATTGTCTTTCACTGTGACTGTTAGGGCAAGACATTGTATATTCTTTATTCTTTATTAAAAATTGCAACAAGACAATACATACATGTGTATATATATAGTGGAGCGCCAGGCAGACAAGTTGATGTTGCGGACCGGTCAACATTACAATTACATGAATACAACTGTTACAATAAACACTCTAGAGGCAGTTCATCCAAATATACAATAAATTTGTGATATTAACAATAATGTGTAGTTCCACTGTCTTGTCCTGTAGTAGAAAGACTGCACAGCAGATCTAAATGCAGCATCTAAAATGTGACTGACTCAGTTAGTGATCCGGTTGTTAATTTTCTATCATGTATAGTAAGTGTCTAACCTTCATCTACATATTTGATGAACAGTACTTAATAATTATAAGTGTGGCTTACAATTGCAGCATAAGACGTTGTTTTCAGTCCGATGTTTGCTATCTACAAATTTTGAAAATGTTTTGATTTTTCTCCAAAGGACCTGCTGAGTACGCAGAAATGTGTTGCCACGGAAACCATGGATGATGATACACTGAAGCTGGGGTTGAAGGCTAGAGGAAAAGCACTCAATGGGTCACGCACAAGTCTGATCAACAGGTTTAAGGATCCTGACGAAGGTACAAGTATGATACAGTATGCTCAATCACAGTCTTTGTACAACATGTGTAATATTGGAACTCCCAAGGAGGTTAAAATTTTAACCTCCTTGGAACTACACACAGGTAGTGTGGCGTAACGCCAGAATGTTTGGCCCAGAACCCAGAGGTCCTGGGTTCGAATCCCGTCCCGTTTCTCACTCCACCCAGGTGTAAAAATGGATACCTGACTTTGGTTAGGAGGTAAAAGGTGGTGGAAGGAGAGGGATGGGCTCCACCTTCCAATATCGTGCCCTAGACACAGTAGATAACAACCCTCTGCCCCTAGGGTCTCAAAAAGCTATGGGACTACCTTTACCTTAAAGTTTACCTTTTTACATGCCTGTATGTTACTTGAAAATTATTATACACCTCATAATCATTGACAACACTATTAAGACATGCATGTACACATCTTGAAGGTCCTGTTTTTTTTCAGGTTGCAAACACCTCCATAAACAGTTACCTGGAGGTATTGCATGTCGTTTTACCGACAACTGCCTTGGCGTGACGTGTTGTGTTGAACTCAAGCTTGTCGTTATTCGGCGGACCTTGGAAGCTTCACTTACTTTGGACCCCTGTAGCCTGGAGCTTACCCTGACTGTTGGACACTTCAAAAGGTCCTTTATTGTTACTGATCATCTAGGTGAGTGTTATTGCATTTAGGTATTATCTATGATTAGTGACAATTGTAAAACATTGCGTTTTGTGGACATGTGGACATGTCTTCCAACCTTTTTCAGAAACGTATTTATCTTTAAAGTCAGCTGAAACTGCAGATGTGTATAGCCTCACCATGGACTTGATCTTTTAGTACAATCATATAATTTCATATTTCTTTGAATGGTATTTTGTGTTTTACATTTATCTTATTTGTTTACAAGGTTGAAAGAGTCAATTTTACCATTATTATGAGTATACATTTGCCTATTTTCTTTGTTTCAGCGGAGGAGTATAGTGGATCTGTTGTAGATGATCTAAATGTCATGGATGTGGTGACATTCACAGTAACATACTCTATCAAGAGGGATGGCAACAATGTGACCGTGGACTTGAGTGCTTCAATGTGTGCCAAGGATAAGTGCAAGAAATTTGCGAAAGTATTCGACAAGTTGACCCTCACCCTTCCCCAGTGCTCTGGTGTGCGCTCTTCGCAACCTAAGGGAGCAAAAATAATAGGTACTACAATCTTCAAAATGACTTAAAGTGTAGAATGCATTTGCCAATAATGGCTAAGAAGTTGTTAGAATTTACCTACTATCAAAAACCAAAACAAACATCCGTCAAGAAACGTAACTTACTTTGTTTCAGAGATAATTGTCTTATATTCTATTTTGCAAGCTGCACAATGACAACACAACTATGTTCTAGTTCCATATAGTTAACAAAGTATAATTTCTACTGTTTATGAAGGGAAATAATGTGATTATTGAAACCCTGTCCTTTCCAGACTTGAACGAACTGAAGGAAAAGACACTTCAAGAAATCAAGGAACTCTTAGACATAAAAAATCCAGGCTCGTTTGACATCCAAGAGCTCATGAAGAATCTCCGTGAAGCATATTTAGAGATTGTGAGTACTGTGTCAAGAATTTCAGCAAATGTTTGACATTTGAAAAACTCTTAGACTAGTTATTAGAGTTACAATGAAAGTTATTGTTATAGGTACGATGAAACCAATAGTTTTCTGTAACAATATAATGCACATTGTTTAACTTCTCCAGATGATCAGAGAAGGCAGTACTTGATCTTCATATTCTTTAGTCAAAGCGGTGAAACTATTTGCTTCTTGACAATCCTGTGACAGTGAAATTGATAATAAATAGATAATAAATCTGAACAAAAAATTGAGAGATTTCACTCTGAAGCCAGAAATTTAACTTATTCGATAATTTTGCTTTGAAAATTAGTCTACTCTTGAGCCCATGTTTCAAATTACTGAATAACAGTACCTTTACAATTATAATCATAATTTGTAAAGTAGGATTTTTTTCTCACATGCATTGGTGAAATGTATAAATCAAGCCTTTAATTTCTCCTTATTTCTCCTTTTTTTTACAATATCATTGATTCTTACTATTACAGGCCAAGGATGCATTGAACAATCTTCTGGGAAAGCTGTTTGCTGGACAATTTGACAGCTTCGATGTGTGCATGGAGGGAGGGAAAACATTTGGCAGTGACATAACGTTCTTTAAAATCACCTTTAATTTCTTCCTTGGGCCAGTTCCAATGGAGTTTGGTAAACACTTTTTATGTATATGCTTTTGCATGTGTATCATCTCCTCAGATTAGTTTAAGTTGTTTTATACTTCATGTAACTATGTACAAATGTCCATGTCTACAAGTCATGTACATTGTAATTAAGCACCAAAGTGGCAAAACCCACCACCCCTTCAAGACTGCTGCTACAATAATTTATCATCTTTGCTATATTGCCTTTTGTTGTTATTTGTTCAACGATCAAAAAGTAACTGATAGGCAGCAATTTTTAGAAAAATCAGTTTTTATGCATTTACATGAATGTAGTTATTGGGTAGTATACAGTAACTGATTTGCTGTTACAGTAAAAGCTTTAATTTGCACCCTTAGGCCACACCAATTTAATTTCTTGGTTTAACAGATTTTTATTTAAAAAAAAAAAAAATTTTTGAAAAAAAAAATTCATGAAAACAGAAGGCTGGCCCTGCCTTCTGTTTTCATGATTTTTTTTTTTTGAAAATAAAAATCTGTTAACCAAGAAATTAAATTGGTGTGGCCGTACAACAAACATTCATTTTCATATACATGTACACGAGTATGTATTATCTTCTTTCTTTAATGATAAAACCTAAAGATTCTTTGGAATTCTCCTTGCAGTGTTCTCTGCAGGGGGTAGTTGGAAAGTGCAGTGTGGTGTCAAACTTTGTTTCCTTACCATGAAGGCAGAGGTAAGAACGTGCCATAATGGTATCTTTTCATTTCATTGTATTATAGGCCATGTTGATTTGATTATATGGATGACATCCGCGTATGCATCAATTTTCATCCGTTTGAAAAAAAAGTTTTCAGCTAAACTGTAAATCTTACAAAGCAGACACAAAATAAGAAAATATATGCTGTAAATTGGGGGGAAAAAATCGGAAAACGGATACTAATGTCGTACACTGCCAAAGTCAATTCCAGAGTCAAAGAAGATGTGAAATAACAAAAATGAAGAATCTATAATTCAGTATACCATACCCTGTGTTGAGTCATTTGTTAAACCTTCCTGTCTATAATTACTCAGATTTCATAATGAAAGCAATATAATCAAATCAACATGGTCTTACTTAAAGGCCATCCAAAACACATCCTTAGACAGATTTGCATGATTGTAGTTTTGCTACATGTGTAGCTTCTTTTACCATGTTCTTATAATTAGGTCATTCTTCATTCCTTTTTACTTTAAATGTAAACAATGTTATGATAAACTATGTATGCTTAATCATCATGTCTTCAATTTTTGGTGCCATGATTCAGATTTGTGCTAGTTCAGCATGTTGACATGGATTCCAAACTCTCTAAGATTCTAAGTTAAGGAACTTCAAGGTTTTATGTCAATTATTTTTTGTACTACAATCATGCCTAGAAATGCATAATCTATTAAATACATTTTTAAGTCAAATCAATGTTTGTATACATGTATTAGGGAACGGCCACCCCACAGATTGGTGCGATGGTGTCTGGGGCACTTAATATCAACCTCTTTCTCTTCAAAGCTGGGCTGAAGTTGACAGGTTATCTCCTGACAACAAAGTTACCTACAAAGGCAGAGGTTGGGTTCAGCAAGTTTCCCCTGGATGTTGGGTAAGATTCATAGTTAGAGAGTTCCAAGATCAAAATTGATGATAATTGGTAACAAAGCATAGAATAATATTTTGCCTTAAAGACGTCTGTTGTAACATCCCAAAAACCAGTTACAATCATATGTATGTCAGCACCCTATCTCAGCACCTTCTAATATACAACATGACCTGACTGATCTGGAAAACTGGTCACACGACAGCCACATGAAGCTCCATCCTGGCAAATGTAAAGTTCTTCATATATACTTCAGTAAGGTCCCGTACCCAACACCTTCCCTGAAAATTAACAACATCGAACTACAACAGGTGAAAGTGATGAAGATCTTAGGAGTATTCCTACAGCACGACCTGCGATGGAATTCCCACGTCGACGCCATCTGCAGCAAATCAAGCCAGCGCCTGTTCCTACTCCGTAAACTGAAACACTTCCATATCCCCACTGAAGATCTCGTCACAGTCTACGTCACATATGTTCGCCCAGTTCTTGAGTATGCCGCTACTATCTGGCACTCAGGATTGACCATCACACTGAGCAACAGAATCGAGAAGGTCCAACGCCGTGCTGTACGGATCATTATGGGCGCGGACTACACGTCTTACACTGATGCCTGTGTTCACTTGGGTCTACCCTCCCTCCAGACACGTCGTCTTCAACTGGTCACAAACTTTGCGAACACTCTTAGTCAATCTGTACATTTCCAACACCTTTTGCCATCCACCAGAGGTCACATTAGTAGGCGCCAAACTAGATCGTCGCATAAACTTAACAATCCTCGTTGCAATACAAACCGATATCGCAACAGTGCCGTACCATTCATTGTCCGCTTGCTTAATACGTATATGTAATGTCTATCTCTAAGATCTTTGTATATTGTCTTAAAGAATTAATGGTTTTAATAATTAATGTGTGTTTGTATCATGGATTTCGTATTCAATTGTGTAATGATGTGGATGAATTTTAATGTGAATGCTACAGCAACAATTCAGTCCGTTGACTGCTACTGTTGAGCATTATTTTACCTCCTGAAATAAACCATTCATATGTCTGTCATTCTTGATGACAAGAGACAAACAACAATAAAGATTTTCTGAAGAAGTCTAGCACTTTGGTTTGAGGGTAACAACTAGATAAATGTTTGTTCAATGATTTTATTATCCAATTCATTTACAGTTATTAAACTTTATTGTCCAAAAGGGAAGTAAATCATCCAGGAACTAATTTGTGGCAACAGTACATTGTACATTATCCTCTAGCTCTTGTCCTTAAAGCAACTTTTTTTTACTTTTCAGAATTCGGATGGACCTTGAACTTATACCTCTTCGACTTGAACTTCGGGCTATCCTCAAATTGACTATAAACCTCTTGTTTACATCATTTGAGAAGACCCTGATTAATGTATTGCTGTGGGAATATACAACGCCTTCTATCACAGCAAATATTTTCAACACATTCAGCAAGGAACCTGATGATTCACCCCCTTCATTCAATGATTTTACCACAACGGTAGGTAACTACATGTAGTTTTTGTACCTTTGCCGAGAAAGTTATGTTTTCATCAGCGTTTGTGTGTGTGTTCGTCTTTCTGTCTGTCACCACGATAACTCAAGAATGCCTGTCAGTGAGTGGACTGTTTTTATACTTAATATGTTTAAAAGATTAGATTTTGAGCCCCCTAGCGACTTTCTATGATACTGCAGCGGAACTTCCAGCTTTGATATTTCATTTTCTGATCATGCTATGGACATGATGTTTGAGTGGACGATACATGTAGCTCTTGGGAGGGAGAGAAAGTAATTTTGAAAAAAGATAGGAAGGAATTGACAAATGGTTCAGCTATTCTGTTTGTGTACAGGGCAAAAGGCACCCTTTTTTCCAATGTGTATATTTTGTAGAATTTGGGTTTTATCAATTTTGAACGGCATGTTCCTTTCAATTGTGTTTGTCAACAGTCAGGAAATGGTGTTGGAAAACGTGCGTCTGCAACGAGCCAGTGTAGCGTAAACCAGATTCCAAACCGTGACTACACCGAGCCGGCGTTTCAGCTTGCCATTGCTGTGGAGGATGATCTGAGCAAGGTGGAGGTATCATACTGCATCGCCACCTTTGCAGGAGGAAGTGACTTGGCCAGGGACGAAGTCCTGGGAGGCCCATCATCTGTTGTTGAGCAGGTAATATAAGTTAGGAAGCTAACACTTGCAAGCAAATGCAACTGTTACAGTTGTTGTTATTTCCCCCCTTATCAAGGACTTAACTGGGTAACTGTTTTTTAACACCTCAACTGCAGAATTTAGAAATCTGATGTCCTTTTTTTGCATTTGGTGCACGTACCTGTACAAGTACAGCAATACTATAGATATGGGATGTTCTACGCAGCTTTGCCTTGAACGCGCATGTCGTACCAGTATTCAAATTCAATATTTTCATCTACCATATGCATACTGAGACCTGTACACTGTTTCCACAGGTTTTGCCAACCCGCGTTCCGCTCTACTTCACCGTGAAAGCTACCAATTCAGCAGGAGGAACGGCCACTGTGACCTGCAGCCTTGACTTCTACGACTTAACCCCTCCTGCGGGCAGGGTGATTCCTGACTTCTTCACCACCAGCCACCCGAATGTGTTAAAGGCATCTGGTATGGCTGTGGATGAAACACCTCTGATGGAGAGAAAGGTAAAGAATCATGACAACATGAAAAATGCTCTATGTTTACTTTCAACATTACGCTGCTGTTGTATTATCATACATTGTATACTATACGTAATGTAGATAACATTATACAGGTATGAGTGTTGGTCTTTCGACCAGTTCTTTGACATATACATGATACAGTCAAACCTGGTCAGGCAACCACCTCCAGTCACAACCCACATTAAAACAGTCCGGTCCATTTTTACGTAGTTAACCCCACCCTGTCCTGAGCAACCATTTTTCCCTTAGTCCCTTGAGTGGTTGCTGAATCCAGGTTTGACTGTACATTACAACTCCTATTTACAAGTCAAGTCTTCGAGCAATACTGCAATCAGAATCATCATTAACGGCGACTGATGAGTTGTTGTATCTTACAATTAGGCCAATAAGGAAACTTTTTTCATTTCCTTTTTCGATGTGGAATGGATTTCAAGGTTGTGTTATGTACAGTGTGTGCTTTGCTGAGATGTCTTGTTTTGGGAGATGGACAAATGATGATAGCGGGCATTTCTTCTCTAAATATTTAGGAGGCCATTGGTTTCGGTCGCGGCGTCTATGGTGACCAGGCCTTTCCGTGGTCGGACGTCTCATCAGGCTTACTGAGATCTCCCACAAAGATTGTAGAGTCAAGTCTCCTGCAATTCACCTCCCCACGGCTTGGCAAGTTGAGGTCAACACCGCACCAAGTCATAGAAGGGCATGGAACACCCGGGACATGTGCCTCGGCCTGTTTGGCACTTCCTCCACTGAAATGCATCAGCTTCAACTATGACTATGGCACTAGTGGACGGTGTGAGCTATTGGAAGAAGTAGAGGGTCACGGAGTGCAGATTCATGTTGTGAGTAAACTGATGTCTTGACAATGTACACGTCAGAGTTCCTGCAAGTTAAATGTATTACATATGCATTACAGCATGAAGGAGAGAATACCACAGACTATCGTGGTAAATCCCGTATCACCCAAGGTACCAGCCAGACTGCAGGCTGTAGTGAAAAGTTATTGAAAAGTTGCGTAGTAGTTAGCTGTCAACATCCACCCAAGACACCTAAGTTCCATCACCATAAATGTAGTAACATTTTATTAGTTAACGTCTTTTGAATGTTCTCCAAATGTTGTTCTGTAAAATACCAACTGGACCGGAACACCCATATATTGAACGTTATCATGACCCAGGTATATAACATACTAACAGTTAACGATACATGACATAGATGACATTAAAAAGTGTACTGGTTTCTATAGATCCTGATGATACATGTACATACAAAGTACCATTATTTTGACATAAGTTAATGGAAGGATTTTATTTGTTTTTTTAACAGGCTGGGCTTTTCCACTATTTTGAGCGACTTGGAATAGGCCATGCAGTGACTTTTAACCACAGAGATCTTCAGTTGCAGCATGGCCAGCTGTATTACTTCAACTACTACCTGAAGAACCAACTTGGTAAATATGGAGATTGCAAGTATAATTACATTTTGTACCTTTGCCAAGATGGTTATGTTTTGGGGAGCGTGTTTGTTTGTTTGTTTGTTTATTTTGAAACACCTGGGTAGCCTATTCAGTGCCAATACACTGGTTTTCGATAGGGCCCAGTTTCACATATATATACATGGAAAATAAAAAACAACTTACAGAGAGAAAAGTAGACATAAACGTCGGAACATATGGGTACAACTGAAACATGAAAGACAGATAACTCAAAATCATAATCCAAACCAAGGTCAACAGTTAGGAGGTCAGAGGTCACTACTCAGTACTGAGACTATGTTAGGTCTTTCAAAGCTGACTTAAATGTATTCAGGCTTGGAACTTGCTTAATGTAGGCTGGTAGTGAATTAAAGTGTTTAGCACCTCTGTAGGCAAATGTACGCTGTCCTGTTGTGGTCTTGAAAAAGGGTTTGTATAGGAGTGATGTCTGTCTGGTTTGGTAATTGTGTAAGTTGTGGTTGTGAGAGAAGGTGGATGATAGGTATGTTGGTGCTAGCCCATTTATACACTTGTAAACCATAATGCACACATGATCCCGCCTTCTCCCTGCGAGATACTGCCAGCTGAGCTTCTCATGAAGGTCGAGGACACTGCTGGACTGTAGGTTCAGTTGCAGAACTACCCTGGCAGCCCGGTTCTGTAGCACTTGGAGTTGTTGTTGTCTCCCCACTCCGCAGCTGTCCCACACGGTGTCACAGTAATCCAGAAGGGGGAGTACCATTGCTTTATACAACATGTCAGCTATATTTACAGTGAAGCAAGGTCTAAGACGTCTGAGTAAACCTACTCGTTGGGTTACCTTTGAGCAGAGTTTGTCAACATGTTCATTCCACAACAATTTATCATCAAGAATAAGCCCTAGGTATTTAAATGAAACCACTCTTTCTATTGACTCTAGTCCAATTTTGATTGACATTGGATGTGCTTTCATAAGCTTACCACTGCTCCCAAAGAGCATCCACTTTGTCTTTGAAGCATTTAAGGTCAAATGGTTTAACTGGAACCATGTGGCTATATGGGAGAGTTCTGAATTCAGAGTGGCTTCAATGTACCTAGTGTCATTACTGGAGCAAAAATTTGCCGTATCATCAGCATAGAGACATACTTTGTTGGAGATACAGTCTGGTAGATCATTTATAAACATAATAAATAACAATGGCCCCAGGATTGACCCTTGAGGCACTCCTACTGTCACTGGGAGATAATCAGATACACAACCGTCTATAGATACTGACTGCTTTCTATCAGATAGGTAATTTGTGAACCATTTGAGTTCTACATCTTTAACCCCGATCCAGGACAGTTTTTTCAGTAAGAAGAGATGATCTACTGTATCAAAAGCCTTCTTCAGGTCTAAAAACACAGCCCCCACTAGGTTTCCACTGTCAATGTTTTGATACACATAGTCAGTGACATCCAGTAATGTAGTAGCTGTGGAATGACCTGGTCGGAACCCAGACTGCTGTTCAGAGAGAATGCTATGATGGTGGAGATATTCCAGGAACTGACCATGTACCTCTTTTTCAAAAGCTTTCATGATAACTGGAAGAACAGATATAGGCCTATAATTATTTGGATCCTCTTTCCCCCCCCCCCCCTTTGTGTATTGGGGTCACCTTAGCTGTTTTCCATTCCTTAGGAATGATACCAGATGAGAGAGACAGATTAAATATGTGGGCCATAGGTTTGCATATACATGGTGCAGCTGCTTTCAGCAGTCTTGTGTGTATCTTGTCTAACCCTGTGGCCTTGTTTGTCCCTAAGACTCTGAGCTTGTCGTATACAGTAACTTCTGTTACCTCCTTGAAGGCGAAAGTGGATGTTAGCTTCTTGTACTTGTCTGGGCAAACTAAGTTACCTGTCTGTTTCGTGAACTTCTCAGCTAACTTGTTTCCAATGGAAACAAAGAAGTTGTTGAAACAGGAGACTATGCTAGAGGGGTCCTTGTAGAACTGCCCTCCCCAATGTAGTGACTTGGTAACAACAGGGTTTTTGTTTGGAAGTACTTCCTTTATTGTTGCCCATAACTTACTTGAGTTGGACATATTTTCTTTGAGTTTTTGTTGACAGTATATTGCTTTGGCCTGTTTGACCAATTTGTTGACATGGTTTCTTTTGGCTTTATATCCTTCCCAGTCTACAGTAGCACCTGTCCTACGGGCTCTCGCCTTAGTGCTATCTCTGTCATGCATCAGTCGCCGAAGGTCAGGTGTGAGCCATTTAGGCTGATTTGCCTTAGTGCGTTTTGATATGAATGGGGCATGTAGATCACTAACAGTGATGAAAAGAGACCTAAACAGTTCCCAGGCTTCCTCCACACAGGTGGACTGTAGGACACTGTCCCAGTTTAGTGTTCTAAGATGGGTCAGGAAATTGTTCTCATCGAAGTTGGAGAACTTGCGTGAGGTGATATATCTAGGTGCTGATTTGGGTCGCTTTGCCTTCCTGACACAGAACACTGCATAGTGGTCCGAAAGGGTGGAGTGCACTACACCATGCTCACACACCTCATGTAAGTCACTACAGTAAATGTGATCTATTATAGTACTCGAATGTTGGAGCACTCTTGTGGGTTTATCTATTACCTGCTGTAGCTGGTATTCCTGGCTAAGGTTTGTGATGTGTCTGGCTCCTGATGTGTCTGTGTTACTCAGGTCAATATTCATGTCCCCAAGCAGGAACAGTTCTGAGTTTGGAGTGCAGGTGCTCCATGTCTCAAGACTGTCTCTTAGCAGTGAGAAGAAATCCACTGTGGCACTTGGAGGTCTGTAGATAGAACCAACAACAATAGGTTTGGTAAAGGGCAGCTGAATTTGGCAGAAAAGCGCCTCTAATCCAGGTTGTGTCATATCTGTCCTCTCAGTGTGGCTGTATGCTTCAGAAATATAAATTGCAACACCACCCCCAGACCGATTTCGGTCCTGTCTATATAAGTGATAACCATCAATAGATAGTTCACTGTCATGGATCGTGTGTCTGTGTGTGTCTGTGTGTGTGTGTGTGTGTGTGTGTGTGTGTGTGTGTGTGTGTGTGTTTGTGAACACGATAACTCAAGAATGCCTGGGTGAATTGTATAGACATGATATTTGGTATGTCGATAATTTAGAACACAAACTTTAATTATTCAATGTTCTTTTTATAGGATATACGAACATCGTGACGTCTCAACCGGTGAAGGTCGACTTCACTCCGGTTGGACCTGGACCTTTGAAGAACGTGCAATATGACGAAACTGTCAAGGAGCCATGTCACGAACTTCTGCCTGACAAGTGGGAGAACAGATGCGTTGATGAAGCTAGCATACCAAACCACAGGTATAAGCAGTCCTGACAAATCAAACCATGACATTAAGGAATTACTCGTGATCTAGAGTCATGACATGACATTGTGTGATGTACAGTGTACGCTTGATTTGCGAGTCACAAGTCACATTAAAACAGTCCTGTCCAGTTTCACAATGTCCTCAAAAACCACCTGTCCTCAGCAACCATTTTCCTCGATGGTTGTTGAATCCACGTTTGACTGAATTACTAGTAGTTTGTTCCAGAATAATCTGTAGACTATTTCTAGACAGTGCACATTTTGCTTTTTTCATGATGCATTGTACATGACGTCAGGCACAGCCATGTTCAAACACAAGACTGTAATAAGTGATAATCAATGATTCAAACCCTAGGTCTCCAGAAATTGTTTGGTACTGTAATTCTTGTTTCTTTCACTGTAACTTTATGTTCACTATTTTCACGGTCACCTCTGTACCATGAACTTATCATCACCATGAAAAACCTGTTATTTACGATTCCTTCACACATCTGTTCTGTAAATCACTTGCTGCCACCGTGAAGTTAAAGTTCAGTGAAAATTTCCATTTTCCTTACTCCATGAAATTTTGCTACCATAAAAATAAAGTGAATTACAGTAATTCTGTTGTTTGTACATTTCGTGATCAGTGGCCTCATGTTTTATTTTTCTCTACATGCTTGAAAAATTGAAGAAAACATCACCTCAATTTTGTCTCAATCCTGATTGATTAATGTTGGACACAATCCTTCATAGGTACATAATTGATGGTGAGGGGTCATCAACTGTGTTCAACGGGCACACTCCATTCGTAGATCTCCTGTACACACGTGCCAACCAGTATGTGTCAGGTAAGCAAAAAAGACTTATTACAATGCTACTACATGTACATGTAACCAGCGCAATCGGAATGAGCGTATTAAGTTTTATCATCATAAGTATGAACGTCAGCTCAAGACAATAGTATAGGATTATTTTGTAGTAGTGTACGGTAATACATGTATTAGCGGCCGAACCTCAGACTGAGGACAAAGCATGATGCTTTTTCATTAGCTATCAGTGCAATGGGGCTCATATATTTTTGGCCAAGCACACAGGGTCACCCCTACTCTTCTCTATAAAATTAATGTGTTGGTTCTTTTGCATGCAGAGGTTTGACGCCCTAAAGCTCCCTCATACACGGGACCGCTGGCTTTACGTCCCCCAATAAGACGAAGTGTACGCAATTCTTTACACCCAACAATACCGTAATCTTTTCTTTTTCAGCAAACTGGGATGGTTTTCATGACTTGGAAACAGGCATCTTTGGCTACACTTGGTCTGTGGGGACGACACAGTGCGAGGAGAACATCCATCCTCACAAGGATCCTCACGCTCACCTTTTTGATGAGTCTGAATGGACTCATACTGGACTTGCTCACCCTCTTGATCTCGAAGGTACGTTAATTCTTTTTTCTTTCACTGTAACTTTATATATTCACTGTTTTCACAGTCACCTCTGTACCATGAACTTATCATCACCATGAAATGTAATATTTATGATTCCTTCACACATCCGTCCTGTAAATCACTTGGTGCCACCGTGAAATTAAAGTTCAGTGAAAATGTCCATTTTCCTCACTCTGTGAAATTTTGCTACCGTGAAGATAAAGTTAATTACAGTATGTGAGGTTTATCATACTACTATGTACCTCTTTGATAACTGATTAGATTTGACTGGTGTGATGAGACTGTGCTTTAATTCTATTTAGAGATTGATTTTGTTACAACTGTACCTTTTCCTCATTTGCTTGATTTTGTTACAATGTACATTCCTCATTTACTTTGTCCATTGTTGCCCCTGAATCTAAATAAATACTGTAACTCGTACTGGAATATATATGCTCGGCTGTTATAACACAACCTCTAGAACTTTTACCTGGTCAATGTTTCAGTAACTCTTCAGCTACATTTTGTACATGGGCTATAGGGCTATAGTTATTCAGGCCATGATGACGGTAGCTGAAGAGTTACCAATTCAAACATAAGCCAAGTGTTAAAAGAATCCTAACAGGTAGCGTGCGTAGTCTAGTGGTTAGTGATCTTGCCTCTGAAACTATAAGCCCCGGGTTGGATCCCAGCTGTGTCGCTCACCCGACATGCACGCTACCGGAAAGGGTCGCAGTCCTTAGGACGGGACGTTAAGCCGTGGTCCACTGTTCATTGTGCTTGTCGAGAAGAGCTAGGGGAATTTCCCCGGTACAATAAACCTGTAGATACTGTACATAGCGTTCGTCTCATCTGTCACAACCAGTGGAAGATTAGCTCATCTGTTCATTGAGTTCATTTGAGCTTAACTGGTTCAAGATCAATTCCTTTCCTTTCCTATATGACTGTATATTCCTATCATTCTCCAACCTACATGTAACAAAGCTATTCAATGTAACCGTAACTTCCTGTTGCAGATGGCCTTTACTATGTGACTGTCCGTGCCATAAACAAAGTTGAATATGGTGGACCATTAGCTACAACTGTCTGCCACTCAACTCCATACGCCATAGACAACACAGAGCCCTTCATACACGAGGTGTTTGATATGTTATATGATGAGAAGATGTACATCATATCAGCATCATACAATGTCAGGTAAGCAAAACATTCCCTTATCATGTTGACTATCGTAACAAAACTTAAATCGTTAACGTTTACTATCATATATAGGTTGACTATCATAACATTAAAACTTTAATCGTAAATCTTTCTTTTTCCTTGCTGATTCCTATTAAGTTATAAATTAATACAATGTATCTTACTGTCCAAGGCTGTCCCAATGATGGGTGTTTTAGGTTACAAGATTAGTTCAAGATGTTATTTCTTTTGCATACAAAATTCACTTTCATTTCTAGGCATTTATCAAATGAATGCACATTGGATTTGATGTGGATATTGTATTTTCTGATGGTTTACAGTGATCCACTCTCCCATATCAAAGAGATGCACATTGGACTTGGCCTAAGCACTAGGGACACATACATCCTTGACTGGTTTCTACACGGGGACACTGATTCAGTAGAGTTCGTCCACCAAATCCCAGACGGTCTGCCAACATGGTTACGTATCCGTGCAGTCAACAATGGTAATGTCTTCAAAAAGACTATTTTGATGTCTTACACACTGTCATTTATATACAAAAGTCATGTATAACAAGCTCTGAAAGCTATTGTCATCAAGAAATTGCCGCCTAGTATGATATTTTTATTGGTTACAAAACCGAAAATATCAAAGATACAGAAATAACATGTTTGTTGCATTTGGATATTTTATCACAGATTTTTGTTCAATCTATACTGGCCCACAGAAACGTGTAACAAATGTATGCATATTTATGATTAAGTGTCTTTTAGGTTTAAACCAGCAGTATGGCAGACATCAAGTACAAATGGAATCTACATGTATAAGCTGAAAATCATGCAGAGTAAATATTAATATATTGAACCATTTCAGCTTCAGTTATTAAAGTTTAGTATTGACATGTCTCAAAGTTTACACATGTATTTATTAGAGTACTATTCTTGTGGAATGGGAGCGACTGACCAATGGCAATGTTCCTGAACCCTTAGAGTGCTTGAAATGCATTTTTTCTATATATGATTAGCAAGCCATGCATTGTTCAGCATCCTATTTTACTGTCTTTCCCTTTTAGTTGATCTGCGGACAGCAAGTCATGGCCCGTACCCTATTCTAGTTGACACCACACACCCTCTCGCAGGAGACCTGTACGATGGGAAAAGTCATGGTCGGCAAGTGAACTTCACATCCAGTCAGAGTGAAATATGCGCAAACTGGGAAAACTTCCGGGATCCAGACACAGGAATAGGTAAAGTGTTCATCATACTCAAATGTAACTTCTCACAACAGATCAGTATTCAACACTTGGGGATGCCAAATTGTTTTGTCTCAAGATTATGGTCCTCTCCTTGGTGCTGAATGTGTAGTCTTTTGCTTGTTGAAGAGATACAGGGATAAACAAAGTGTTTTGTATATTCATTATCCATTTTGTAATCATGCAATACTATATTAGTTATAGAACTGTCCACCAGAGGTGCTAGCTTTATTTATAAGTGAGAACTGCTTTCATAGAAAGAAAAACTTTACCTTTAAAGTTGATCGTATTTCATTCTTTCTGCAGCCGACTACTTGTGGGGTGTTGGAACATCTCCTGGGGATGACGATGTTGTTGACTTCAGGCGTCTTCCGCATACTGTCCATTTGCAGTGCGACAGCACTGTGAACTTGACTCACAATACAAGATATTATTCAACGCTTGTCGCGTACAACCGAGGGCACAAAAGGCTTAATGTATCGGCCAACAGTGAAGGAGGTAATGTATAAAGACTTAGTGTACACACAACCTCTTTTTTTCAATACTAGTGATTTCTTACAATTTAATAACTGTCAATAATGCATTGAAATTGGAAATTTAAAAAGTGTTACAAACATGTACTAGGGGTAATATACTATACACCTGTCAGCCCTGAATTAGTAAATGTGTTCTTGTACAGAAATAACAGTAATCCAATGTATACTCTGGTGGTATGAAATAGCTTGCATCGTCCTATCGGATGGGACGTAAAGCCGGCGACCCCGTGTATGAGGGAGCTTTAGGGCATGAAACCTCTGCACGTAAAAGAACCCAACACACTTGTCGAGAAGAGAAGGGGTGAACCGGTGTGCTTGGCCAAAAATATGCGAGCCATAGTGAGGTTGCATTGCACGTATAGCTAATGAAAAAGCATCATGCTTCGACCTCAGTCTGAGGTTTGACCGCTTTACTTTACATATGAAACAGCTGGCTGAATGCAGGTGGATTAAAACATGTTTTAAAACATTTCCATTCTACAGTACTGGTAGACCTTACTCCCCCAGAAGCTGGTTGGTTGAAAGATGGAGACACCGCTGGTGAAGATATCAGCTACTCCTCCAGCCCTGCCACTGTGTCGGGGAACTGGGGTGGGTTCACAGATCCAGAGTCTGGTATCCAGCAGTACTCTGTAGCAGTTCACAAAAAAGAAAAAGACCAAGGTATAGAAAGTATAATGTGAAGCCTTACGATTAGTGCATAAATCATTCTTTTACTGCGAAAGCTTATTTTTGTAGGCGGTGTGGGAGTAGTTTGAAATTTGTTATTTATCAAATTGAATGTGCTGTGCAAATTTTGAACTTAGGCCAGTGCATCAACATGACTTTACTCACAACAAGTAATAGTATACCTTAAAATGTCTGTATGTGTGGTGCAGCAAGCTCTATTGAATTCCAAAGACTGTATGCCAATACAGAGTACTGTAAATGCAGAAATGTTTGCGGTGATTTTATGTTCGTGGTTTTTGCAGCGACCATTTCACCGCAAACTTAAAACCACCGCAAATAGTTTTGTCCAATACTGTAGCGGTATGTGACTATAGCACTGCCGCAAACTTAAAACCACCGCAAACACTCCTTTTTGCCTCAGCGCAAAATAAAAACCACACGAACTTAAATGCATTTACAGTATACTATTATTATTTTGTTAGTAGTTACATGTATCTGGCTTTGTCACTGTAAGATATCTTTGGTATGAGTTCGTATTTCAATGCATGTTTAATGTACGATTACTCTAAACAAAAGGATTAAAGACTAAGGTGGGATGACTTAGAGCCATCAGTCTAACACGCACTATCATGCTCTGTTTACCTCAGTTGAAAACAACCTGATCGTGCTTCACGAGAGTGAATCCGTCGGGCTGTCCACGAGCTTCCGCTGGCATCATTTCCACCTTCACCAAGGAGACCAGGTGTTTGTGAACCTCAATGTCACCAACAGGGCTCTCGGAGTAACGAGCCTGATGTCCGATGGATTTGTACTTGACCTCACTCCACCAGAACTGATTTACCTTCGTGATGGCTTGAACCCAGATAAAGACGCACAATATTCAGTAAGTTTTGTTATTATTTCCCGTCAGTCATCTAGTTATCAAGATTACCAATTACAACTGAATTGTATTCTGTATAAAGTAGAGTGAACTCACTCTCCAGCTAACCAACATCTATTGTACCACAGTTATCCCTCAGTAAAGCATCTGCATGGAGCCGCATAGTTCCTGTTAAGAACTTTTATTGACAGGGCAAAACTGGTCTGACAGGCTGAATAACATCTACATCTACATTGGTAGTACCCAAAAATAGCCTCTTCAGGGGCAAAGTAGGGAGGGGGGCGTCTTGAGTTGAGGTCCCCGGCTAAGGCAGGCAGTCCTCCAGCCTGGCACGGAACGACTCAACGGTGGGAGCCGTCGCAACCGTGCCAGGCAGGGTGTTCAACTGTTGGACAGTACGGGGAAAGAAGGAGTGTTTATATGTATCGGTTCTTGCGTGGATGGTGTAAAACTTGAGGTCATGGCTTCCCCGGGTGAATAAAAGTTCTAAATGGGAACTATGCGGCACCAGATGCCTTACTGAGGGATGACTGCAGTGCGATAGCTGTCGGTTAGCTCAGGAATAAGTCCACTCTACTTTTTGAATTGTGTTTTTCACAGCTAGTCTAAATCATTTTGCATTGAACATTAGGCAAGTACGACAGAGTTGACGGCAAACTGGATGTTTACGGACGAGGAAACAGGTGTGGACTACCTCGAGCTGCAGGTGTACCAGAAACATGGTGGTACGAGGAGCCCTATTGGACAAAGGTTTGTCTGGAGTTTAAGTTGAAAATGCACATTGATAAATGTTAACTTTACAGTCATGCACATTGTAAAAAAGAACTGCAGTGGTTTGGGCATGTGTCTAGGGCAAAAGGCAGTCTTTCACACACAATTCTTCAGGGAAAAGCGGAAGGTGGACATCCCCATCAGTCATGGATCACAGATTTAAAGGAGTGGACCGGTCATACAGGCAACTAGATGACCAGACTGGCGGAAGACCGCCAGCAGTGGAGAGCCTTCACTGATTGCTATGCTGCCCCGAAGCTATGGGAGAGAGAGAGAGAAAGAGAGAGAGAGAGAGAGAGAGAGAGAGAGACATTGTAGTGCCCTATATTATTGCCTCGTAAACAGTTGTATGTGGTTTCTATTTGGGCTTGATATTGACTTTTCAACTTCATATGCCCCTGCAAAAAATAAATTTCAGGTTTCCACAGATCAACATGGTTAGGGATATTTTCAGAGTATGGGCAGAAGCATTTTTTGTGTTCCACTATTAGAAGTTGCAACATTTTTTTTGCTATGTTTCCCAATTCCAGTGTCACTCTTGATGGAGGATTGCAGAACTGGACGTCAACTCAGCCTCTAACTCTAAATATCGGTGCCCTCTACACCATCAGAGTACACGCCATCAACGCCGCTGGACTAACAGCAGTTCATGAGACCGACGGTGTTCTTATTGATCCAACACCCCCTGAGGTAATGAATGAGACACAGATTGAATTTGTAGTTCTTTGCAATCTAAAGTATTGTACAGATCTCGACTGTTCAATGATTGTAAAGTTTACAGTCTAAGCCTACACAGTCATACATGTATCAAAGTAGTTTCCCACATTTCATCATACTGTACAATCATCACCTACGTTTTTGTAGTGATTAACAAAAACACGCAGTTAAGTACAATGAACTACCTCAACTTTAACATAGCGTTTGGGTCTCTGCTTAACTTAAATCATAGAAGACAAAAACTGTTGATTATCTTGGCCAAAAGGTTATGTTTTAGGGAACGTGTGTCTGTGTGTGCATGTATATTTAATGCATGTGTCTGTTTGTGTGTGGTTACGATAACTCGGGAATGCCTGGGTGGATTGTCTTGATATTGGTATGTAAGTAGGTCTTGATGAGACTTTGAAAATTTAATGATTTGATTTTAGGCCCCCTAACAACTTTATAAGGTATTGCAGTGGAACTTCCGGTTTTGATATCTCGTTTTGGATGCTATTCCTCAGATCCTGTTTGTTCATGCTGGAGTCCTCTCTGGAATGGATGAAGAGCTGACAAACAGTTTCGTTGTCGTTGCGAACACGGGAATCCTCGCTGCCAGTTGGTTGGGTCTGGATGGGGAAAGT
This sequence comes from Branchiostoma lanceolatum, assembly GCF_035083965.1. Classification (NCBI taxonomy): domain Eukaryota; kingdom Metazoa; phylum Chordata; class Leptocardii; order Amphioxiformes; family Branchiostomatidae; genus Branchiostoma; species Branchiostoma lanceolatum. The sequence goes on from NC_089736.1 coordinate 10,849,264, forward strand.
GGAATAGATGCCTACTGGATAGGGTTGGGAACTACCCATGGTGAGTAGAAAAAGATATGAAAAGTACACAGTCTGTAACACGCTATCATATAAATATAAGCACTCTCTTCAGAGGTATGAGTCTCAAACCTTGGGCACCTGATCTCAAAAAGTGCTACTCTCCAAGAAGAGGTTAGGCCCTGGCTTGTTTTGGGCGTCTTTTAAAGTGTTTTTTATCTGTCAGGTTTCCTTTTTTTCTGCCCAATAAAAATACGCCAAAAGAAGCTGCAGCCTAACCTATGCTTAAAGAGTAAAAAAGCTGCTGCAATGTACTTAATAAATGCTCATATAGAGCATTTTCATGCAATGTCATTGCTGTCTACTGCCATGTTGGTGTCCTTATTTGCATTTCAGTGAATCATAGCTCAGATCTTCTGATCCTCTTAAGTAACCACTAATACATATTTATGTCTACAACTCAAAGAAAAGAATACTAGAAGGAGGCCTATAGAAACTTGACAATGAAACACAAAATTGATGTTAAGGATGATGTGTCAGCTTGAGCAACAATCCATGCAAATACAAATATGGGACACCAACAGCACCTGTCTGCTTCTTTGGAAAATAATTGCAAATGCTCTATTTGTCTAGTAATATCTTGTTAATACCAATCAACATATTTTATGTTAATACACAGGAGGAGACGATGTAGTGGGATTCTACAACATAGGAGAAGTAACAGACATCATTCTAACAGAGCTTACCCTTAACCTTTTCGAAAACGGATCCCCGATCTACTACGTTTCAGTCAGGGCACAGAATGGTGCTGGGGCTTTCTCAACTACAGTGACATCAAGGTAGACCTTAAAAGTTTCATTGACACAAAGGGATTAGATATGTTGTGATTAATCACTCTGCTGTCATTTGTCGAAATCATGTCTTCCTTTACAACAGTATCACATTATTGCTCTCTTATCTAACAATCTAATCTTATTTTTGCAAGTAATGACTCAGCAACCATGCTGTCTTCTTAATAATTGAACACTTGATCCTTAACTGTTACTGTAACAATGAAGTTGACTTTACTCTAATTCCTCCATTGGTTTGTCATTGTCGGTCAAAGATGTTTGACTTAGAATTGCAATCGGCATTTTTATGATAACCATCATTACGATTTTTGTGCACCAGTCCTATCAAGGTAGTAGCAGCTGATGTCAGTGGAATAGTGTTTGACGGTGCAGGATCCAGAGAACTGAGTGAAATGGCATCTACAGCGATAGATGTCGATTTCCAATTGGAAACGACGACAGCGAGTCTGCATTTTGAAGGGTTTGAGAGTGCCCAACACGGCATTGCCGCCTACGAGTGGGGAATAGGGACCAGTCCTGGCTCAGATGATGTCCAGCCTTTCACGGACATGGGAATCGTGTCACTAGAAGGTAATCATACAAACATTGATGTACATTGTAGTCTTTGTTTCTGAGCCAGAGAGATATTGTCTTTGCCACTGTGCTACATGAGCAAACTGAGAAGTACTTCTTGAATAGGCCAGGTAATCCAATAACAATGTAAGTCTTTTTGTATCTGACCCACAAACTGCTAATGTCCATGTGTGACAGCTATATTACATATTCAATCATGTATATGTCTAATGTTAAAGATGGTACTAATGACTGTACCATATGTATATTATTATAATGTATGACTCAATGTCTGTATTTCTTTGGGCCGAGGATTGTTGAATCAAAGATTGATGTGGTTTCTTAAGTATTTCAATGTTTTTTTGGTTGTTTTTTGTGTCAACAGAACCATCTGGAAGTGGAATTGCACAGATTCTGTTGCCACTTTCGGCGGACAATCGCTATTATTCCAGTGTCAGGGCAATAACTGGGGCAGGAAACATCCTAGAGTCGACGTCAGATGGCTTTGGTGTTGACCAATCAGCTCCTAGCGTTTCAATCATCTCAGTTGGTGAGGATGATGATGACTCCGAAAACGAGAAACAGCTAAAACACGGGACAGTTTACCAATCAGCAAACGTAGGCAGCTTGTCTGCAGAATGGACCGTAGGAGACAACGAAAGTTCCATTGCGGGGGCGTGGTTTGCCATTGGGTCTTCACCAGTCAGTGCTGATGTGTACAATAGTACCAACACAAACAAGAGAACCAGTCTTCCAGCTGGCCTTCTGACTCCATCTACTGATGGCACCCCGAATGTAGTGACTGTGTCTGCAATAAACAAGGTAAGGGTCATGTAACTTACAACTGTTTTTTACTTGTATGTAATTGATTATGTTAAGGACATGATAGATATACCGCTACAAAACATTGTAATCAACTGGACTTCATCACTGATTGTGACCCTACAATTATTACAAACGTTAATTTTGCTACTTACATGTTTCTCAGACAGAAAGGCCAGCCGAACACTGCTATGACCAGTAGCTAGTGTCATGGGGTTTGCAGACCAGCTCTATTTGTTTAAGGCATGACAGATAGTGTATTAGTTTGAAGACTAGGAAAACAGATATTTCGATGTTCATGAATCCCTTCTTCTATCCATTCTTTCACTTCTACAGGTCGGGCTGGTATCCTCGGATATTTCTCCCCCAGTTGTTTTTGACGCTACTCCACCAGAGCATGTCGATGACATGGCATGTCCTCAGCACATATCCGGCGAGGTGCCGTTCACATGTAGCTGGGACAGCATCAATGACCAAGAAAGTGGCATTCAACATTACATCGTCAGTGTCGGAGTCAGCGAAGGGGACGATTCTGTTGTCAACTCCACGACCATCTATCCACCAACAAGCCATTTAAGTGTATCAGGTGAGATTTATTTCTCTTCACGACCTACACCGGTCCCTGTGGTGCAGGTGATGCAACCCCGCTGCTTTGCCATCTGGATCAAAATCCGTGTATCCTGGGGCCAGAGTTCAATCCTAGGGTCGGCTCCAGCTTGGACGTGTTGTAAGGGATTGCATTCATCATTTCGGATGGGGAGGTAAAGCTGGTGGCCCTGTGTATGAGGGAGCTTCAAGCATATTAGCCTCAAGCCCCAAACCTCTGCACGTAAAAGAACTCAACACACTTATCGAGAAGAGTAGGGCCAAAAACGCGAGCCGTAGCAAAGCCGCATTGCAGTGACCCCTAGCTACTTGAAAAAAACATCATGCTTCACCCCCATTGAGGATGACTGCTTTATCCTTTAACTTTTACCCATGACCTTCTTGGTGTTTTCCTTTCAAAGCTGGTAACTTCAGACTTTCAGTTACAGTAGCAGCTGTGGCACTATCAAAACTGAGGGGTCCTTCAAATTATGGTAGTAACGAAAATGTGGTTGTTGATAAATGCTTTGCTACCACACCCAAATTGATATGCTTTGGTGTAGTACAATCTGCCATATAGCCATTAGTAAACAACTGTTGTGTATTGTATGATGTTACAAGATTGACATGATTGCAATCTTGTCAGGCCAGGTATACAGTCAAAATTGATAATGTTCAACTACATGTTTTTTTTTCTGCCCATGACAAAGGTTTGAACGAGAGTTTCCTTCAACAAGGAGCAACATTGTACACCACCGTGACAGCAGTAAACGGGGCAAATCTTCACAGCACCAGCTACTCCAGGGCTATTCATGTTGACACGACGCCCCCGGTACCTGGAGTAGTTGTTGAAGTCAATGACAACAATGTGACATTCAGTGGGGATCTTGCAGCAGCAGTGTGTAATACTAAAGAGGGTACGTACAAATAGTGTTGTTATCTTTTTGATATCAATCCACCTGCCTTTATGTTTGAATCGTAAATTCTTATCATATCGGTCAGTTGTCATTTCTAACAGCAGTAACTGTACGGTTGCAATTCTACCATGTAAAGAATCAATTTTCAAAGATTATTTGTAAGAGTAACTACAGTCACTGTGGCATGTACAGAAACATTCTTTGTAACGTTACGGCCAACCTGTGCTGGCCAACCACCTGGTACAGCCAACCACCTCCAGTCATATTGAGTTTGTCTGGAGCAACCAACTTTCTCAGCAACCATTTTTCCTTAGTCCCAAGTTTGACTGTATATTAAACCTATTTCTTATACAATGTGGTTAAGGTGTTGAATCTGAAATTGTCACTTTTAGAAGTTGATTATCATTTCATATCCAACTGTGTAGTAAACATTTTTGAAATGTCATTTCTAGAGTGCCTTTCAATGGATGCAATATGCCAGATGTCCCTTGATCACATCCGTGTTGCTTGGGAGCCGTTCCATGATCCTGAAACAGACATTGTAAGGTAAGGTGACAGAGGGTATAGGTTTGAAATACAGGCAATATCCACCATTTCTAACGTAATCAAAATTTTGCTTTTGAATAACCCAGCCTGCCAGCTTAAGGCTACATCCTTGACTATTCCACTGACTTAAAGTGGACTATACTGTAAATGCAGAAATGTTTGCGGTGGTTTTAAAACTTAAAACCACCGTGAAATTTTTTGCCCTCCTACCCCCTTGTCTACTATTGTCTCAAACACGAACTTAAAACCACTGCAAAATTTTTTGCCCTCCTACCCCCTCGTCTACTATTGTCTCAAACGCGAACTTAAAACACACCATTTTCTCCCTACCGCGAAATAAAAACCATGCGAACTTAATTGCATTTACAGTAATAGTGATCATCTTAATGCATGAAGCCATATTTTTTGTTTCCTTTAAGTCACAGATGTTATTGACCCAAACATCCATTATAAATGAATTAAAACTGTTATCATCACACAGATATGAAATTGCCATTGGAACTGCTTCGGGGAGGAGGGATCTACAGGATTTCACCGAGGTTCCCTCTGGAACGACATCCTATGTTTTCACCCACCTCGATCTCCTGAGTGTGGCTCAGGTCTTTGCCACCGTCCGGGGGTACAACGGAGCAGGACAGTTTGCACTTGCCTTGTCTGATGGTGTTTTCATCAGCAGGATATCTGCAGGTCTCCAGCCTTTGGGACAACAGTTCGTCTATGATGGAAACCAGCCAGACACCGACATGTAAGATTTTGATAACACAGAAATGTACAAAATCTGTGTCATAACAAGATAAGATGTCCATCATATCTCGTTTATTATACTTGTAAGATTTTGACAACATACAAAGTTTATTTTAGGTTTTGCTTTAGATTAGTCTCATGAAAATTATCTAATACAATGTCATGAAAAGAGTAGAGATCTAATTGTATCTCAAGATTTACTTTATGTCTCCTTCACAGACTTCTTGAAGTGGCGACGGAGGGAGTTATGCCACCGAAGGGAGTTACGAGAGGCATACATGTAACTCCCTCAGTTGCGAAACTCCCTTTACCGGCATTAGAGAACCTTAGCCTGTGTAAAAAAAATCATGTATCAGCCCCCCCCCCAAAAAAAAACGCAGCTACTCAAAGAAGTCTGCAAAGGAGGCTAGGTTTACTATAATTGTTTTTAGTTTGTGTACATGTATGCACTATTCAAAATACACAATGTATATGAAAACGATGACTTTCCCTGCAGGGACTTTCAAGCTTCAAGTGAGCAGTTATCGGCTAGATGGAGCTTTGGCGACCCATGTCCTATGGTCAAATATGACTGGTCAATACACCGGATGGATGGTGTGGTCATTCAGCCCTTCACCACTCTTCCTGGAGGTATGACTGACTTCTGACCTCTTTAAATTCAAAATCAAATTTCTGAAAACATGCAATTTGATTTGTGCATAATTATCTTCAAGGAACAATATACATGTATTATTGCTCTGTTGATTACTGTAAATTCATTTTTTTTTGCGAGAACTAAATTTTGCAGTAGAAGGGGGAAAGAGGCTTTTGTACTTGTGGTCTTCAAAGTTTGCAGTTAAAACAATTCTGTAGTACATACAATGGATATGCTTATTCCTCAACATCATGTGCAGTGGAGAGATCCCGGCAAAAATCACGAATTTCAAAATAAGATCACTGTTAACGTTTCAAGATTTACATCACAATATATCTGATTTGATCACAGATCAAACTTTTGGCGACAACAGCAACATCAAAGCAAAAGACGGGGAATCGTTTTACGTTGTTGTTCGCGGGACAAACCAACTTGGCGACGACTTCGTCCTGCGGTCTGATGGAATCAGCATCAGGAAGGAGCCTCTCATACCCGGGCAGGTTCGGGACGGTCCAGTTCTGGGATTGGACCAAAACTTCCAGCTGTCCATCACAACGCTGTCGGCAAACTGGGACCAGTTTGGCATCGACAGAGAAGTGGCAGAAGTATTGGATGGTCAGTGCACAGCTTTGCAAGCATTTGTTTTAGCTGATTAACCCATCCATTTCAACAGATATAACCATTGATAGAATGGTATTCATCTGTACTGATTTAATATATTTTTTCAACTGTAAAACATTCTAGTATCACAAGACGATTGGTCATTATAAAGTAGATTGGTTCATTCCTCAAGCTTACCAACATTTTTCACACTTTTATTCAGCCTGTCACAAGACAATAGGTCATTATATTAAACATTTAATAGTCTCATGTACTATGAATCATCTTTGTCTCAAAAACTAACAAAAAGTTGCTGATGTTGATGCTGAGTAGTACATTATCCATGTACTATACTGTAACAGCTGTCACATATGACATCTGTTTGTATTTGTTGTCGCTGTTGTATATGTCTAGGCAGGGATTTCCAATTTAATTGTACATGAGAACTGATATTGTTTCATGTATTGCATACATTTTCAGGGAACGAAAGGGGTGACTTGGGAAACAACGAACCCCAAACCATTGATCACTACGAAGTCGCAGTCGGATCAGATCGTCGCTATGCCAGTACCAGAAGCAACATAGTCCCGTTCACAAATGTGGGCAAAAACCGAACTGTGACGCTGCTTGACCTACCTCTGACGCCCCGTGCAACGTACTACGTAACCGTGCGAGGCTACAGTGTGACGACCAGTACTACAGACGTCACTTCAAATGGGATACAAGTGGGAGTCGGCTCTGAAGTGATCTCTAGTGGAAAGATCAATGTTCAAAGGTATGAACTAGTGTGATATGTATGGGCAGCACAGAACACATTTGATTTTATATTAATTCTTTTGAGCACATGTGCTTTTATTATACTAACAATGTTATAAAATACCAATTGGTACGGTAATGTTTATGCTAGTGGCCAATTGAGATATTATTCTTTTATGATTCAAAGGATGTTTATGACACTAGATCCACACACAACGACACACACAGCTTTTGCAGTGATGTATCAATGCAACAATCTTTTCTTCCTTTTCATGATCAGTCTACATCTAGGTTACATTAATAAGTAAATGTACTTATTTTACTTTCAGGTACATATCTTCAACCTCAGCGATGACATTCTCATGGGACGGATTTGAATTTTCACTGCCAGTCAGATACTACCACTGGGGACTAGGAACAGTCAAGTTCGATACTGACAACATTGAGTGTTCCAAAATGGTAGGTTTTGAACATTACAATTTTTTTGGATTTGCATAAAAGCAGTCAAATTCTGTATATTAATTTTGATGAATGTACATGAATGTACTAAATTCAGTGGTTCAGAAAAATGATAATTGTGATTAATACATGTGTATAGCAAATTGTGGTGCCCAAGGAATGGTTGACACATTGTGACCAGATCTAACATAAAAATAAGCAGTTTGATGTCTAGCATTATTTATTAGTAAGATGATAACTGTTCTTGATGTGACGAACTGTAATAAATCTGAATATTATATTTATGGTCCTTCAGCACCAGTTCGATGAAAGCGGTGCGTTGACATCTGCCTACGCCAGCCTTTTTGACGTACACTCATTCACCAATGTCGACAAAGACACGTTAGTTGATCTTACCAACATGACCTTGGAGCACAAGGGGACGTACTACGTAACCGTCATGGCTTCGGATGAAAGTCTCCAGTGTGATGTTGTCTCCTCTCCCGTTACGGTGGACATAACCCCACCAGAAACAGGGCAGGTTCAAGTTGGACCATTTGCAAATTTGGTAAGTGAAACCTTCAGGCAATAATTTGGAGTCTGAATATGCAATAGAGTTGAAAATGCATGTACAGACATATGCAATGCAACTTACAAAATGCTGGCATCATTTCCGGACCAAGGTATTCATTTCACAAGTTGCAAGGTTTGCATTCTTTGTTATTTGTGTGGTGATATATCTCAGTCTGAATTGTCTTTTCAAATTTGTTTTGCTAATTCTACATGTAGCTCAACTGTGCAGCAGTTCACCCTTTTAATGTACACTGTACAAAATGTTCTGATATATGTATATCAAAACAGTTTGTGCAATACATACATGATTCTTAATACTTATACATACAATAACTCTGTCCTCCAGCCTGTCCAGTTCACTGATCGTAGCGATGAAGTGACTGTTCTCTGGGAGGACTTCCTGGATGAGGAGAGCGGCATCCTTCAGTACGACATCACTTTGTTGGGACCGGTCCAGTGCGGAAACACTGCTGACGACGCCCCACAACTTACTAATCCAGTCACTCTTCATGCCAACTACAGCAGCTATACCTTTGTGGATTTGTTTCTTGAGGTAATCATTTTGTATTGTTGTTAAGTGTTATCCCATGTTTCAGATACTCGGAATGGTATTTGGATAACGAGGAATCAAAACAGAAACAAAAGTTTCAATGTATAATTGAACATTATAAAGAGGAAAAGTATAGTTATGTACATGTAAACCTGAAATAGTTTTGGAAAAGAAAGAATTCCTGAAAGATATCTAGAATCCCACTGTACCGCTACATAGGTGAGTTTTAAAATGTATTCAGTGAGTTTTTCTTAGAAAGTTACAATGTACAAGTCATGTAATGCAAATGCAAATACATGTAGGTGTAAAACATGCTTAATTGTAAACTCAAAACAGTTTTGATTATCCATAATGTAACAGAGGTACTATAATATTTAATAATATATATATCATGTACCATCACGAATAGATTTTCAATGACAACAATATTCTTTACTCCTGCTACTAGTAACCTTTCTTTTCACACAGGAATCTATGGTTTACTTCATCCAACTAAAAGCAGTCAACCATGCCACAGGCTTCTCCACGATGACATCGTCCCCCGTTTTGATTGACAAGCGTGACCCCATAGCCGGAGATGTTATAGATGGAGATACGTTCCAACGTGATGTCTCTCACCAAAGTTCCACCTCTTTCCTTCACGGTTAGTAAATTAGCTTGTAGAGTAAAGTTTAAGAGGATCTGATACTACCATATATTGCTGCTTCAGAGTTTTGTATGTCAGTCAATCAGACGAGAATTGCTTTGACTGCTTCAGAGTGAAAATACATTATTCACCATGAATGTCATATACTGTCTTTGTGTAAATGTATGTATCTTGTCAGAACAAAGTCTGCATCTGTGTAGTACTACATGTATTAAGGAGCCGATATGATCACCCTAACCTACAGCGTGGCACATTAACTCTAGCCATGATTAACATGGTCAACATAATTTGATTAAAATTGTCACTGTGACTACAGTTCATTACAGAGATGATGTAGTCAGGGCAATTCACCCCAAATTGTCATTATAAATCAAGGTGCACAATACTGTATAAGGATCACGTTGTTGTTTTTTTGCGGTAGGGAGAAAATGTAATGGTTGTGGTGGTTTAAAGTTTGCGTTTGACACAATAGTAGCATACAGTCATAGGTGGGCAAAAAGTTTTGCAGCAGTTTTAAGTTTGCGCTGAACAGTTAACCGCAATAACCGCAAACATTTCTGCATTTACAGTAACCACATTGCTTCCTCTACAGGCTCCTTTACGCTGTTCCATGGACAAGAGTACCAGTGCTCCTACAACCATCATGCTCTGGTTGAGCCAACTGAGGAGTGGAGTCCAGTAACAGCACAAGGTGTCTGGGGAACTTCGATAGAAGCATCTCGCATTAAGTTTGTCCCTGAACAGGTTAGTTTGCAGTACAGCATATGAATAGTTTGTAAATAATTGATGCAAAAAAATGTAACGATGAGGCAAACTTCTTTTGTGTACATATTACATTGAAAAACTACCAACAGATACATGAGGACCTAATGCAAACTTTATCAATTTTAAAGAAAAAACACTTTTTGCATTAACAGCTGTCCTACAGTGATAGCAATGGACTGACATTGACTATGGTACGAGATGTGCGAGCAGAGAGGATGATTTCTGGTGGATACATGACGGTTCTGAATCATGAAGGACCAGGGGTCTTTCAAGTAAGTCCCAATTATATCACATTCAGCCACTGCCAAAATACAGGTCGTTTGATGCTTTCTTTGGCATTGCACAATGTCTTTGTTCATAGTGAGAAACCTTCTCTCAGAAATAGTTGATCATTGAACTTTATCCCTATCTTTAACAAAACTTGTGTGGGGGAGCTGACAGCTGTCTTACTTCTTGTACATAACCTAAGAACTGTTGTGGGCCTGTCCCTAGTGCTGAAACACTGTTACCAAAAACTGTTCTGTGTCTGTCCCTGGTGCTGAAACAATGTTACTTAGAACTGTTGTGTGCCTGTCCCTGGTGCTGAAACAATGTTACTAAGAACTGATGTGGGCCTGTCCCTGGTGCTGAAACAATGTTACTAAGAACTGTTGTGAGCCTGTCCCTGGTGCTGAAACAATATCACTAAAACTGTTGTATGCCTGTCCCTGGTGCTGAAACAATGTTACTAAGAACTGGTGTAGGCCTGTCCCTGGTGCTGAAACAATATCACTAAAACTGTTGTGGGCCTGTCCCTGGTGCTGAAACAATATCACTAAAACTGTTGTATGCCTGTCCCTGGTGCTGAAACAATATCACTAAAACTGTTGTATGTCTGTCCCTGGTACTGAAACAATGTTACTAAGAACTGATGTGGGCCTGTCCCTGGTGCTGAAACAATATCACTAAAACTGTTGTGGGCCTGTCCCTGGTGCTGAAACAATATCACTAAAACTGTTGTGGGCCTGTCCCTGGTGCTGAAACACTGTTACTAAAACTGTTGTGGGCCTGTCCCTGGTGCTGAGACACTGTTACTAAAACTGTTGTGTGCCTGTCCCTGGTACTGAAACACTGTTACTAAGACTGTTGTGTGCCTGTCCCTGGTGCTGAAACAATGTCACTAAAATTGTTATGGGCCTGTCCATGGTGCTGAAACAATGTCACTAAAATTGTTATGGGCCTGTCCCTAGTGCTGAAACAGTGTTACTAAAACTGTTGTTTGCCTGTCCCTGGTGTTGAAACACTGTTGTGTGTTTTACTAAATAATTATCCAGGTTGACATGGTGGCTGCAGGCAGTGAGTTGGACTCTGTTACATCCCTGGTGTTCTGGAATGGACCAGCCGGAGTAGTCGGCGGCTTTGAAATGCCGGGGGAGGCTGACGAAGATTCAAATTTCACGACCAGTACTCCAACAACCACTGCAGCACCCACAGAAAATCCTTGGCAGATTGTCAATGATGGTTCAGATGAGATATCAGATGAGAATGCTGTACTACGTACCTTGCCATATACAGGAATTGGAATGGACATTTTCCATGGTAATATCTAATTGTACATGAATAAAGAGATATAATATAAGAAGAAGAGTGAGAGAATTGTGCATTGTGCAGCATCCCATTCCACATGTGATGTCGCTGTATGTGTTGCTCTGCAAATATCATCTGAAAAGAGTTAGAAAAACTTTTGTAAGGGCAATCTGTTGCTGCTAAAGAGACTATGTACATCCTCCTTTTTTGCTTACTAGTATTCATTGAGTTCCTGAACAGTAGCTGTATTTTTACTTTATAATCTGTTTGTAGTACATTGATGTATGAATTGTGATATCATTATTGATGTTTGAACTCCATTTAGCTGCTCTTTCTTTTTAAGATAAGCCCAGACAGAGCTTTTACCTGTTTATAACAAACACTGAACTAAACTGTATTATTTAGTAAAGCTTTCATAACCTAATAGCTCTGCCACGTTGTACTTTCTCATCCCAAAGCAGTGACAACAGAAGGACCTACAAAGTACTATGCGCTGCTGTGGTCGCGCTTTCAGGATGATCCGTCAGCATTGCAATACGAGAAAATAGAGCTGGGCTTTGATGCGTCCGAGGCCTGGCACACTTACAGCCTCAAGTACACGGTGGACAGGACTGATGCAACACAGGTAGACACATCACTACAATATTAATGATTCTATAGATTTGTGGATGTATGTTATCCAGGTCGTCATCATCAGTCGAGGTGCTTTCGCTAAGACGGGGTTATACCGCCCTTTTTATGGGGTGACATACCCTTTCGTTGGCTGTCGTACAAGACAGGGATGCACCAGTTCTCCCGTCCGGGTGAATGGTGTAAATCACCATATGGCTGAAACGAGACCTCAATCTGGGTGATATGTAGGGAATCACCAACTCCAGACAGAAAGATTTGGACCAGCGCACACCGGGGCATGCCCCTACTCTTTTTCAAAAGGTGTGGTGGGTTCTTTTACGTGTGCGGGGTGTGGCTCTCCCCAAACACAGGACCTCCATTTAACGTCCTATCCGAGGGACGTCCCTAACCCTAGATGAGCTAGGTACTCCAGGTATATACAGTCAAACCTGACCAGCCAACCACCTAGCTCAGCCAACCAGCACCAGTCATAACTGATAAGGGATGTCGAATGCTTCGGCCCTTTACCAACTCGGCCAATGACTAAACAGACCAACTTGCCCAACACCCTGGTGACCTTTGTGCCGACTTGTTTGGGCCAAGTTAGTAAAGGACTAGATCTTCCTGATCCTGTCAGAATCCATATTGAAACGGTCCCGCCCAAATTTACATCTAAAGCCCTCTTGTCTGGAGCAACCACCCCCTCAAACCAGACATTTTTTTCTCAGTCCCTTGAGTACTTGTTAATACTGTATACATGTACATTAGTAATACATGTATAGTATGTAAATCTGGTTTAAATTTGTAGAATATTTAATGTATCATCATCTCTACTGTTCACATCTATGTACATTAACCATAATGCCTACTTCCCATCTCATCAATCATTTCTTGTTATCTAGGAATTATGGGGCATTGAGCTACATATTGATGGGCAGTACTTTACAACAATAACTGGGATCCCTCCGGTCAGCTTGTCAACAAAGTTAATTCTGGCTGTTAGAAGCAAGCAAGGAGCGGTTGCTGAATTCCATGATGTGTTCAACCCACCAACTGCGAAGGCCCACTTCAGAAACCTTAGGTTAGTAACAAAATCTAATTTTCAACTTGGTCACTGAAAAGCATCCTTTGAAACAGTGGAAACTGACACTGTTATGTTCATGAACAGTTACTCTGTACTCAGTTGCAGATATTTGCCTGTCATTTTTCAAGGCTAGAATATTACAATGATTATAATGTTAATAACAGCATCATTACTACTGTTTACAGCAGACTTTTGGTGGAAGTTATGCAAAAATACAGCAATTATTCAAATCACTTTACATTCCCTTTTGTAGGACCCCACCATCAGCTGATATGTTATGTCGATACGGGACTCCATTTCAAGATGGCAGCACCTCCATTTTGAAGTTATATGCTGGTGTTGGTACGAGTAAGGGGGCGGATGATGTCAAGACATTCTTTGAGGTAAAGAATTAGAACAAACTTGAAAGAGCCATGCATACATTTAAACATTTCACTCTACTGCTAGATTTTTTTAATGAATATTCACCAAATGTATTTTTTATCAATATGGGAAACATAAACTTAAGATATTTTACATTGTGTGATGATGTATTAGAAAATTAAATGAATTTCGTCACACCATAATTATATGTTAATGTCCACCTGTCAATGTGGTGTTTCATAGATATTCTATATGATTTAGTGTAGGCTGGTATTGAATTGTACTGAATTAATAATTGTTTTGATTGATTGATTGTTTGTTTTGGTTGATTGTTTTGATTGGTTGTTTGATTGATTGGTGGATTGATTGGCTGATGGGGGGATTGATTGATTGCCAGGGCTGTCCAAATAGCCTGTGGCGATTACAAAGGGCCAGCCCTGCTGACAAAGACAAGACATCACAATGGAATTAGACATGGACAGCATAACAATCTATAACTGTTCATTATATCCTAATGATTGTTTTCTCTCAGGTTGAAGACCTCTGCACACCCTGCATGGATGACTGCAGTACATACAGCTGTGACATGAACTGCACGGTTGATGATACAACACTTCATCACGTGCTCATCACCAACCTCCACCTGTCAACTCACATGATGATCACTCAGGATAACTCAACCATATCTGTTCCTGCTCTCTACTATGTAACAATAAAGGCTGTCTCGGGTAGGGGAATCTTTTTTCTTTAAAAACTATGCAATACACATGAGTATGGGGTGTCCCTGTGGTGTAGTGGTCTGCGCTTCTGTTACTTACCACATCTGGTTCTGATTACTTGGAACCAGAAGCCCCAAGTTCAACTCCCGGATAGGACACCTCTGGACAAGAGGCGCATTGAGTCATACCAAATACTTTATAAAGATGGTGCATACTTATGAAACAGTATGGAAGTTAAACACTCTCCACTGCCAGTGGACTAGCCCGCTGCAGTGATTGCACCACAGTGTGGCCCAGGGCTATGAAACGGAGATGGGCACCGCCCTATACACCTTATGGTGTGGGAGGATTTTAACTAACTAACACATGAGTATTAAGTACTTTTTGTCATCATGTAGATTCAATATTGATGATATACAAATGTATGATACATTCCATTTCCTTTGCAAGATGATGTCACTACTAACAATTGAGTACACCATACAATTATATTGCATAATACATTATCGACCTGGAAGTAATCTAATTAGTTCTAAGTCCTCATCCTTGTATACCAGAGCTTACCATTTTTTTTACCCGGATGTGTAAGCCCAAAATTTTTGTTGACAGTTTTTTTTCTCCTGTCATATTATTGACTGCTATTCACAATTATAACAATCTTTATGCACCACAATATTGCAATGTTGAATGTATTTTACTTGTTTATTCCAAAAAAGGGTCTGGTCGCTTTGCGTTATCCTCCTCGGATGGAGTATACATCGATGCGACCCCACCAGTATTTGAATCGTTGTACCACGTGGATCTTGCCTGGTCTGAAGATGAACAGTCTGACTTCCAAGGGAGTAATAGCACCATTGCCGCTAGGTGGGAAGCGTATGACATAGAAAGTCAGGTAGGTACAAAACACTTAACCATTGATGCATGGAATGTTTTGAAATACTGTTACAGTGTAATGGTAGATTTACACACACAGTCAAGCATCCACAAAATGACTCGTAAATTCTAGTACGTTTCTGTGTTTCTTTTTAGGTTGTTGAGTATTTCTGGGCCATCGGTACTGCTCCATTGTCAACCGACATCCAAGACTTTGTGTCTGTTGGATTATCTACCAATGCCAGTAACAGTGACCTGGAGGGTAGTTTGGAACCCCTTCATACCTACTATGCAACTGTCATGGCTGTGAACGGAGCAGGATTGAACACTACAATGAGCACAACAGGTATGAACTTTTACCTTTCTGTCATAGTCAAAGGAAAGTTGTAAGGATGACGGTAGGAGAGACAATCTAATATTTTACCTTCTTTTTGGACACTGAAAACTGCTGCATAAAGTTTGCGTGAACATGTAGATCTCTTGCACTTTTACTGTAGGTGGCACAGTTGAAACGATCCCAGGCTCTGAGGCCTGCTAGTGTTGTGGCTATCTGATTAATCCTGACACTTAATGCAAGGCCGGGCGGCCAGATGCAGTGGGACATTGATTTAAACCTAGAAAATGAAAATAAGAATTACTTTTAAATTATTTCTACTGTAACTGTTGCGGACTGAAGTTGTGCAATTGTTGTATGATCGCAAGCTGAGGGTGTTCTTGGTACAGTCATGGACGTGTCCTGCAATAATCACTGTTTTGTTCTGGAAAAAGTCTTAGATCCTTATTGTCAGTTGGTACTCTCTCAGCCTGTTTGAAAAATCTACGGCATCAAAATCGTATGATAACCTACAACGATTGCGACTGTACCATTAGTGAGACAACGAAAAAGAGTAGGGGCATGCCCCGGTATGCGATGGTCCAAACCTTAGAGTCTGGTCTGGGTTGACATCTTTAAAAGGTGAGTCACCTGTTATGTCAATCCTTCCACAAATGTGGTAAGTCTGGATAAATAAAAATAAATAAACTACTATTCCTACAGGTGTGACCTTCCTCGAGGAATCTCCATCATCAGAAAACGTCACTATTGGAGTAAAGTGTGAAGAACAAAACGATGGAAGCGAGGTCGATGTGTCGGTCTGTCCTGGCATCAAGTCTTCCGTTGAAGTATCGTGGCCGGACTTTGACAAGCGAGAGGGAATTACTGGCTACTGTACGTGAAAATTTGATAGTCCTTATTCACAGTATAATATGACAATGAATCAAAACACTTCAATAGTGATGATTTTCAAGTTCATCCAGTATTATATAAATCAGAGAACCATTTAGAATATGAATTGTCTTGATATTGTTTTCCTGGATGTCTAACATTCATCAACGTATTTAGTATATGATCATTAAGCCATTTACTTTTTATCACTATTGTCACAACATGCATGACTCTATAATGTGCTGTATTGTTTTGTTTTATCCTACATTGTGTTTGGCAGTTCGTGAAATTTTGTTACTTTTGGTAAATTTCTTCAATGTATCAATATCATTGTTTGTTTCTCCAGATTTCAGTATTGGTAGTACAGAAGTCTTGGAAGACATCATACCAGAGACGCAGGTTGGATACAACGAGTCAGGCACAGTTTTAGTCAAGGATGGACAAATTCTGATTAACGGACTTGTCGTGGCAAATATCTCTGACCTTCGAAACTTGCAAAGTCAAGACCAAAGTACTCCAAAGGTCAACAAATTCAACATGGAACCCGGCAGGTACGTACAATTTTATGGAGTCTGATGATAATATTTTGTTTGTTTGTTTGTTTGTTTGTTTGACAATGTTTGTTTTGCATAACAGGTAAACTGCCTTTTAATGTATCGCACCAGTTTTGTACAATAAGTACATGTACAAGTTGTGTAAGACTGGGCTCTGTAAGGCTTGATCCTTGACACTTTGCGATAAGTGAGGTGGGTTCTTTGACGTGCTCGAGGTGTGGCTCTATAATGACTATGAGATGAAATTATGACAGATGGAAAGCATTGTTTTACTACCTTGAAGTTGGTACAGTCAAATCTGGTCGGGCAACCACCTGTTGAAGGGAACCACCTGTTGAAGGCAACCACCTGTTGCAGGCAACCACCTGTTGCAGGCAACCACCTGTTGGAGGCAACCACTTGTTGCAGGCAACCACCTGTTGCAGGCAACCACCTGTTGCATGCAACCACCTGTTGCAGGCAACCACCTGTTGCAGGCAACCACCTGTTGCATGCAACCACCTGTTGCAGGCAACCACCTGCAGTCACAAGCCACATTAAAACAGTCCCGTCCAATTTCATATAGTTAACCCCACCCTGTCCTCAACAACCGTATCTCCGGTCCCTTGAGTGGTTGCCGAATCCAGGTTTGACTGTATTTCCACCATGTATGTTTCTATCGTTTCTTTATGAATGTATGGCATGAAATGCAACTAAATCGCGTTGCTGAATGTTTCTCCAGGAAGATGTACGTAAAAGTAAAGGCGTGTAACTCAGCACACAAATGCAGCATCATTGACCTGAAAGTCATCGTTGTCTCAAGTGAGTGCCTAGTATACACGTCTTAAATCATTTTTGAATGTTAAAATCAGTTAACACTTGTGTAGAAAAATGCAAGCTTTTATATCTTGTAGAATAAGAAATGTTGGGAAACTTCTAATAGGCATTTAATGGAAACCTGTACATGCGCAAATAACTTTACTGTAGACGACTCTCATACATATATATCATGCTATTTTTTTTTGTTCTACATTTACGGTTGATAATAGGGAGTCAGATATTATTCAAAATTGAGCTTTTGGTGCTTTTGTTTACAGGGGAAGGTGATGTAGTTGCCAAGGCTACCAACAGCAGTAAAGTGTCTGTTGTGCTGAGCTCCTCATCAGCAACTAGGTCTGTTAGAACCAACGTCAACGAGAGAGTTGTCATCGTGGCTGATGGTAACAATAGTTTGACACGCATTCTTTTTCTTGGTGCACTCAATGCGACAAGTGTATATCACACATTTACATGTCTTTGGTTATCTGCTTATTATGTATTTGAATCCTACGGGTGTCGTAATGGAAAATATGTATTGTAAAGAACAGCTTCTACTGATGAATGTTCTTTTAGTTATTTATCGACAAAACATTTATTTGTGAATCAGATGTAAAGGTCTACTGTCGTAAGCTTTAGAAACCAAGCCTTCTGTTTGGTTGCCATGAATCCTACGAGTGTCATTGATAATGGAAAATATGTATCGTAAAGAAGCTTTTACTGAATCAGATGAATCTTCTTAGTTATTCATCGACATTTATTTGTGAATCAGATGTAAAGATCTACTGTTGTAAGCTTTAGAAACCAAGCCTTCTGTTTGGTTGCCATGACGATGATTTAAATCTGTACTTCCGACCATGCAGGTGTTCCTCCTGGCGATGGTCTAGTTGCTGGGATGTTGAGCAAACATGATGTTGAAGAGGAGTACATCTCCGGTGCCTCCTTAACATTCACTCCATTCATCGTCGACCCACAAACAACAAGGAACGATTCAGAAAGAAGCTTGAATGGAAGGTATGCTGTGGTGGACAAAGTTTGTAGAAATTCCCTCTAGGAATGATATTATGTATCATTATCTCTTGCTTTGTAATATATTATGATTATCTTTTTTCTGTAATGTGCTTAGTCCAGTGCCAAAGTAGCATGTGTACATGTAGTCCAGTGATTAGCTGCCCTACCTCTGGACCAGGAGGTTGGAAGTTTGAATCCCGGCTGTTGTTGCTCTCCTGACTTGCATGCTACTGGAAAGGGTCACATTCGTTAGGACGGAACGTTAAGCCGTGGTCCACTGTTTACTAGACTTATCTATTGTATTTCATGAAAAGAGTTTCCCCAATACACTGAACATAGCGTCTGTCTTCTCTGTCACGGCCAGTGGAAGATTAGCTCTTCAGTGAGGTAAACTGGTTCTAGATCAGTTTCACTTTTGTGTTTCAGGTTGAGGGATTTTGAGGAGAGTTTCTTCATCAGTCTTCTCCGTGACAAGCCGCTGACAGGACCACTGGAGATCACAATCCCGATAAACCCAGACCTGATTCCTGAAGGGACACTACCTGTACTACTGTTCTGGAGCACTGGTAATTCTTAACCTTCTCCCTGCTGCCTAACTCTGTGAACAATAGGGAATTAGGTGCCAAATGGCTCCTTCAGTGTGCTAAAGGTTAAGTTCCACCTTCAAGTTGGAAGCTAATGACACATCACAAAAAGTTTCACTATTATCATTTCACTATTCTCAACATCTTTCATCATCATTCCATGATGTTATCACTCCTAAAGAGGAACCCATCCCTTGACTGACTCCAGTCTTTTCTTAGTTCTATTTCTAGTTCATAGTCTGCAAACTCCCTAGCTGGTAGGGATATTGCGCAGATGGAGTCTCACAGTTCTTGGCCATACGGGGCCATTGTTGCTTTAGGTTGCTACAGATACAATGTATAATGTTTCCTTGTGGTAAGATAACTGTTTGTGATAGTTGT
The DNA here is from genome assembly GCF_035083965.1 of Branchiostoma lanceolatum. Classification (NCBI taxonomy): domain Eukaryota; kingdom Metazoa; phylum Chordata; class Leptocardii; order Amphioxiformes; family Branchiostomatidae; genus Branchiostoma; species Branchiostoma lanceolatum. The sequence goes on from NC_089736.1 coordinate 10,868,986, forward strand.
ATTTTATTAGCCTTGAAGGATGACCATGAATGATCCACATGTGTTTTAGAGCGTCAGCAGTGGATGGATGCCTCCCGTACCTGTCTCAACTCAGAAAACAACATGGAATATGATTGGGAGCAGAACCTGCTGCATGTGAATGTGAGTAAATTTAGTTCAGGGGATTTCTAAATCTGTTTGAGAAAAGGAAGCCCTACTTGTTGGACATAAGATAATTGATGGGTTGTGACATTCAGTAGTCAATAGTTAATTATCAAGTCAGAGAAATGCTGTCCAATAATAAGTTTTGAAGTCAATGCTTTTAAAACTCAACATTTCTAATATTGAATAGTGATAGCTTGCAGAAAACAAAAGGTCAGATTATGTGTCTTTCTGGATTCTAAGACTTCTGTTTGAGCCCCTTTTCAGTTTTGTCAGGAAATTTCTAGCTTCTCGAATTTTTCCCAAATAGAACAAGTAATGTGATTTAAAAAACACACAGTATACTGCACACTGTTGCCATTTCTTGCAGGTGTGTTCGACACACCCCACCAGCAAAACATCAGGGGACAGTGTACGTCGCCGTCGTTCAAGTGAAGAAGAGTTCTTCATGGGATCCACACAGTTTGCCGAGTTTTCAGTCGACAGTGACGTAATAAACACCCCGCCTGTCGTCACATCTCCTTCAGCGATGTGGATGTACGAAGACGCAGGAACTCTAAGAGCTCAGCTTCTGGCTCAAGACACAGAGGGAGACGAACTGATCTTCTCCTTGGACACTGAAGAAGATGTAATGGGAAATGTTGTGCTGAGTCCCGAAGGACTGCTTGAATACACACCATGCCTGCACTGTTTTGGACCTGTTGAAATCAGCTTTGTTGTTCAGGAGAAACCTACAGGACAGACTGCCGCTCTTGAGGTTCGGGCGACTCTTACGATCGATGTGAGGCCGCAAAACGATAACCCAGATCTGCTCTTCCTGAGAGATGGCGTCAACGTTGTTTCTGATCAAGGCCCAAATACATACGGTCCCGTGGAGCTTCCAGTTAAGCAGGGCAACGAACACAGCATCGTCTTGTGGCTGTACGACGTAGATGCTGCAGACGACTTGGTATTCAACGTATCGCAGCCACAGTATGGTGACCTCCAAGTTGGCCCTGTGTGCAAAAAAGTTATGTTCCTGTCTACACCTTGTAACATGATCAACGACCTCAACATAATCAACAGTACCTGCACCGTCTGTAAACCAGACAATCTGAACACGACCAGTTCCAAAGAAGTAGATGATCTGTCTTGGGCACTAACCAGGTTGACATACATCTCTAGCAACGAGTCTTTCTTTGGCAAAGACTCATTCGCCATCCACGGTATAGACGGCAATGGCGGAACGTCAAAGATCTTACCCATTGACGTGTTTGTACTTCAAAAGTGCCAAAATAACGGAACCTGCATAGGACCTGCTGAAGACCCAGGGTGTGACGACCTGCAGTTGGCCTTTGGATTTGACGGCTATGTCTGTGACTGTACAGAGGGCTTCATTGGAGAATTCTGTCAGATAGAGAGTGGGTTTTTTCCTTTATTTTCCCATATGTACATGTACAGTTAAACCTGGTCAGACAATCACCTAGCAACCACCTCCAGTCATAAGCCACATTAGAACAGTCCTGTCCATTTTTAAATTTAGCTAACCCCACCCTGTCCTCAGCAACCACCTGGCCTCAAAAACGGTTTTCTTCAGTCCCTTGAGTGGTTGCTGAACCAGATTTGACTGATATGTTTAACGGTATCATGCTGTTGGTATGATTAGTTTATGTTAATAGCTTCTGATATTATTGCAATTTGCTGCCACTGAAATAGCACTTTTGATGCATAAAGGCCGATTATAGTAAAATATCAATTCCTGAAGCTGTAGGGCCTAGGGATGAAGTCAATTTGGATTTTACCATGATGGCCACTGACCGAAGGACTCCCTAAAAAACATGTATGATTGATTGATTTAACAGCATCATACAAATGCAGTGAGAACATGTGCTACTTCACAGTTGTACCATGCTCGCCACCGCCTACTTTCAAACAGCAACTTACTATGGCCTCATGATAATGACAGGCAACTAGACTGGCCGTCATTTGCTTTAAGAGCAAATTCAGCATATTTCACTTCGCCCCCCCCCCCATGCAATAATTGATCTTTTGACGAAATGGACCATCCAAAAATTCCATCTAAACACAAGAAGACTTGTCCCAAGATCTATTTATTCTTCATCTACATTCATTAACATGCTTGAACATATGCAAAGATACACAACAATACTATACACTATATATAAAAGTACAATACTATACATCACCCTGGAAAAATGCGCAAACATGCACTATGCAAATATACAAAACTATAACGTTGGGTAACATAAATTCGCGGGGTACTTAAATTCACGATTTTTCGAAAACGGGGTATTTAGGGATATGTGCTAGATGCAACATCAGTAATACCGCTAGAAATGCAAACTTGACAGACTAACGTATTCAGAACACTGGCTGAAAAGCTTCGACAACCATGCATTAGAAGGCGGTGAGGACAAAAACTCTCCGTCCCTTATTAGAACAGTCTGAGCTCGAGGGCATCGTGGGAGAATCACACTGCATCGTTGTCGGCTGGTTTATAAGACAAATGTCACATCCGCTTCCTGCTAAACACAATCATTTACAAGACAACTTATTTTCTTAAAATTGCTGACCTGCAATTGGACTCTAAGTGTGATCAATCATCAAAACCCCTCTTTGTTGCTACAACCTACGGCACGTGTATTATCCCGCCGCCATATCATTACCCAGAATCCTGTTGTCAAGCAGACGACAAAGGTTTGTGAGGAACACTTTTTTGTCTTAATGTTGCGTGTGATTGTGGACTGAGGACGATATTTTCCTCAAAGTTTGCTTCTGACACAACAAGGAATACATGGACATAGTAGTATTATCAATGCTACGGCATCCGGCTAACTTGCCATGAATAATGTACACGTTGCCATGACGGTGGATGTCGACTTTGACGTTCTACCGACTCAACACACGGGTTGTTCCCGTAGGCCTGATGCGTGCGGTACGGCCGTTTTTTCGTGTATTTTTTTTACTTAGACACATCTATATCCATAGCACTCTCCTCAAGCCACGGATGGAACGAATAGCTGCTGTATAAAATGTAATTAGCGGTAAGATATTCAAGACGAATCTTCTCTCCCGAATTAATGTTCACACCTGTCCGACAACACCGTCATTGTGCGTGCGGCGGACGGTAGTTTCAAGTTGAAATATTCTGGTGTCAGCACGACTAGAGACAAAATCTACCATATATATGATTAGTGCAAACTTTAAGATAGTACATGATACTGACAGAATAATAGAAAAAAAGGATGGTTTGTTGTTCTGCTGGATTGATTTTAGTCAACCATTATCGGAAAAATGGCGAATTTATGTTACCCAACGTTATTACTATTAGGAGGGGGAAGGGCTTCGTGGCACATACAAAGGCCGACCCGACATTGGTTTATCTTATATAAAACAATTTCATATGTAAACAATTATGAGATAAATAGCGTATGAAATTTCTAGTCTATTCTTAACCTTGCTATTCAAAAAGTATTAACAATTCAAGTTGTGTTGGACCCCTACAACGCAAAATGACCTATTAAAAACGTGCTAGATAACTACCGCATAAAAAGCCAACAATGCCTGTCTTTTTTACAGTAAAATTATTTCAACAATTCAAAAGTTTGCTGATATTCATTCACATCATGTGTAGACAATCGCGCTTTGAGAGGCGCTTGTGAAGTATTACTTCCTGGGTCAAAGGTTGTTGGTGCAGAAAGTGAAACTGCATGCAAACCTGCTCGCAATCGATCAGATCGGCCTACCTCGGCCTAGTGGTATATCATCATCGTTGGTATAGGTTTGATTATAAGTTGTATATAAGTGCGACACAACCAATTCAGAGACGGATTGCATTTTTCTCGTCGTCAAGTCGTGATTTATTAGTGGTTGAAGCCGCCATAATTAAATTTGCGAGAGCATCATACTTTGCCAATCTCCCTCGGAGTCCCTCTCAATGCATAAATTGACTGTTTCAAAATCACCCGTGCAAAAAAATTATCTATTCAAGTTCTGCGAGACACCAAGAGCTTCTTAGTGCAAAGGCTTGCGTGTTTACCTGCAACATGACCTCAGGTTACCTGAAAAGAACACATGTTCTTTGGCCAGCAGCAAATGGAACGCCCGGAACCTTAGATAGAACATGGATTCTTAGATAGAACATAGAACGGGGACAGCACTTTTGACCCGTTTTTGGTCTGAAAATGGGTCCAAAAGTCCCCAAAACGAAGCATTTTGAAGTGATGTACACCGGAAATGTGATTGAAATCCTGTAGGGACATGTTCAAGGCACCCTTGTGCCGAATTCCAGGTCATTTGCTTGTTATACCAGGGCACAGGAGCCCAAAATATAAAAATTGTCTAAAAATGCCCCAAAAAACCTCCATAAAAATGATTTTAAGGCCTGTTTCAAAACGATTTACAAAGGGCCTGGGGGTATTTGCCATCTCAACCTCCACACCAAATTTCAGGTCGGTTGGTTAAGAAATGGCGGAGAAGAAGCCATTTGAAGATTTGTCAGGAGGAGGAGAAGAAGAAGAAGAAGAAGAACCAGACAAATACAATATATTTCACTCTACCCATACCTCTAGGTATGGGAAGTGAAATATAAATACATGGCAGTACTGTAAATGCATCTAAGTTCGCTTGGTTTTTATTTTGCGCTAAGGCGACAATGGAGTGTTTGCGGTGGTTTTTAAGTTTGCAGCAGCGCTATAGTCACATACTGCTACAGTATTGGACAAAAATGTTCACGGTGGTTTTAAGTTCAGTCGCTACGAAAACTGCGAACATAAAACCACCGCGAACATTTCTGCATTTACAGTAATGATTGATTGAATTGTGTGTGTTACTTCCCAGTTGTACCGTGCTCACCACCCATGGCCCCAGTTAACGGAGCGGTGAGTCCTGAAGACTCCACCTCCTACCAGGACGTGGTGGAGTTCTGGTGCGATCCTGGGTACGAGCTGGTCGGTGACTCCGCCCACACGTGTCACTGGGACGGCAGCTGGAACGGCACCACGCCTACCTGTGATGGTAAGTAACCTTATTGATAGTTAAGTGAAATAAAGTTAAAGTTCCTAATCATATCCTGTTGTACTTCACTCATCATTTTGACAAGATCATACAAGATCATGTCATTTGACACAAAATAGAAAGCCTTGCTCAGAGTGGTAACTCAGTCCAGAATGCTTTTGATGCTGAATATTACATGATAGATTCCAATCATTGTACATGTATAGCACATATGGAGTTGGAAGTAACAAAAAATGACTAATGCCTACTTCAAGAGATGGTAAAGAGATAGAAAAATGAAGAAAGGACACAAACTTTTATATCTTATCGCATTAACTGGTGGATTGTAATCTATGGCCAAAAAGTTTGATCTTAGAATCGTTCCCTGAGCTGTTTGGTCTCTTCTGCTCCAGCTGTCCCATGCCCAGCCTTGTCGGCTCCAGCCAACGGTGCCCTCAGTCCCAGCGGCCCCCATGTCTACCAGGACGTGGTCACCTTCACCTGTTCCGAGGGATACGTCGTTGCAGGTGTTTCTACCGTCACCTGCCAAGCTGACGGCACCTGGAACAGAACTGCTCCTACTTGCAAGAGTGAGATAACGTTCTCTGTAATCCTTTATAATTCAAAATTGTTGAATTTAAACCTAACCATGAGCTTTGCTTATAAGTACATGTAGAAGACTGTTGCCAGAAACTGGATGTAGTATGGAATCATGGCAAAGAAAGCAGCGTATTGTCTGGTTGAATTCAATTCAAGTTTTGCTTAAATATGCAGCAAAGCATGTACCTCCTACCTAGCTCCTACCTAAAAACACTTTGGCAGCACACTCTATGAAAAGATATTGTGGCCAGACTAGCACTAATTTTCAGGCACAAAGAACATGTCAACATACAGAAAAATCATTCGATTTGTAGGCTCTAGTGCATCTGCCATGAAGTCTGTAAGCTTTAAGGGCATAAAAACCTAAAGCATTCACATGAGGTTACATGTTGTATGTACCTGATTCATCCAAACAGATTCTATTACAAAGTTACCGGCCAAAAACCCCCAATAAATCACTAATGTATGAGATTGCTTCTTGCAATCTAAGCCACGATTGCTTAACTTCTGTTTAGTACTTTCTTGCGTGAACTTAGCTCCTTTTTTTCAGGTTGTCACGATCAGTACAACTTCCCAGTGGACAAATTTGCCATCTACAAAAACCGTTGCCACTGGTTCTCACGACAAAAGGATAAAAAAAGGTATGCACAAGCCAAGCGATATTGTGAGGGCCGTGGAGGGAGACTGGTGACCATCAAGACAGAGGACAAGCAAGCTTTCCTGGAGGGAACTGAGTACATAAAAGTGAAACGTGGAGCGAGAAGGTATGCCTCTCACTTTGGGTAGCTTGTATTGGTTGGTCCAGCCTATTTTCATCGTTTGTCAGCTAAGCATTTTTAAAACTTTTTAAAAGTCGCTATCTCGGTGTTTATATCATGCCCAGACTTTTGTGTTAAATTATTGGCTATTTCTTTTAATATAAATGTAACAAGTTGCTTAGTATTTATGTAACAAGCAAAGTCGTTATATCGAACGGTACCGGCCGTTCGAACATAGAACGGCCGATCCCGTTCTCTCATTTGAATAAAACAGTTGTTTGAGAGATTTCATCGAGTACGGTTGTGTGCTTGAATTCTCCGACCTCTCATATTTATAGTAATAGTAGTAATGAATGAGTAATGAATATCATAGATGAATGTTATTTGCATATTTTGCATAGTTTTGGTCGGTGTGTTTGACCACTTGCATGCCAATTTCAACTATAACCAAGCAGTCTCCCGTATCACAATCATCCTGTATTAGCCCGGACCAAGCTAGTCAAGTACAGTGTATTACTTTTTCCAAGTTCTCATATTCGTCACAATATTGCTTGAAACTATTTAATTATTGCATACCATCAGGAACTTTTGGATCGGTTTGGACGACAAGACGGACGAAAGGACTTTCAAATGGAGTGACAGGACGAATTTGGGTGACTACAACAACTGGAAATATGCACCAAGAGGTCATAGGAAACGTGACTGTGCAGCAATTCATAGCTCTGACCTTAAATGGGTGTTGGTCAACTGCAACACGAAGAAATTTGCATTCATCTGCGAGATGGGTGAGTGTTTCTCCAAGTTACAGTTGCACGTTATTTGACAAAGATAGTTAAAGCATCATCAAATTCAGGTTTGTATGTTGATCAAATGATCCAAATGATGAACTCAGTTACATGTATAGTAAAAATAACGTAATAAGGAAGGAATTCAAGCAGTTAGGTACCACCATTGACCTCCTAAGATTTAACACAAAATTCATGATTTATACAAAGATATGCAAACATTCCAGCTTAATACATGGCTTTGTCTTACATGCTACCAAGTTTTCTTGTTCATCTTCATCATACTATTTACCTGCTATCCCTTAAATTCAATTTTTTTCATGATTGTACGTGTTTGATGATTTTTTTTTTCTTAGGTCCACATACTAGTTTTTTTACACAGTTCTTTTCATTCTCCAGCAAACTGTCGTTTTTGGCCCCACCTTTCCCATTTTTGTGCAGCTTTAATACAGGAAATGTTGCTTACTTTATAGCAATAGAATGGGCAGCTTTAAGCTTTTTTTAATCTATTATTTTCCATTCAGATGACACCATGATCTGAAGACTAGGCTGGACAGCTAAACGTCGCTGAAGAGAACAGTGCAGGATTCTATGGTTAACAAGCCTTAGGTCTCATCAACCTTGTTGATCTTTTTCTTTTTTTATTCTTAAGTAATTAATGCAAGGTATCATTTGATTACATACTTATTTTGATTAAGATTTTTTCATAGACATTTTGATATTATTACCTAATTTGATTAAGGGAACAATTAACCAATCCCTTTTGGTTTTATAGATAACATCTTATTTTTGTTAGAAATTCAATGTTACTTAGATGCTTAGGTCTTAAATTGCTTGCACATCTTATAAGTGTTCTGCTTGTTCTTCTTCTGTTCAACTTGAACCGTAATTATTGAGAAGAAGGGAAAGGTTTTTTTGGAAGCTGATAGTTTAATGAGAGAGTTGCTTGATCAGGGCTCGAAATACTGGATGCATGTGCACTTTTGTGCACCTAAAATTGGAGCTGTGCACCTGATTTTTCACCGTGGGTGCACCGTGCACCTGGGTATTTTTGTAGGCTATAGGGTAGAGCCGTAGAGGTACTATTTTATCCGTGAATAGTTTCATAAGGTTGGTAAGTCACTGAATAAAAAGACTCTTTTTACACAACCAAGGGATTTATTCAACCGACGTTTCGGTGACCCTCTGTCACCTTCTTCAAGGCAAGTCTGACTGGTTCACATAGTAATGCAGCACATGTGTTGCTTTGTGAACCAGTCAGAATTGCCTTGAAGAAGGTGACAGAGGGTCACCGAAACGTCGGTTGAATAAATCCCTTGGTTGTGTAAAAAGAGTCTTTTTATTTGGTACTATTTTATGTTTAGTTATGCACATATACAGTCACGTAGTGTTCAGATACACTTGTCTGGTGGCTTTCAGCACTTTGTGGCTTTGCAGAATCTAAGAGGGGCTTTTGAAATGAAATTGGAGCATTGCATGCATGAAATAGTCTTATTTTGTCTGAATGTCTTGAATTTTAATGTAGATACTTAAGTACATGTTTAGTGCCAGCTATCTATAGAAAGGCATAGAATCGGCAATGAAGTAGTTCACAGCAAGTTGGAATGCACAGTCATAGGTATGATTAAAATGATATTTTTCTCACTCCGTATCAAATCATGACAACTCTTCCACCATAACTGAAAGGTAAAAGTGTTGGGGGAACTATAGAATTATTGGAGTAAGGGATAAGGCAAAGGAGATTGGTCTCTTTCTAAAGAGATCACTGCTTTAGAATATCCAGGAAACAATGTATGCCGAACAAAACTGTCAAATGTCATAAGTGTCACTAAACTTATATTAATATAATGTTACAGCATTTGCTTTTCCAATGAGTGACTGAATTGAAGAATAAAGGGCTATAAAAGAGGTTACAATCTCCTGTCTTGTTTGCATGATGACTGTTTTTCGACCTTAGTATATCTCTATAGGAAATAAAATTTGGAAAACTCATTGTTTTGTGTTCTCGCTCTCTGATAATTATGCGGTCATCAGTATAATTTAATTTTCTTAACAGCATTTTAAAACTGCTTGAGAAAAATAGTATATAGGTCAGTCTTTTTACCATACCTAAGAGATAGTTATTGTATATAGAGATAACGTTATGCATGTCTAACGTTACATTATCTGCCACCTATGTATAGTTGGGGGGGGGGCGACGACAAATGTAAACAAGAAACAACCTGCAAGCGGTCTGCCTGTTTGCAGCTTTAAAAATAGACGTCGAATCAGCACCAGGGTACACATGTATGCACAGGATACTTTAGATCATTAATCAATCATAGCCTTATTGTCTGCCTTATTTTTTAACAAAAGGGATTATTGAGGGTTCAACATACACACAGGCGCCTCTGCTGGGATCAACACTAACCGTTACGTTCAAAGAGTTGCATGACGCCAGGCAACATTTCCTTAGGTATGTAACAGTATGTATCATCATGTAACAGTAACATTAGAAGCCATAAAAGCTTTGTTATGCCGTCAAAGTTACCTTTATTGCTTAGTTTCCCTACTTCTCTCCGCTCAACAGTAGAAAACAACACACAGTTGGCTGCAATCGGGCAATCGTCCTTTCTCTCTGCGTGTCAAGGGCGTCACCATGCGGATTACAAAAGAATAGCACACAAATAATGTTGTCAATGCGATTTCACATTAGATATTTAAGAGCGAACCCTAGCAGTCAACGAAATAAATGCAGTAGATTGACTAAGGCTTCATGCTAGCTACACATTGATTGGTCAATATATTCCACATTGACCAATCAGCATACACCAGTGTCTGATGTGCGGCAGCATCGATAGTATGATTATCCGTATGTGTATGAAGAGAACCAACCAGCATCCACATTAACCTGGAGCCGAACAGCACAGTATGTATCCGCGACTGAGCGGTAAGAAAAAATAGTTCGACCGAAATCTTTGAGCCGTTTGTAAAAACTTTAACTTGAAAGCCAGGGAGGCATTAACTTTACTGCATGGTAGTATAATGAGTCGGCTTTTAGATTGTGCGAATAAGACTATGAAGTTTGGCCAGTCGACGTGCAAATGGGCGCGGGCGGACCTTTACCGCTGACTGGGGTGAGTCGGTTGCAGTTCCGAATGAAATGGCTTGAACTTTTTCGTTTATCAACCTTGTAAAAGGCAATTATGTACCCAAACAGGCTAGAATAGGAGTTTGCAAGCGGGCTTATATTTATATGAACGTTAATATGTATGAAATAAATGGCGCAGATTGACTAGAGCGTAATACATTGCACACTGATTGGTCAGTTTATTCTACATTGGCCAATCAGCATACAACAGTGTCTGATGTGCGGCAGCATCGATAGTATGATTATCCGTATGTGTATGAAGAGAACCAACCAGCATCCACATTACCCTGGAGCCGAACAGCACAGTATGTATCCGCGACTGAGCGGTAAGAAAAAATAGTACGACCAAAATCTTTGAACCGTTTGTAAAAACTTTAACGTGAAAGCCAGCGAGGCATTAACTTTACTGCATGGTAGTATAACAAGTCGGCTTTTAGATCGTGTGAATAAGATTATGAAGTTTGGCCAGTCGGCGTGCAAATGGGCGGACCTTTACAGCTGACTGCTGAGGTGAGCCGGCTGAGGGCGTTAAAATGTAAAAGAACCATAACCTTTTTGTTTCGTTTATACTTATTTTTCGATTGTAGTCTCAATTTAGCATACTGATTTGTCGTGCTTCTCTAGAGTATCATACCTTAATTTTATCCACGTCGGTGTTGGTCACTTTGTGGGCTTTAACTCTAGAAATCCCCATAGCCGAAAAAACTGTGTTCTGCTGCCATTGACAGGGTAAGATGTAGTTCTACTTTATTCCGCTAAGTGACAGTGGCGTCCTTGTACCGCAGCGAGTTGCCTACTCGAAATTGCTTGAACTTTGCCGCTTATTGGCCTTGTAAAAGGCAATCAAACACCCTAACAGGCAAGAATGGCAGTTTGCAAGTGGGTTAACATTCATATTAACGTTCACATGTATGTTTATTTCGATCATATGTATTTCCAGATATATACCACGGAGGAGAAAGGCTTGAAGCCAAAGGAAACACGACCGAGGTGGAAAGTCCCTTAAGTTCTACTGGCGATGGAAACTTGGAATGAAGCAGATGCTATGACGTGGGTTACTAGTATGGAAGACGTCGCCCAGCGACTGGAAGAGGATGTGCAGCAAACCTGTCCGTCACCATGAAATGCTCAAGGCTGAATCTTTGCAAGATCTTTGATATGGAAGGTAAACAAATTGGCAAAGTGCAAAATTGTTCATGAAAGCTTTTGAAATGTAGCGTGGAACAAGACACACTTTCCATACATGTATTTTACATGCCTCTTCAAGTGAATAGAAGAGAAAAAACATTAGGTTGATATCTGCAACAAGTATTTATTCTATATCGATAAACATTGTATCTGCCACTGTGTAAGAGCTCATATTGCTGATTTGTATTGACATGAGAACTTTGCATTCCTTATCGAGTTATACATATATGTACAACGTCTATTTTGAAGGAATATAATGTATGTCTTTATTTCAAAGAAGAAATGATCAGAGACGAAGAAAATCCTATATCTGTAATTAAACTTTCAACTATGAATATATGATAATAAAGGTGTAATGCATATGTGAACTGGTGTGTATATTCATTTCAAGTATCGTATCTTAAGGAGGCTTAAAAACAATATCGCAGTTTGCCATAGAAAATGACGTATTCAGTCTTAATCATAATCCCATGTGCACATCAACATAATTTACCCATGTGTTCTTTTTGGTCTCTAGACCACAAGTGAAAGAGACGGATAGAAGTACAAGTAGTGTAGAAATTTTCAGCGTTGTAAATTGTACCCTGGCACCAACACTAGTCTAGCTAGGCTTGCTTGTCTGCCAGAAAGTCGTCTAAACGATTAGAGGACTGAACAATAATTAGGACAGGATGGATTCCAGGCTAGTGAATGTTCATGAGAGTCAAGTGTAGATTAATGTAAAATATTACACAAGACAAATGTTCTGAATTTCATTTCTGTCTATTTTCTGTTGTTCCCTTCATGGGTTTAAAATACATCTCTGATAGAAAAATATGCTACGCTGCTTCCTTTAGCACGATACCGATCTTTAACTCAAGCTCAAGCCAAACAAACATGTCAGGCTCAGACTCGTTTTTAAATTCTCGATATCTATCGTGACATATGAACATCATTCCCATTGACTGTCATACTTTAAGCCTGGATTAGGTCTGTTAAAGATCTTTAGGTAAGTTTCGTTTGTGGTCTGACTATAGTGCCCTATTTATCAGATAAAGCTAGTGTGCAGCATCAGCATTTCAGCGACAAGAGCCGCTGAACTTGATTTTGACAAACTATTTCTATGGCACTAGAACACCATAAAGTACAATGCACAACATATGAAATGCATTTTCCCGATCAAACAACAACGTACATTAGCTCACTGCCATATTTAGATGAATACATTATGCTAGTAGCTACCATAGCATTCAATGTTGCACCGTTAAGTAATTCACTTTTTACGGTGCAGAATTGGGTATATGCCTTGAAATTCAGACAAAAACAATGTTGTATTTGTTCAACGTGTAATTGCGATTAAAATCATGATGCACAACCCCTCAGAAAGTGATAATTTACAGGAAATATGCGCTCCACTACCATTGGTAAAATGCAAAGGAAAGATATAATTTATAACCCAATATCTCATTGCTTTGTTGGCAAAATTTCTTAAATATTCTTGCTTTTACATGGTCGCAGTTTCAAGTTCAAGGTCAAGTAAGCCTTACAACTTTTAACCCCTTTGCGAGCCTTCCACGATTTCCCCATTCACCACGGGGTATAACGTACGTCACGGGATGGCCAGACACATTCGGTGGTCGCAGAGATCTATCAGCCGCAACGCGCAGACACATTCGACGCGCCGCGGAAAAATCAGCCTTCCGCGCGGACCTATCAGCCGCAACGCGCAGACAAATTCGACGCCGCGCGGACCTATCAGCCCTTCGCGAGGAAAACTCAGCCGTGGGACAGCGCCATCAGGTGTCTCACTACTGCCTTCAGAGAGCGCTGGAAAGGCCGCGCCAAGGTAGGTCCTCCACAGTTTCCTTCTCTAGCGTCATATAAAGACATCGACTGGTAATCTAACTAGGCCTATCAGGTGCCAGACTATCTTAGGGTCATCCGGAGCCAGAAATAATCGGCAGGTCTTCAAATTAAGTCGAGATATAGGGAGAACAGTTCTCAATCGGTGACACACCACATCGAAGTTGTCAAGGTAAACAGTGGCTAATGCCGTATTTTGGGCTATTAGAAGCAAAGTCATCGGCGGGTTTGACGTCTTTTAGTGTGATTGGGTGTCCAGAACAACGTAACATACTCTGGAATTGATATAATATGCCCACAGAGCGAAAATATGTGGTAGAAGTGATACCGCTATTTATCGCCCCCCTCCCCATTCTCTAGTAAAGTTACGGCCAATATCTTATACGTGTAGTAGTAGTATAGTAAGCATTAACAGGCAATAGTGTTTTTGTCGCCTCGATTGATTTTGGCGATATGCGGGGAATACCTTCTGTCACTTTAAGGGATTATCCTCATCTAGATGATTCAACGAACATCTCATACGTTTCTCGCAAGATTGTTTACTATATTGTTACTACTATTACCCACTGCAAGTAATCAACCCTGACATTTTTCAGAAATGACTCGTCGACTCAGGTTGACACTACATCCGCGGAAAAGGTGTAGAAACAAAGCAACGGGCACCTGGAAAGCAAACACGCGAAGTTGACGATGTATGGGTAACAGAAGATAACACTGGCATTGATGACAGCACTGCAGCAAGTCCCAGGCAGAAAGAAACACACCTCCTCTCCTGGTCAACTCCTACTCGAGCTAGCGTCAACGACACTTTTTCTGGACTGTAGGCTTCTCTCCCTTTATACGAAAGGCACTATAAGCAACGGAAATCATACAATGTACAGCTGGAATATTCAAATAACTCCATATTTGCCGTAGAAATCTATATTCATAGAGATATGTATTGAGTAGATTATTCATCAATTTTGGTACTATGCAGTAAGTTTGAAATAGCGCATGATATTGGATGAAGACTATACTTTGTCAGGTTGTTATATTTACAGATGTAAGTAATGGACCATCTCAGCGTTGCATAATTGTACTGACCATCCGTATTTCCTGAAATGTTAATCCAAAAATGACACACAAAATATAGTAATATATAACTAGATTTATTCTGGCTGTTTACAAAATATATATTTGCTGAATTGCAATACCATGTTCTTGATCTTGTTATACATCACTTGGCAAATGACTATGTTGTAATCATATTGCACTGTAGCTTAATCTATTGCTATAGATTACAAATTAAAGTATTCTGATCGTTTATAAATATTGACTCTTAAAAAAAAGAAGAACAAAGTCAAAACCAATCAAATACCGAGTCTCGGCGCCGTCATTTTCCCAACACTACAGATGAAAATATGTTTGTTTGTTTGAACCTTTGTTTATTCAAAATCCCTCTTTTTCTCAAATAGCAGAGATAAGTACATACAAAAGGTATACTTGTCATCGGATTCCTGTTCCGATTATTTGGTTGCCTGTTTTCTCTATCTTTGATCCCTTGTTTCGAACTGACGCTGACACTGGGGAGGGCAAGCCTCTCGGCACGGAGCTATTGTATATGTAAGCTTTTCTTCATATCGCTTTACTCTGACTTTGTGTTTATTGATTGTTTAATGAAGAGTGTTATGTGTGTTATTGTGTAATCAGTGTTTAATGTAGAACATGTAATGATATTTCCTTAGCTTTTGCTATTAGTATATCTGTATCACTGTACAGGTGCACTATACACGAGGTATACCTTCTTGTGAAACAACAAATATAATTATATGAACCAGAATTACACACAAGTTCTTCCTTTTTATGAAACCTGTGTTCACCCTTGTAGCACTGGCAAACGTTTTTACTTTGGGATTGTCATGGGTTCTGTGATGATGTTTCAGGACTTCTAATATTATGACTTAAAGGACTTTCCACATTTGTCACAAAAATCCCAATCTGAGTGCACTATCATGTGCTTCTTCACTTGAACTCTTTCTGACAAACTGGGCAAACCTTGGATGATTCAACTAAGTGATCCTGAAAGTCTCTAGCATAAATAAAGTATTTATTGCACAACCCACACTAAATTGCTGGTCCTTTATCAGCCCCATGGCAGCGACGCTTGTGTTCAGCTACTGAACCGCTGTTCGCTTAGCACTTGCCATGTGTACACAGACTGTACTGTAGTCCTGCGTGTGGGGGA
Organism: Branchiostoma lanceolatum; assembly: GCF_035083965.1. Classification (NCBI taxonomy): domain Eukaryota; kingdom Metazoa; phylum Chordata; class Leptocardii; order Amphioxiformes; family Branchiostomatidae; genus Branchiostoma; species Branchiostoma lanceolatum. Next base: position 10,884,649 of record NC_089736.1, read on the forward strand.
GGAGACATCCTTTTCTACATCTTCAGCTGGCAAAACCACACCAGGTAGGTCATCGGACTCGTTGGACTCTTCCAAAGACACTGAACCCTCACTGGATCCACTGGTGCTGGTGTTTGAACGGGATCCACTTGTGCTGTTACTTGAAGACCAGGTATCCTGTCCCTCCCAAAGGAATGGCTTGTCATGTGGTTCTTCATCTCCCTCCTGAAGGCTGGACTTGTAGGGTGGAACAGGTGGTTTTACATCTGTGGTCACATGCACAAACCTGTCCTACTCATCAAACTCCATGGCTGAAATGCAAATTCAAAAAATGAATGCCTTTGTCTGGATAAACATTGATGACTATTCATCTTCATTGAAATGACCACAACAGTATCGCTTCTTATGGCTTTAATACTGCTATAAGAGCTAACATCGTTCTAATACATGGTGGCTCGTACTGAAGGATGGGGAGGGGGGGCGTTATATAGCGGTATCACTTCTACCACATATTTTCGCTCTGTGGAAATATTATATCAATTCCAGAGTATGTTACGTTGTTCTGGACACCCAATCACACTAAAAGACGTCAAAACCACCGATGCCTTTGCTTCTAATGGCCCAAAATACGGCATTAGCCACTGTTTACCTTGACAACTTCGATGTGGTGTGTCACCGATTGAGAACTGTTCTCCCTATATCTCGACTTAATTTGAAGACCTGCCGATTATTTCTGGCTCCGGATGACCCTAAGATAGTCTGGCACCTGATAGGCCTAGTTAGATTACCAGTCGATGTCTTTATATGACGCTAGAGAAGGAAACTGTGGAGGACCTACCTTGGCGCGGCCTTTCCAGCGCTCTCTGAAGGCAGTAGTGAGACACCTGATGGCGCTGTCCCACGGCTGAGTTTTCCTCGCGAAGGGCTGATAGGTCCGCGCGGCGTCGAATTTGTCTGCGCGTTGCGGCTGATAGGTCCGCGCGGAAGGCTGATTTTTCCGCGGCGCGTCGAATGTGTCTGCGCGTTGCGGCTGATAGATCTCTGCGACCACCGAATGTGTCTGGCCATCCCGTGACGTACGTTATACCCCGTGTTCACGAAAAGAGCAAAATTTGGCAATTTAACGGTCTCATTCCTTTGCCACTTTCATAGATACGGCCGTGAGCGGTACTGTAGATTAGGCTCCAATAGGGTATATACCACCGTCTTGTAAAATGTGAAAACACTTGACTTAAAGCCAGCGAACACTCTGTCGAACAGCTTTGGAAAACGTCACATACGTCAATAATGACTTTTAAGACTTTTTAAACGCGTTGGCATAGAAAGAATCGATTTTAATGTCCGGGGGTGGAGCTCATGTCACATCCGTCGAAGCGCCACCTACATTCATGTACACATCACGTCTTGTCCGTAAACGCCAAGAGCAATGGAGGACAGGGAGGACTGGGGCAAGAGGGTGATGAGTAATTCAAGCATGATGTAGGCATCATTCACTTTCCTTCGAAGACTTTATCCTTTTACTGATGAACTGTTCCTTCGCTTATGATGGACATCTCGACACTAAACCATAGATATAACGAGGACTGACATGCAAACTATAGACATTTTACATGAACTGCAAGTTTATTGAAAGTATTGTACTGTATGCCTAACAACATTGTGTTGCCTGAAATTACCTCTTTGTAACAGAAGAGGTCATCAGTGCAGTGACGTCATTTTGTGGGCACCGAAACATGGACATGCAAATGTAGACAGGCCTCGCACAACCTACATACAGCAGCTGTGTGAGGATGCAGGCTGTAATTTAGAAGAACTGCCAAGAGCAATGGAGGACAGGGAGAACTGAGGGTGATGATCATCCGTGACATTCTCACGACAAGTTTGTGTAACAGAAGAAAAGTTTAATGTACAATTCCAGACTGCTACATATTTGCACAGCCTTTTCAGTGAACCTGTCTATACCAAACGGCCACATTTTACAGGTATGTCCTTGTTTACAAGTGTATGTCATGTTGTGATCTGGTGTCCAGATATCAATGAATATGAGTATCAAAAAGGTAAAAGTCCTAATGTATGTAAAGACTTCAAGACCTGTTTGGCATAGAGTTCTCTGGATCTAAGCCGGATGTTTTTCATATTTCCGCAATTTACAAAATGGGAGCATAAACCCTATTGGAGCCTAACCTCTGACCGCAACCTGTCTACACTAAACATTCAGACACTCTTAACATTATCTAGATTTCTGTAATGTTGAGGATGAACTGTTTACTGAAAACCTGTCTCTTTGTTGGTTATTCTTGATCAATGAGGGCTCTAGCACTGCACGAAATGGCCTCGTATCCCGGCGTATACGTACAGGGATTCCTGCGGAAATATTCAATTTCCCGGTGCGGATTTAGCGTATCCGTTATAACTAACGGATACGCTAAATCCGCACCGGGATATGGAATATTTCCGCAGGAATCCCTGTACGTATACGCCGGGATACGAGGCCATTTCGTGCAGTGTAGCCGAATTAAAGCACCCGACACAACACTTACATATATATACATTAATTCTATACCCTTGCACCGGATTCTGCAGTACTACTTACGACCGTTAGATAGCGCATATACTACACCACTAAACTGTAAATACACAGGTAAGGTACAATTCCTTTCGTCAAATTAGGTTATCGTGTTGAGAACACAGCATCATAGGGTCACCAAGAAAGTTTATTGTTCCACTTTATTTTCGTGCATCGTCATTGATTATCAACTTGCATGGGCTTGCGGGCATGGATTTCCAATAAACTTATTATCATCGTTGTTGTTGTTGTTGTTGTTGTTGCAAGACGCCAACCATGGAAAGAGCTTACGTCCCTCTATTTTACGTGTATTCCACTGTAATGAGTTTGCAACACTCCTCTGTTATTGTGAGAATGGTCTTGCCTGCCACGCGACTACTCTTGAGCTCAGTTGGAAGGTAAGGTTACAGGATATGAGTTGATTCTATTTCTGGTTCTCTTGTTTGTACTGTGAAGTTCACTGACGCACGTGGAACTTCCATGTAACTGGCCTCAAGCCATGTTTTGCCACAACATTGTCACCATGGTTACATCTCCTTGCACTTGCCTTTTATGTCATCTTTCAGCATAGAAAAAGGGACATCGAACCTCAAGGGCAGGGTAGTATCTTCTTTGTCGGCATATCTTTTATCCACATCTTCTATTACGTTGCGGATATGAATGGTGAGAAACAATCATTTTTTTATAGTTCATAGTTGACTGAAGCTTGAACACTGGTAATGAACGTCTCTTTGATCGAGAAATTGTGATACCCAAGGGGATAATTTGGAATAGCTTGATTAGATTGCTATACCCCTTTATGCAGCAAACAGAGGAAGATTGATACGGGCTCTTGGGTCCGCTCTGCACCTGCGCAGTGATGATGTGACCGGCGGTGACACCTGAAGGTGGTGTCGGCAAAATCACGTAAACAATTCCACGTAACACCGGAGTGTCCCAGGAAGTAGGCCGAGCGTCATGCAACTCTCATCATACAAAAACGTGCGACTACAATTTATGCGGAAAATTTGCATACAATCGTAACCGTTTAATGGGACTGTATGTGAGCACAGAGCTCAACCAGTGTTCTTGTATTTGTTGTGCTGTGATGTGTTCGTTTGGGTCTTTTTCATGACCAAAATTTCATCGTCTGGTGTTAAAATGACAATTTTATTCCTTTCTTTGCAACAATTTGAACAAAGAAATTGCTGTTGTGTTTTTGTGTGTGTGAGTGTATCTCCAGGTTCATAAAAGCAGCATCATATTAGATTCATCATGCCGACAATGAGATCATGCTACTGGCGTGTATCATTTAAGCTATTCCAAGGACCATACGAATGATATTCTTGGCTATCCAACCTCACTTTTTTTTCATTTCGTCTCTTGCGTAAGCGTATTACGTAATGTCATATCAGTAAAATAGACCCAACTATCTTAACGGCAACTAATATATCACTATGATACGGCTTCTTGTAAACTAAACAAAAAATTATTGTAAATAGTCAATTTGGTATATCTTATCTCCGTCAATAGTCTGTCAATTGCATTGCGTCATACATAATTGGAAGCCTTATCTATTGGCAATTACAATGATTTGATTTGATTAGTATTTCATTTGTTATGATCGTACATTCGTGGGTTGAGCAACAATATTTATTGCGAGAAAAGAGTGCCAGAATTTCTTTGATGCTATGTCCATTATTTTTCAATGATTGGCATTTCGTGTTATTAATTTTTTCTTTCCTTTGAAATGACACATTGATTTGTTGTGATCACGCTTTTGTGTAACGAGCACCATGACTGTGTTTTTGGGCAGGTCGCTCAAAAAAAGTGCTGAAATCCCCCTCCTAACACCAGACACTGTTTTATTTATTCAGATTTACCACATTTGTGGAAGGATTGACATAACAGGTGACTATCACCTTTTCAAGATGTCAACCCAGTCCAGACTGTAAGGTTTGGACCATCGCACACCTGGGCATGCCCCTACGCTTTTTCGAAAGGTGTGGTGGGTTCTTTAGCGTGCGCGGGGTGTGGCTCTCCCCAAACACGGGACCTCCATTTAGCGTCCTATCCGAGGGACGTCCCTAATCGAAGCTAGGTACTCATTTACACCTGGACTCATTTACACCTTTCTCAGGGGCACAACGTCCGGGCGCATGTCCAAACATGTCTGGGGGCAAGCCAGGATTGAACTCGGGTTCCCTTGTTTGACGGCCGAATGTTCTAGCCGTTACGCCACACGACGTCACAATCGTTTTGTGACGCACTCTAATAGTCAACTCTGATGTCCAACCTTTGAATGCATGATCACGACAAATTTGGTACCGTACCATCGTAGAGGGCAAACAACCTTTTCAGTGATACATTTTGTAATATACAATTGATAAAAAGTAACAAGGGAGAAATGATTCCCCAACTATTTGTGCTGAATGTACGGCATAAAATGGCACTTTTGTTGTGAAGTGTATTTCAGTCTGGCAAAAGACGACAGAAAAAGAAAGCAGCATCGAACTTCAAACGCCACGAAGGACGTTTGTTGTCGCTAGCGCATGCGTATTCTACAGAGCAGCGCATGCACGGACAGCAAATCCCAGCTTAATTTGCCCATATTCCGGCGATTTGGAAATCGGTGTCATTAACCTCACCCTGCTATTAGGTCCTTTTTTTAACGGTCTCCATGGCAACGTAGCGCAAGCAGCCTTGAAGTGATGCCTGCAGCATAGTAACTAAAGAAAATAAAAAGGGACACCATTAAAGGCTTTCCTATTGTGACGAACGCCCGTATTCCACATGTAATGGAGGAGTTGCGCACGTGGCTCCTTGGGTTACCAGATAGCTCTTATCTTTTAAATTAAAGTCAAATAAGGGAAGGGATGTTCGGAACAGGGCGGATGTCGTTCATTTCTTTTCAAAGGAAAAAGACTTTCAAAGACCTGGAAATTTTCTTTTATTCTTTTTTCCCTGTGGTTGTCAAGGTAGTTGTGGATCTGAATAAATCAAAAAAAGTTTGATCATCGGAAAATAAAGTCAAGGGAAAGTCATCAGACAAATAAAACAATGTAAATATTTTGTATAGGACGTCTTATTAGAAGCTAGCGATTCTATATAATGTCACGTTTGAGACAGCGGTTACAACGGAGGATGGTACAAGTGCTAGCTCGGAACAGCTGGCGTTTGATGTGTGATGTTTCTTTTCATGTCTACGGAGAACTCTCTCTCTCTATATATATATATGTATCAAACGTCTTTGGGCTGAATCATTCACCTTCTGATCTCGGACGCTGAACCTCCGGGATTTCGTTTTTGGAACGGCTTGGAAACACCACTATCGCTGTTGTATAACGCTCACTTTGATTTGATTTGATTTGATTTGATTTGATTTGCAATAGTATAAAGAAATATGATTTTGTTTGTCATAGAGAGAATTGATTCATCACGGGGCCAATTATAACCGACGATATGCTGACTAATACGGGTGCCAATCATATCTTTTTTAAAGGACATAAGACACCAAAATACAACATTTTCTTACCATCTGAAATAGGAATAGCATCATTGAAAGAATATAGACGTTTAAAACAAATACACACCCTTCTGATGTTATCTAACATTGAACCACCAGAAACCAGACTTCCACGAATCCAGCTCTTTATTCTTATCTGATCTTCTCACCAGGTGATCACATCAATCAATACCTGCTCATGACGTCACAATGAACACGGCAGCCGGTTCGGGACCTTACACAACGGCTTGCGAAAAGCATTATTTAAGGTAAGCAACTAGCCTGTGGTACACAATCTCTTACTGCCGGGGGACAATTGTAGCCTCCACCAGGCCTTCCTACGCGGATATGATCGTAGAATTCGGAAAAAAAAGAATAATTGGCCAGGACAGTCAGTCCACGGGAAGGTTAACATTTCCTCCTGCAAATGAAACCCTACGGTGGCCAACTCCCCTCAAATATTTTTCCTATGGCCGGCGTAGTTAGCCTGGTAGAGACTATGACAAATTAATTGTCCTTCTCCCCCAATTAAGGGGACCTGTGAGTGGAGCGGACCGCTAGGCAAGTTCCGCCAGGAACGCTGTTTAAGAATAAAGGTAAAGGTAAAGCGGTTGAACGTACCTCGGACGAAGCATATAGCATGACGCCTTTTCGTTAGCTAGTGGTCAACGTGGCTTAAGCTTACATGTCCGACATGCTGCAGTTTGAAATTGGACGCTAGGTGACGTGGCGTGACTTGCCCACACTTGAATCAAGCGCACAGAAACACAAAGACACACGCACGCACTTCAAAAAGAGTTTTAATTGAATACGCCATCATTTGCACCTTCTGCACTATAGAAAAAGTTTAGCCTCCGTTGCAGACTCCCTCCGGCTGTTTTCTTTTATCAAAAAATAGTAAGTTACCGTTTTCTTATTCCGGCCAGCAACAAGAAGGAAAAGGAAATAAGTAAACGAAAAACTGCCGGAGGGAGTTTGTTTGAACCTTTGTTTATTCATGAGAAGCTCAAATCGGCACGCAGGCGACTTTTCATTGAGGTCATGGGGAAAGAGTTAAGGGTCAGATAAAATAGCAAAGAGATACAAATTACATCATTAATGGAGATCTTTTCAACAATAAACAATAAACTACATTCTCTTCACAACTGCTGGCGTTTGCAGAGTCTGCAACGGAGGCTAAAAGAAAGTTCTCCTGACTGCAATGTAAAATTCTAGTCTTCAAGAAGATGCATGGTTACGGCCCTTTTGATATTGTCTTGCCAACGATAGAGCTGCTTGGAGATTATAAAATTCGCCGGTTGAGGCCTTGAATGTAAATGCAGAAATTGCGGTTTTCGCGGCGACCGTTTCACCGCGAACTTAAAACCACCGCGAACATTTTTGTCCAACACTGTAGCAGTATGTGATGACTATATTTAGCGCTGCCGCAAACTTAAAACCACCGCAAACACTCCATTTTCGCCTCAGCGCGAAATAAAAACCACGCGAAACAAATGCATTTACAGTATCCGCCCGACGACCTACATACTGGGACGCACAGAAATAGACCACTCCACAACAACGTCCAATTAGATACTACCTGCCCGTGCTTGTTTGTCGTGACAAAACCTCTGTTACTGATATCACATCCAAACACACTCATCACAGGGACGTCACGTTTTCTACAGGTTGTGTTGCGTTTAGTAAGGATGTTTTTCTGAATGTTCATGTCTTCTTTTCGTTTACTGTTGATATGTCGTAAAGTATTGAAATTTCTTTTTTCAATTTCGTGTGAAAAAGTGATCTTTTCACTAGGCCGAAAATTGATTGGCGTTTAAAAGCGCCGCATTCTGTTTACGAAACACACGCAGCTACTCGCCCGTTCACACACACACACGCACACACATACACACACACACACACACACGCACACAGACGGCATACAGGTACAAACGCACTGCCAATGTGTGTATGTATGATATCATACCGTATGCTACAGTGTCGTTCTGCTTGTGCTTACCAAAACTTCCGTATCATTGAGAATGAATAGATTGTTCAAGTAAAATCCGTCGGACGGCCTCTATGGCTTACATTTGTTAATCCCGTGCCTATTTTAAGGTACTAGGACAACTGGTACTAGGACACACCAAAATAAAATCGTTCGTGACGATCGCCTAATAGAACGGTTCGTGATTAAATCTAAACGAGAAAAGAGGATTCTATCACTGACAATGCCACGAGTCTAGTAGATTTGTAAACGGTCGGAACCTCATCATGGGTGTGAGATCATGTGACATACACGCAAACACACACCGACCATTTCTGTCCGCAGAGGAATGGGTCCGGCTGGTTTTTGGCGTTTTTGTCAGGCTTTCTATTTTGTCCCGTTTTATTTATGTCGCCAAGCTATGCTGTACTGAAAACAGTTCAAAAACCGAGTCTCTACCAAACTAACTACGCCATTTGCGACCGCGATTTAACGTTTAGAGAAAAGTAGTAGAAACTAAACGTTAAATCGCGGTCGCTTTCAATCACTTCCAAAGTGCCAAAATTGCCAATCTGAAAACTACTTTGGAAAGCTGACACCTTCCACCATCTCACTGGCGATTTTTTTTTGGTCAGATGTAGTCGTTAACGCAAGTTAGAAAGGGATTTGTCGGGAAATGGTTGATACGAATCTGAGTTTCAATGCGATTCACGTGGTTTGATTGGTCGGGGTGTAAATAGATAGATAACATGCCAGAAGAGTTGGCCGGCCGGCCGATGAATACAGTCTATTTGATCGGCCGTTTTCTACTCTTTTTAGCCACGTCTGGAGCCTGGTAGAGGCTATTTGATTAGTCAGTCATCAATGATTCACCCTGAAACCGTTGTCCCATCTTGTCCATTTGCCGATGTTTTTCTGCCTCGCTCTTTACGATTGGCATGAGTAGTGTCTCACAGGGGACCCATAGTCCCAGAACCAGGACAGATCTTCATTTGGTAAAACCGTTCCTCCCGACATATACCCTTGACCCAGTTACTGTTCTGAGAAGTCTGTCATACATTTGTTTTAGTTAAGTGGCGTGTGCTTTTCTTTGCATTGAAAGCTCAGTAAAAATGTAAGTCTTCTGTATGTGGGTTTGATTTCACGGTAAAGAGTTCACCGCGAAAACCGCGAACATAAAACCACCGCGAACATTTCTGCATTTACAGTATTCAGCGTGTGTCAGGTGTTTATTTACCGTGTAAAGATACACTCTCCAAGCAGAGGTTAGGTTCCGGCTAGCTTTGGACGTTTGTTTATGCGTTTTTGTCTGGCTTTCTATTTTGTCATGTTTTCTGTTATTTTTGGCTTGGCGACAACAACAAAAAACGTCCAAAACTAGTCAGAATAACGCAACCCTCAGCCGAAGCCTAACCTCTGCTTGGACAGTAGTAAATGTAGCCCGTGACAAAACGTGTTGAACTAAAGTAGCCTGTCAGACGGAGTCAGATCAGATAAACGCGCGGTCGTTAAACCCGCACCGTGGGAACCGTTAAACCCGTAAATAGCCGTAGTCCAGTGACCTAGTTTTCCGGCGCCTCTTTCCTGTCCCCATTGGCGGAGCCAAGGTCACACCCGTATAATGGCGGTTCAAAGTCGGGTGCGAGGCATAAACCAAGATTTACGCATGCGCGCTGTGGTCCTCTCCGGACGCACCGCAGACTACGGAATGACATTAAAATGAAGATGCCAAGGTCACAGTCAACATCGTCTTTTCTTTGATGAGCCGCTCAGTCTGTCAATTCTCCCAGAAGAACGTTTGAGTTAGTGGAAACTCGTTTTTCTCTGTCTCATGCACCTTCTTTCGCAACTTTCCGATTCATTTCTTCATTCTCCTGCCTTTTCCTTACTTTTCAAGCAGAAGGTCGGTTCTGGCTGGTTTTTGACGTGATTTTAGGCGTTTTTGTCGGGCTTTCTATTTTGTCCCGTTTTCTTTTTGTAGCCAAGCTTTACAGAAGCCTGTCGCCGAACAAAAACGCCAAAAATCACATAAAAAAACAGCCAGAACCGAACCTCTGCTTGGAGAGTACATTTTCCTTGACTCTGTTGTTAATTTTGCATCGGTCAACTAGAAACATAGCGGCTCTCTCCATTGTCTCTTTTTCCAGTCATGGACTTCACCCACTGTTTCCTGACATCGTAAATATCTGTTAAGTGAGCGGGGCGCTTATCAAAACAAACTATTTGCTTTGAATAACTTTCAGTGCGTGAGGTTATAAACCAAAGCCCTGTGCATGTGTGTTTGAGCATACGGTAGCTCGCATTTCACGTTTAGCACGTCTGCACAACTGCGCAGGCGCGTTAGGGACAGGTGACACACATACTACTAGTATATACTGTAAATTCATTTAGTTCGACGGCTCTTAATTTCGCTGCAACTTGAAAGGGAAGCGGTGTTTAAAGTTCGCGATGGGCACGTAGAGCTATAAATAGAGTGCATTACTGACTATTTTAGTAGTGTGAAGACTTCGAGGTGGTTAGGTCACCGCGAAAGTCGCAAACGTATTATAAAAAAACACTGTATATATTTCAGGGTGTACAGTACGGTACATGGCTACGGGTGGGACTTTGTTAGCTTTCCCCAAACGTGACGATGTGGCCTTGGCGGCGTTCATATCGGCTCTGCTCATTTACATCTGGCCTATATTTTAGATATTCAGGGTGCGCAGTATGACCGACAATAACCCCTGAGAGCCGTGATCAGCATAATCATACAGCTTTGTGTGGCTTATGATCTCATGGGAGGGGTCGTGGGGGCGTATTTGGACTTTATCATTAGTCAGAAGTAAGAATAACAACCTTTTTTTTCGTCAACCGCAAACTCTTTGCTGAAAAACGGATGGACCCCAGTTTAGAAACGCATCTTAGTCACGGATTTCTACCATCGAGGAAGGCTCTTAATTTGCATACAGCTGAATGTATCCAAATATAACATGGCGTTTGGTCAATTGCGAAATGACATTTTTCACTATGTTATTAACATCTACTATTAAAAAAAGATACGTTGAAACAGATCTCCAACCCAATGTCCCAGTATAATGCACTCTATATCTTAACATACCTGGGGGTCCTGCACTAAAGATTTCTCAAAGTCACTGTTTTAAGTGGCGGATTTATGTAACCCGGCGGATTAATGTTAATGGAGGTTACATCTAAACATGGTCTGAAGGCGTTCATGTCAATGCTTTTTCAATGCACGCGGTACGCACGCTTTGTACTTTTGTTATCCTTTATTTTCCGCAAGCGTTCTGTTGGCTTTCTCTCGTGCATTTTTCAAGTTATTCTCTCTTCTCGTCTCCGGCTCCAAATAACGTACGCATTCCCACGGTTTGTCTTTAAACTTACGCGAATTCCTCATTGTTATATCATGGTTTTTTTATACGGAGGGATCAACGACCGGACACTGGCACGAATCATGCCTTGAGCATGTTACATATTCAGCTTTAGCTATTTAGCGCATTTATTTAGTTCAGAAAAGTATTTTAGTCAATACAAGTGTTCAGCACATTTGCCTGTGTTAACAAGGTTACATGCAAACATGTTACCCAAGGTTACATGCAAACATGTTACCTAAGGTGTTCTCCAAGCAGAGGTTTGGATTGGCCGGGATCTTTAACGCTACCCTCCAATGTGGCGGACGCGGATAATCCCGTACAATAAACCGATTTGCCAAGCGATGAATTAAGGGAGGGGCACCGACACCGATTTTGAAAGGATAGTCCCGCCCTTGTGCGTTCTGTAGGGAGGGCAGCGTTAAAGATCCCGACCAATCCAAACCTCTGCTTGGAGAACACGTTAAGTAACATGTTTGCATGTAACCTTTCTTTTTGATCTGCACGCTACAACCAACCAAATTATCGCCATCAGGGAAAACGCGCAAAGCACGTAGACCATTTATCGACTCCGCTGTTGATCTTTTGAGTGGAAATGTCCTGTCAACGTCCAGGTCATTTTATAATCTCCAAGCAGATCTACACGGGGCGCGAAAATCGTACATGCTAGCCAGAGAAGGTCCAGTCAGCCTACAGGGCTGGCTGGAGCTTATCTGGCTGACTGGACCTTCGTAATTCTCTGGCTAGCATATACGATTTTCGCGCCCCGTGTAGATCTGCTTGGAGATTAGTCATTTAAGAAGCAAAAGCCAATAACTAGCCTCCAGAGCAGGCTCTCTGTGCCTTTTTTGGCTTATAACACACCTGACTTCTTTTTGTACTGTATCATTTGTGAGTGTGCCGACAGAAAACGGGGCATATGATAAAAAAGTCACAATCGTCTCCACTAACCTCTGCTTGGAGAGTATAGCCTAATGGTTACAGGCTGGCTGCACAAACGACCCAGTACAAAAAGAAGTCATCAGCAAAAAGTGTATTATAAGCACAAAAAGACACAGAGCCTGATATGGGGGCTACAATAACAGACATTTCTATAATCTCTGAATTTTTCCGAAGTTTAGGCTAATGTAACCGCATTGGATATCACAATGTTTGTTTATAACCTGACTGATACCTTCGATGCCAGATGGCGTAAACAGTGCTATTCTTTTGTTTACCGTTTTTTCCACTCATCCAACACCATTGTTCAGTCGATTACAAATACTTCCCAAAGCTCTGGAAACGTCTGTATATATATAGGAGTTGATCTTTGTTTGTTTTGTACTTAGATTATGTTGCTGGGTATATTTTGTTTAACTATGGGCCAGTGAGTGCCTGAAACAAATAAATGATGATAACTTTCAATAACAAAAGGCCCCCCGCCCCGGTCCTGGAAGTGAGTATATAGGTCATACAGAGGTTACTGACATCTGACCTAAAATTAAGATAAAGGTCAGTGAATGACCTCCCTCCCCCTCCGTCTGTCACTTGGTCAGTGACCTGTATACTGAAATGTCATCTCAAGGACCCATTTATCAAAGGTGACTTTTGTTTGACAAAGGAAAAGGACCAGAATCCAGTTGTAACTGTCACAAGTTGCAGTAAAAGTAGGTTGATTGAGCACATGTATATTTTCTATGTCTAAAATGGTGCTAAGAATAGAGGGCCAGAACATCTGGACTCTGAAGTGTCTGAGTGAGACGGAGAGTGAAAAAGTCCGGGCAAGTCACCCGAAATGATGATTATGATGATGAAAAATACTCTAGTCTAGTTAATTGATGATAATGTATGACGATTACGTTACATTTACAAATGTATTTCCATCATTTGAAACCACATTGTCCACACAGTTTTCTTCTAAGGCTTGAACCGGACAGCTGATAGAAGTGAGAATTTGTAGCTTTCATTTCAGCATGTTTTTACTGAGAAATAAAATCGGTGCGCTACTCAGAACAAGTCTTTTGCCCCTTCTTTAATAGTTTTATATGATAATGATGATAATAGTCTTTATTGCATATTCCTGCCGAAATAGGCTAAATTCACAGATACTACACACAACGTAGACAAGACAAGACAAGACAAGACAAAAGACGCATTTTCCCACGTCCCTTCTGCTTGGTGCCTAGTACGTGCCACGTTCATTCGTCCCCAAATGAACTCAAGTAAACCCTCCGACTTAAAATGGCTTAGGAAACACGAAGGAAAATTGATTATCTTTATTTGCTTCCTGTGGCCCTATCGATTCCTTTGATGTTCGTCCTCGCCTCGTTCGACTTCGGCAATGACCAAGGGTTACCTCGTGACGTCACATCCGGCTCGAACCCGACGCCACGGGGACATGGCTCTGCACATGCGCAGTGGCGAGGCGCGCGAGTGCACCTGTCGTGCGTCGAGCTCAGCGTTAATTGCTTCCCTGTTTTAAAAAAGGTGTTTAACCATTTCAAAACGTGCCAGAAAGGTGTAAAGGGATAAGAAACCATCGTTTAACGATGCCAAGGAAATGATTTTATTTCTTTGTTCATATCTTCACCTCGTTGACTGTATCTAATCTGTAAATTCAGAGATGACTGCTTGACTAAACTAGAAGGCTTTATTCGAATATCTAGTGCAGGATGCACTTTTACCACCAACGCAAGGCTTGCCACCACCGCACCTAATGCAAGAATGTCGAATTTCTCACACTAGACCTATGCTCAGCAAAATTTGCGCTACGAACATTTTACTCGGCAAATAAGCACTGACGCAGAACTCTCCAAACAAATAACGTGTTCTCAAAATGTGCAGCATTTCCACAATATTTACCGTCGCCAAGATTAAGAAGGTTATGATTTTGTGTGCGTGTGAATTCGAAAGCACAAATCGAGAAACTAATACTATATGGATGGATGGTTATAATATGTTTTGTTGCTTATTTGCGATCATATTGGCACTTCAGACCCTCTATCTGTAGTTTCTAAAATCCGTTATTTTTCCACCCTCTGCAACTTTGAAACGGGTGCACATAATTCGATTAACAACTTTTACTCGACAAGCTTGCACCCCTGTGAAAAATCACGTTTAGAACAGTCCGCTCAGTTTGTTGTTCGCATGTCGGGGAATTTTGTCCGAGTTTTTTTTGCAACTTTTCTGGTTAATTTCTAGCTTTTGGTTCGTAAAACCTTCTTTTCAACGTATGCATGGGATATTCTGGATGTTTCTGTGCTGGAATTATACCGTTGTTTTGGAAATTTGAGCGTATTTTTCCGGACCGGGTGAATTCAGTGAAGAAGGCCACGAGGCTACTATTGGAAGGACGACTTGGTTTGGCGACGTCTCCGAGTCCATGTAAAATAAAAGGTAAGACAACCCATTTCTGGTCAAATTTATTTCCCAAAAATTGATAGGAACCAGTCATGTCATATTTCGTGAAATTCTTATAACGTTATATGACTTATTATGAGAATACCAATACGGTCTTAATTTTAGGCCGGCTTTTATTTCTTGGACATTTCTGTACTGTTTTCCTGAATATTGGGCGTTTGTTGCATCTATAGAAATATATTCAATACTTTTCTTTTATGTGGAGCGCAAATAATGAAAGAATTATGAAGTAACACTAGTTTGAAGAAAGGTTATAAAAATCCTTCTATTACTCGTGAGTACCACGCGGTTAGCCCACCTGTTGGAATGTGACGCACCTGAGACTCATTACGTCATCCCAACTTTCCCGGCAAAAAAAGACGTAAACAAATGTTGGCTGGCTTCAGTTCTTGGATTTTAGGGCTTATTTCGTCACTGTTCTCTCATTGTATGTTGTTATGTATCATTCAAAGGAACTTACTCATGTAGCTACTGCTTTTGTAACAGCCAAATAAACCGGATGAAGCCTGTTTTGTAGGCTAGCTTCAATGCCGTTTTACTTCGAATTCTCATGAACAACTTGTTAGTTATTTGCACAATTTGGTAGAAAGTGTACCAAACTGGTAGCATTTAGGCAATAGCCACACAAAATAGTTTCGATTCTTTTTTTCAAGATGACTTTTATTATCAAAAAGGGCAGGCACATACGTTATGGAATGCTGTCTGAAATATCTTGCTTAATTACATAACATATATAACACTACAACGTTAAACAACAGCTATCAGTAAAATGTATACCTTCCCCAAATGATATCAACCTCTTCGAGTGATCTATCATAAATGTTCTTATTGATTATGCGAATGTCCTAATTTGCATAAATTATATCAGTTGATCATATTCTCTGCCCAAATAAGACACCTTGTTCAAAGTATGAGTTTTATCGTGTTGATAGACAGGCACACCCTTGCTGCCCAAAACATGTTAACCTTCTCGGCGAAGGTAATGAACATGATAACAAGTAGTAACATCTTGTAAAAGAACTATTTCTATATTACTTCAATATTTTTGGCCCTAACATTACTTCTACAAGTTGTTATTGATAAAATGTAGTTTCTTATTAGTTAATCGACTGTTGTCTCTGTCAATGCCCTGAACTGTTTATTGTTTTCATACATACCGTAGATAGCTGTGTGTCTGGAGGACCTAATTAAGCTGTGACTCCTGTCCGGACCAGACCAAGACTCGTGAACACCAAAGGAGCCCAAACGTTTCTACAGTGTTAAAGATTGTTTGAATGATACTGTATTCTGTATATGAGATGGGCTAATCCTCAGACATTCTTCACTCTGCATTCACACTTCCGTAAGACAGCCAGAGATGCACAGTTCCCAATTAAAACTTTTATTCAGTCTGTGACACTTTCAAAAACAAAGTACTTATTGTATAGTGCTAAGGTCTTACACTTTGTCTAAAGTTAAAGAGGACTTTGCAATGTATGGAACATCATATCTCTTTCTAACATCAAGTTAGTTAGTTTGTATTGTTTCAATTGCATCTTGACATTAAGAAATTGTATTACAAATTATAATTGTAATAAACATACCGAATACCACATTAATATAGACACAGGTCTATTATGGACATGGTGACGGTCTATCAATGAAATTGTTGTTTGATGGACTTTCTTCCTATACATAGAGTCAATTCCATGTCACCGAGAGGGTTTTCAGATGATATTGCTAATAAGTTTGAACAATTTTAGAGAAAAGACTATTTCAGTCAAAATAATTCCAGACTGTTCAAACAATAAGAAATGAAAGTTTGAACATGTTTGAACTCATCTATATATTTTGGAAATATTATGAAAGTATTTGCACAAATATCTCTTTATTTAGAACAATTTTCAAACATCTGTGTGGTTGTTTCACTGTTGGAACATGTTCCAACATTTTGCATCATTCTCAAAATGGTAGATTTGGGTTATTGCACCCATAAAAGTAGGTGCTAATCACGCTCTATTGTCTACATCTGTATATTTTTAGATTTCACGTCTGGACATGGGCAACTCTTTTGTCTTTAGGTGTCTATGCATGGCACCTAGGCCTAATCCCCTATACTTTGAAGGGATGTGTGAATTGGCCTGTTCCCAGCCCACTGACCCAGTTATACCATATTTGTATAATGTTGGAACATGTTCACACAAATGATCAATCTATGTTGCAACAGTTTAGAACCTAATACAAATAATGTGTTCAATGTTGGAAATTTGTTTAACCTGTTGGAACACAGCAGAAAATATTTAGAACATCAAATAAATGTTGGATAGTGTTCTTAACAGTTACTTGTCTCACATAGATTGTTATAAAGGTTTTGTAAATGTTAGAACAAAAGGCAACAAACACCCTCTCGGTAATGCGGAATTGACTCTACAACCTTACAAATTATCATAATCCTGGCTGTTTTATTTGATATTGAACTGTTTCTAAAAACTAATTTTGGGATCTAAAATTCAAAATTTTGTAGTTGGTAACCAGACCAGCTGAACAAAAGTCAGGATGAATATGAATACAGCATTAGATGATATTCTAGATGTTAATTGTAAGGAAGGCCAACTGTTGCTGCCAAAACCCTGACTTTTGTTTGTCTTTCTTGAAGATGAGACCCCAGAGACCAGTCTGTAACCTGTTGGAGGAAGAACCAGACTTTGATCAGCAGAGCAGTGAAAGAAGATGGGGAGTTGTGAGTATGGTTTCTTTGTTAACACAAAACAACACCCTCATACAGTAACTTTTTTGAAATACACACACTCCCATTTCTATCTTGCCAACTCTAAACTAAGTGTTTTAGACCCAGTAACTTAACTTTCACAACTCATATGATGTCTTATGTAAGAATTGTATTTTGATGTGATAAAATGTTGTTTGGTCATAACATGATACTATGTTTACTTTTGACTGAATGTTACTGTAATTTGGCTGTGGTCTTATTTTATTCACATGATGTGCTCTTTTCCCCAACTCAAAGCAGGTTTTAGAAATGTAACAAATGTTATGAATATTATCTGATGACATGCATGTAATGTGAATATCATTGGTGTATGATAATTTAGCATGTGATTTTTCTGAATAAGTTTTTATTTTACACCCTAGGTTATGGGAAGCTGATACAGTTACTGTATACCTGACCATGCAGGACCTGTCTGCTATCCTGTGTGCCTGTCGATATTCCAGGAGGACCGTTGGCTGTGTTCCTGTGGGACCTGTCGGCTGTCCATATTCCAGGAGGATTGTTCCAGGAGGACCTATCTGTGTGTGCTGTGGGACATGCCAGCTATCTACAAGACAAGAGAACATCGGACTGTGACTGTGAGTTGGCTTGTACTTCTAGAATTCTTTCAAAATAGGGATCTGCATGCCGCAAAGCGTAATCAGCCGTTTAGACTTTGTGGAACTCGAAGCCGGGGAATTTCGTATAACATAGACATAATTTGTGCAATATGTGCTAAGCGTTCAGCCGGCATGATCTAATGAAGCGTAATACGAGGCCGCTGTCTTCTGGGAAAACGAACAAGTCGGGATCTCCCAATGCATGCAGATCCCTAAAAATGACATTGAAAAATGTTGGGAAAGGGCATGCCTGCGATCCTCTGAATTTTTAGTTCCATACACCATTGCTAAAACTAGCCCTCCCTTGTGATGTTTGAAAGAGAGGAATTGAGTTGAGGAATCAGCAAAACAAAAATACATATTGGATTATTTGCAAAAATACATTATAGATTTATAGACATTTTGCCTGGTGCAGATGGCAATTCCTGGGTTCAATGTTGTTGACATGTGAAAATATGTTTCATAAGTATGTCAGCCAAATTTCAACAACTTAAAAATTGATCTTATATGACAGTGTGTGCATCCACAATTTGATGACACAGGAAAGCAGTTTGGTAAGCATTGTACAGAATACAATGTCATGTACTGTACTCTATCATGACTTTTATACATATTATGGTGCATGTACAGTACAGGCTTCGGGATATGCACCAAATCCTGGGAGTTTGTGTGACTCGCACATAACTCTTTACGTGAGACCTTAAAACCAGCTGCATGCAGTAAAGGCCCTGAGTTCAAGATAAACTTAATAAGTAACTGCGTGTACACACCTACGGTTCAGCAAAATGATTAACTTTGCTCTCTACGGCGTTAGCTAAACCTTTTGAGAGGTCCATGAACCCCGAATTTGCAAACTATTTTAAATGGTCTTAAGAATTGCAAAGAAATATGTCCCAACCGTTTGGGAACCATATGCATGGTAGACTCCATTTAACAGGGTCTGATTATCAAGGTCTCTCACCACAAAATGGACAATGACACACAATCCGTAGTCCCGCAACTCTCTTGTAAATCCCGAGGTACATCTCACGAAATCCTGCATGACTTGGTGCATAATCCCAAATCCTGTACTGTACAACAATAATGAGGTATGCAAGTTTTTCAAAAAATAGTAACGTTGGGTAACATAAATTCGGGATTTTTCCGATAATGGTTGACTGAAATCAATCTCGCAGAACAATAAACCATCCTTTTTTTCTATTATTCTGTCAGTATCATGTACTATCTTTGCACTAATCATATATATGGTAGATTTTGTCTCTAGTCGTGCTGACACCATAATATTTCAACTTGAAACCACTGTCCGCCGCACGCACAATGACGGTGCTGTCGGACAAGGGGGCACATTAATTCGGGAGAAAAGATTCGTCTTGAATATCTTACCGCTAATCACATTTTGTACAGCAGCTATTCGTTCCATCCTTGGCTTGAGGAGAGTGCTATGGATATAGACGTGTCCAAGTAAAAAAAATACACGAAAAAACGGCCGTACCGCACGCATCAGGCCTTCGGGAACAACCCCTGTGTTGAGTCGGTAGAACGTCACTCAAAGTTCACCCCCACCGTCATGGAAATTTGTACATTATCCCTAAACACCCCGTTTTCGAAAAATCCCGAATTTAAGTACCCCGCGTATTTATGTTACCCAACGTTATATAGTCCAACCTGTCGTGACCACACACTACTATAAAGCTAAATGAAAACGTATGATATGTCAATATTCTGCATGGCATATTTCAAATCGTGAAAAGCGGCAACAAGAAAAAAAAGCACATAATTATGTTCACAAGCTATATCATGAGGCGTTACGTTTTAGGCAGTAAGTTTGTACTGTTTATTCCTGATTCTTTATGGTAGTTCTGTCTTCAAGTTTTTCAAGTTGTATGACAAACTTTATATCATCACCGTTTTTCAATCATTCGTATGTCGCCCAACAAAATGGTGGCCCTCCTTCACATAATAGTCAATCCACGATTCAAATCATTCTTCCAAATTTGAAACTTTACTGTATTTAAGATACTACAGTTACTGTAACCACTATTCAAAAATTCACAGGACGTACTAGAAAGGTACTGGCTATCAATTCACAGTGTGAAAGCAATTTATAGCTCGAGCTTGGACAGTTTGGAAAAAGTCAGAATGGCAAATAGATAGTAACGTTACAGATAACTTTGACAGTACTATAATGAAAACAAATTTTACTTTGTCTTACTGTGCTAAATAAAAACGCCAAGAACCATCATCTGAATGAAACAAGGATTTGTGTACCGTTGACAATGTCTAAAGTATGTTTGATGGAAGTACATTTCGTAGTGCCAACTCTTAAAACAAATTTAAGAATCGGTACTCAAACTTGTTTAACACGAGGCATTAAGCTGTACAAAACACACACAGAATCGTTGGCCTTGCTGGTTAGTTTATGTCACGATTAAACTTATCTAAAATAACAAATAACTGTCGCTTCAAACGTCTTCACCCTTTTATGTCAGGCCCATTCCGTTGATCACGATTTGTGTGTGATACTACAAAACTTCCCGCTGTAAAATCAACTCCAGAACAGAAAATCCTCAAACACGGCCACTCTAATTTTTCATTTTAAATCAAAACGTAACACTTTTCAGAGAACCGACTCTGGTTCAATGCAATGTCGAACTCATAAATTTAAGTTTGAAGTTATGGGACCCTCTGTTACACTCCTCGCCGCATAAAAATGCAAGGCCTCATGGAATAGCTTGTATTGGCGCCATATAACTTTTGTTTTGTTGAAGCTTTTCGACATGTAAATATGAGTGAAACATATTCATTAGCCTGATGCATATTTGGCCATTTCATCGAATTGTAGTTTTAAGATATGCCGTGCAGAATATTGTGCGTTACAAATGATAGGCTAGACTGTTAACTATTTTTTAGCATAGCTATCTTGCATATCTCAATTCTTGTAACAGTTGTACATGCACTGTAGTATGATTAAAAGTCAATGATACAAGTTTCCAAACCGTATGTGTTCCTGCGCCAGCCCTGGTCATTAAATTGTGGGTGCATGCACTGTCATAATTAGTTTTTAAAGGAAACTAAAAGGTTTGGTTCGAAAACTTACCCCAACATCAAGTTCTCACCTAATTTACGACTCCCATAGCCGTTTTAAACTCACGCCGTGCCCAAATTCTAAGGTGAGAAGTTGAGAACTTCACTCTGGGGTCTATTTAGTATTCGAAGAATTAAAAGAAAGACTTCTTTATTTAAACATCCTTTTTTACATGGTCAACAACATGATAATGTCTTGAGTTGCTTTCTGGTTCAAATGTTGAGATATCATAATTGTTCCAACAGTTTGATCACACAATTCCTCTCTTTGTGATCAGTAAATGTGCTGGTGTTAAAGTCCCCCTATTTGCATTTGTTAACAGGAAAATTAATTACATTAACTTTTTCCCTCCGAATTAGATAGCCTATATTTCAGTCTCCTAATTTGCATAAATTTGCATATTCAGCTCTCTCCTGATTTGCATACTTGGGATTCTTTGCTATTCTTCAGTCAGGCCTGTTGACATTGCGCTATGTACATTTTCAATGCTTTGAAGGCTTAGAATGGATGTGTTCTGTATTGCTGTATCAAGTTTATTCATTTCTAAGTGTCTTCGTTCCTTTTTCCTGATCAGTCTGTGCAAATGTTCTCCCGAGGAATGTCTTTTCTGGAAGACATTGGGGCGTCGAAACCCCAGTACACAAGCACATTGACTGACAGGAAAAGGAACGAAGACACTTAGAAATGAATAAACTTGATACAGCAATACAGAACGCATCCATTCTAAGCCTTCAAAGCATTGAAAATGTACATAGCGCAATGTCAACAGGCCTGACTGAAGAATAGCAAAGAATCCCAAGTATGCAAATCAGGAGAGAGCTGAATATGCAAATTTATGCAAATTAGGAGACTGAAATATAGGCTATCTAATTCGGAGGGAAAAAGTTAATCTAATTAATTTTCCTGTTAACAAATGCAAATAAGGGGACATCTTGGCAGGTGCTTTGAACACCAAGCACATTGACTGATCACAATCTGCGCCAGATTAAAAACATTTGGTTGTCAACTATGCAGAGTCATTGAAGTTGGGACAAGTTCCTCCTCCAGGCCAAGCCCACAAAGAAGTAGAGAGGAATTGTGTTTTGTCTTGATCAAACTTCTTGTAACAATTCCAATCTCCCGCTCAAAAAACCAGGACTACCCTCAGGCTCATCAAATAAAGTCCGCCAGCGTAAAACAGCACTGTCAAACTCTACTAGATAAACAGGAGGTTGGTATTGCTACAAGAACACTTAAAGTCTACTCGACAAAAGAAATCAGCCGAACAAAACTAAATCCATTATTTCTCAGATTATACACTCAAAAGCTTTTAAGAAAATTTCTAACATTGATTATCTCCTTATCCAAGCTTGAGCTTATTCAGCAGATTATGAGAGGAGAAAGTAGAAGAATGCCTACTGAACATGGGCATGGTCTGACAATTAATGGACTTTACAGACTCTGTTAGATATGATTGGAGGAAGAGGGCCTGTGTGGTTACCGGAGCCTTTGCTTCCTGAACGTTATAAGAAGAAAAAAATGTCAACTTCATCTACTTAAACTAAAGTGTTACGAAATACAGAAAATTGATTAAAACTGCGACTCTCTACAGTGCTTTTTAGAAGGGTCAGCTTGAGGTCACTGTTTAATTTCATTTAAATATATCTAAAATATTGCCACGCAAAGTGATTTAAAAGAACGCTATACGCAGTGGAAAATAGGCCCTGCACTTCTTTACATGGGTACTTAGAGCCCCCAAGATTAAAGTCTTGGCATTTTTTAAAAATCATCAGAGGCTCAAGCCTACTAGTTGTTACAGTTGCCTTGAAAATATACCCTGTGTATAGATTGTCAACCTCACACAACGTTAACAGCTGTCTGATTAGAGTTAACCTTTTACTTATTACTATTAGTTTTATCAGTATTACATTGATTGTGTAAACTATCTGAGCTACCTACATTTCTATTCTAGTAGAAAACAACTTCAGGGTAATTTGTAATTCTTTAAGACACTGCAACTCTTGCTACTACACTGTATTTCATTTTAGAAAGTATCTAGTAAATATTTTTATCATGTAATTGTAAATCAATTTAACATTGACGTCTTGTTGTTTCTTTCCCACATTTCAATGTCTTCATCAGGGGGAGATGTTCTTATGATACCTTTGTGCTATTATGAGATGAAAGAAAGATGAATGAAGAATGCGTTCTGGAAGGTGAGGAGCTCCTAATTACATAGAGGATGATTTAAAAACAGACTGCTTGTACAAAATCCCATGTAACAGAGGGTTTGGATGGATTTGTTAAGTTATTGTCTTGATTCATGCAGAAGTGAGCCATGTTTGTTTAAATTCATCTACAGTACAGTGCTGAATAAAATTTATTCAGCAACCGTTGTGCAAACTTACTTGTTTTACAGTTGAGGCATAAAGCTATACGAAACACACACAAAAATTGGTTTTGGAGAGCTTATGTTGCGAATACACCGACCTGAAATATGGAAATTAACAGCGTTGAACGCCCTCCCATCTACTTAACAGTTATTCCGTTGACCACAATCCGAATGTGATACTACAGTACAGGCTTTTCTGGTCCAGCTGAACATAAGCCAAGTCTGACTCCAAAACGATAAATTTCATCAAAATTAACTTGACTGTCTTGATATATGTCGGATAAACTTTTATTTCATTTGAGGTTCACGACCGGATTGCACATGTACCCACACTGACATGATGTTGATGTAGCAAACATGTAATCCAACCTCAGGAGGTTCTCATGTTGATTAAAGTCTGACAGGCCACTTCGCTTTGATGTGGGCGGCACGGGGACAAGTGATCTCTATATACATAAACACAAACTGTAAACTGTGAGATTCTTATTGCTCGCTCAAAAAGAAATCTAGAAAAATGTGAATAGCAGGCTCTAAACACAATTGATGATGAGGTTGAAACTTCATGA
The DNA here is from genome assembly GCF_035083965.1 of Branchiostoma lanceolatum. NCBI lineage: Eukaryota > Metazoa > Chordata > Leptocardii > Amphioxiformes > Branchiostomatidae > Branchiostoma > Branchiostoma lanceolatum. Next base: position 10,908,802 of record NC_089736.1, read on the forward strand.
TTTTGCACTGAATTGGCTGGAATAACAAGACAGATTTGCCACGTACTTTGCGGTGCCCTGTAGAGTGCAGAGTTTACCAATTGTCAGTTTCCGGTGTTACCATGATTGCCCGAGACTTTTGGACATTCGTGTGGCAAATTTGTGGCATGTGTGCGTTCATGCTTCGTGGCCTATTGTATGAAATGAATTATAATATTTTCATTGCCATACCAAGAAACGGATGGTCAAGGCTGACGGCTTGGAATACAACAAGCAGCGTAATTAATAAACACTTGCTACTACAGGGAAGTTGAATTAGTTGACACAAAATTCTTCCTTTTGTTAAGTCAAAATCCTCCTTCAAAATCAAATATTTGTCATCCGAAGTTAGGCACCCTATTCAGAAGTGAACAATATGGAACTCTAATATTCATATTCCGGTGTTACCATGATTGCTTGAGACTTTTGGATATTTTTGTGGCAAATTTGTGGCATACTAGTATGTGCATTCATCCTACAGGCCCTATTGTATGAAAGAATTATTTTTTTTCATTGCCATGCCAACAAGCAGATCGTCAAGCAACAAGCAGCATAAACAGTTGCTAAGTTACAGTTACAGCGAGACTTACGCATGGTCCAAAATTATTTACTACAGGGAAGCAGAAGTTAGTTGACACAAAATTTTTTCCTGTTGTTTAAGTTGAAATTATCCTCAAAAATCAAAGACAAAAATATTCATCATTACAAGTTGTGAAAAAGAGACATGAAGAACTTTTAGCACCAGATTTGAAGAACAGAACAGAAAGGACGCAAAATAAATTGATAAAAGCAGAAAAAAACAACATTAGCCAGCGGTGACTGAAGTAAATTGGAAGATAACAACTGCGTAATAGACTGGGAGGGGGCAAATATACACTACGGATTAAGTAACTTGCAATCTGCATCAGAAAATCAACATAAGTAATGAAAAGAGACAAGGGGGGTATGAACTTTTAGTCACTGAATAGCACAAGGATATTGTAAGAACAACTCGCCCTGAGGAAGACACCTGACAGACGTCGAAATGTCAGAAACAAACCATGCAGTTGTGTATAGAATAAAATTTTCTTAAATCTTAAAATGTGTCAATCTGACACTGCAACAGTCTGTCTAATTGTAGCTTTTAGTTGTAGTACATGTACCTAGTTCCTAAACTATCTATGACCTGCCTACGTTTCAAGTTGAGATATTTTGTAATCCTTGTGAAAAGAATACATATGTTTTTATTCGGCTGATTTCTTACACACAATTCCTCTCTTTCAATCATCACACACAGCTTACCTGTAGTACATTTACTGTATAGAAAGAAAGTACAACATTGCCTTTTCCATTCTGTTAAGCAATGGGACACATATCCAAAAGTCATAATGTAAGCAAAGTGTTTTCCCTGATATCAACTTCATCATTGACAAAATTGTTCTTCCACATATTAATATGTAGATTAGCTTTTTGTACATTATGCTCATATGAAAAATCTTGATTGTGTTTCACCTATCCTCAACTATGCCTCTTTAACAATGAGTGAAGTGAAGAAAATTTAGTTCCTTTATGATCATGTCAATAATTAATCATTCCATGAAATTTATGACATTAATTGAAACGTAGGACTAATTTTTTGTCATTACACTACACTATGTCAGTGGAGTGAGTGATTATAACCTTAGTCCTATATCTATGTTCCGAAAGACTGGGAAATACAACCCCTGCAAATGTTTCTTTCTTTTACAGTAATATTTCATTCATGTTTTTGATTTGAAACTAAATGAAAAGGAGAGTTGGACAAGCTTATATCTATTTCTTGCAGCCATAGAATACATCTTACTTTGAATCACTACAACATATGTTTTGAAATTTTACTACCATCTCTGCTGTGGTAAAACTCAATAAAGATTTGTTTAGAAATAAAGTGCCATGAATAAAATCAAAATATTTCCAAATCTTGACACACAATGTATGCATCTCTCCACTAACATTTAAGGGTAGAACACAATATTGTATTATATATATTTATACTATTAATCCTGAAATATTTGTTGCTTTAATAATTGCTTTACATTTTACAGTTTTTAATAAGGATTGATGTGGATCACAATGAAGAGGATATCAGGGAAAACAGTTTTATTACAAACTGCTGTTAAAGATACATGTGTATAACCCATTGCCATAAAGAATGAAATAACAGACAATAATCCAAGTGCTTTCTTCCTTATAGGTAAATGTACTGTGTTCTCCACCATATCTACAATGAAATATTAGTCACAACCTTAAACTAGACATTAGTACAAGTAATGTGAACTCTTTCGGAAATGACAAATAGTAGGGAGGGTCAGGTTTAAAACTGATGCTTAAGTTGAACTGGAATTGTTACCAAAAATTCAGAGGATTGCAGACATGATGCCCAGTTTCCCAACTTTTCATTGTCATTTCTGAGGGATCTGCATGGGAGGTCCCGATTACGCTTTGCGCTGAATACCACGGCAATGTGTTACACTGCAAACACAGTGGTCACGTTTTACGCTTCATTTGTGCAGGCTTGACGTATTACTATTAAGTACACGTTTGACGTTACATCAGAATGGCCCAGCTTCGAATAAAGCAGAAGCAAAACGACTTATTACGCATTGCGGCATGCAGACCCCTTTTTGAAAGAGCTCTATAAATACAAGCCAACTTACAGTCCAAGTCCGATGTTCTCTTGTCTTGTAGATAGCAGACAGGTAGACGGGCAGGTAACACAGGAACACAAACAGATCCTCCTGGAATATAGACTGGAACACAGGATAGCCCACAGGTCCCACAGCACACACAGGAACATGGTCAGGAATGCAGAGAGGTCCCACAGGAACATGGTCATCAACTCTCACTTCCCATAACCTATGGAGTAAAAGAAAAACTTGCTAGATTACCAATTTACATACACCATTATTATTCACAAAAATGCATGTCATCAGACAATATATATTCATGATATTCACAAACTTTGTTACAGTTCTAAAACCTACTTTGGGTTGGGGACAAGAGCAAATGGAACAACATCATTGACTTTGTTAGTGAGGCAAAAGAAGAGCACAGCAAATTACAGTAACAATCAAAAGTCACATTTATTTAGAATAGCATGAGTAAGCACAAAATACATATGAAAAAATCCAAGACAAGTTAATAGTAACTTAACACACATGTTGACAGAACTTGCTCATAATTCATTAAAAAAATTAAGCTAGCTATAGATAGATCTTACTACCACTGTGTGTTAAGTTTTATAAGTATAGGTGTTCTCTAAAAGGCAAAGTTAACACAACATATAATCAATATAATAACCATATGACTTTACCCAGTGGCACATCAACTTCAAACTGTCAGAACATTCATTAAGTAATACGACATCTCCAAATGCTATGATTATGAAACATGTATGTTGAGAAATGCAAAGAATGGATTTATGTTCGAATGCCCTGATGAATCTGAATAAGATTTATCCACTTACCATTGATTATACTTACCTGCTGTGAAAGAAAAACTCCTGGAATCGACTCCAGGCAGGAGTAACAGACATTATCACTGCAGGGCAGGACATGTAGCAAGGCTATAGAACAGGTGGACAACCAGAGCCATTGGGTGGACACCTCGAGAGTGGAAGAGACACCGAGGGCGATCCTGTATCAGATGGAGAGACAACCTTGCTAAACACCTGCGGCCAACATGGCCATTAGGATTGTCGATGTTGAAAACTGTTACTTATACCTTGCAATGACGCGTGGCATGCAAGATACTTCATATAGGTACCATATCTTATTTTACTTCGATCACCAACCTGCATCTAAAACAGTTGATACCCCTAAAGATGATGGTTGGCATGTTCCCCTGGACAATTTTGAAATCTTGATCCTCTGAAACGCTATTTCCTGCATTCTGACGGGGACATTTTGCTGGAAGAGTAAGCTAAGTTTTATGACGACTCTATTTGTAAAAGAAAATACAGAAGGATTTCAGCATGATTTTTGAGGGGCGTCACGTCCTCCAGACACATTTTTCCACGACATGCTCCCGAGGAAAATTGTAAAGGCTTGACACCCTGAAACGCTATTACTTGCATTTCGACAGGCAAATATTGCTGGTAATGTAAATAATGACATCTCTGTTGGTGAAAAAATACAGAAGAGTTTTAGGTTGAGTTTTGGGGGGCGACACCCTCTCGACAATATTTTGAGATCTTGATCCCCCGAAACGCAAATTGCGTAATAACAAGCAAAAACGCCTTTAGTCGCCACATACATATAATCCTTCAATGCTAAAATAATACCGGATGAAATGAGCATTTTGATAAAAAGACCCACATTCAATAACACAAAACTGAAGCAAACGACATAAACTCTACTCTACTTGAATATGTAAATTACTTTAACAAAAACTTTGCCAGACCTCGTGGCGTGGCGCATGTTATAACAGAAAATATCACTTATTCTGCCCTGACGTTACCTCACCATTCCATAAAATCTACTCAAAGCGACCAGAAGAGTGTCTAGAACGAACTCAGGGACAACTCACCAACCAAAACTGACGCAAGACGTCTTTCAATGACATTTTTTCACGAAACGTTCACCTTCTTTCCACGGAAGGTCGCCATCTTGAATTCGTATCTCGCGCCGGAAGAAGCGTTGCACCCTGGGAACACCTGTTACCCTACTCACCTGTTGTCTCAACCAATTATTGTTGACGTATTTGTGAAAAGTCTAAATTTTTGTGTGAATGACATATCCGTAAACATATACAAACAAGTCGGTCCTTTCAACACCGCTAATCTTAGAATGATAGTGAGAGTAAAAAGTCACGCTGTGACTAAAAATAAAGGTGTCTGCAGTTCCAATCTGTCCGCTAGGTGTCAATAATGTTACATTCATCCTCCGCAGTTTTACTCCGCACCACCAGACGCCTTTCGCAGCTGCGAAGAGTAAAGAGTTTGAACATATAGCGTTTCACGTATGTTTCGTTTGATTAAACTTTTAATTCTAGTGACAAGTTAATTCTAGTGACGCTGAAGAAAACCGATGGATGTCACTCGAAACTTCCAGGATCTAGGATTAAACTCCGAATTCAATCCAGCTGTAGAGTTTGAATTGTCTTTCATGATATATCGTTTGCCTGGATGTCTAACCTTCATAGACGTAACCTACAGGTTTGCAATCTTTCTGCTAAAGACTAAATTAGGCACATTTAGTCTTCTAGCAGATATTGATGAGTATATATCGACAACCTACTACATCTACTGTTTGAATAACTACATGTATTCATGGTAGTGGAGTAAATACAGTAAAAATTCAGCGTGGGTGAAATAACCTCTCTAGCTTCCTGTCTTACACAAGACGTTTCATGGTGAGATTTCCCGCACAACGTGTGCACAGGATAAAACAGCCCATTTCCTCTTATTGTGCGGCCGCCACATGAATACGATGTTCAATCTGATATGATAACTAAAGGGTATTTCGGGAGCACGCCGCCGACGATACTACATGTATCTCCCAAAATAGGCACACATTAAGCCGACATCCTATAGTTATCAGTGATGAAATGTATTTCGCAGTAGGAAGCCTTTTAAGATGTTAGTAATGAGAAAACAGCAACCGACAAAAGGTTGATATCAATATCCTGTACGGACATTACTCTGGAGGCTACTAATAAGTATGTCCGTTGCCATGGTTATTTCAAGGTTTTATACAACGTTTAATAGTACATTCGTCGTTATACACAGCTTCTGACGTCCTGGCCTACTCCAAAAGACGAGGCATCGGCAGTCCTTACAAGTGGAGTAGGGGATTTAGTTGTGAGAAGAAGTGGTTATTCAGCCGGCCGTATTTACCGCCATGAGTGATACTGTCCCACTTCTCAAATCATCGCCCTTAACGAGAAACTACAGATGATCAAGTGTTTTTTTCCTGTGAGTCAGACTTCCGTGGAACTTTTCTTAACGGGGCTTACCTACTGAGACTACTTGTATAACAAAGATCACATGAAGGAGATGTGACCATTTCTGTGTGGGGTACCTTTAAGAACATAACTCATTCAGAAAATACTTCTACAAGCAGATGCAATGTTTTCAGCTGCAAGTGCCATGTGCGTGTGTGTGTGCGCTTGTGTGAGTGTGACTATCTCTCTCTGTTCGTGAATGTATGTTTGTGTACATGTATGTGTGTGCGTGTGCACGCGCGCTTATGTGAGTGTGTATCTCTCTCTCGTCTGTGTATGGTTGTGTTTGTGTGTTCACGCGCGCTTATGTGAGTGTGTATCTCTCTCTCGTCTGTGTATGGTTGTGTTTGTGTGTTCACGCGCGCTTATGTGAGTGTGTATTTCTCTCTCTCTCTCCTCTCTCTCTCTGTCAGGGGCTCTCTTTGTCTGTGTATGTTTGTGTGTGTGTGTGTGTGTGTGTGCACGCGCGTTTGTGTGAGTGTGTGCGTATGTTTGTGTGTGTGCATGTGCTCTTGTGTGAGTGTGTATCTCTCTCCCTCTCTTTGTGCATGTCTGTGTATGTGTGTGTGTGTGTGTGCAGAGGTTGTTGGGGAATAATGTGACCAACAATCTTCCCCACCGACCTCTGCTTGGAGAGTCCGACACAGTAACGACCCCTCCTCGCCCCCGTCCCGCCGTTTGCCCGTGTGTCAAAACGTGAGTGATTGACGCGGGATTAACCGCTCCACAGCTGTGTAAAACGGCCCCGCTCCGCTTTTGTTTCGCCTGTGACGAAATCTGGGACAGCTTCATCAACATGACCCACTTCCACCGCTGCCCCACTTTCCACAGCGCCAAGCAGACGTGTGGCGTGGCCTGTTCTTTCTTATGTCCATGTCCTTTTTTTTCCACCATCTTTCCTTCGATTGATGTATCAGATCTACAGAATGAGAACACAGACATCGTTATAATCTCCATCTCAAATGAAGGTTACTAAACCCAGCTTGAATGTGGTCACATAATGATAAGCATTCGATCTGGGAGACCCCGGTTCGAATCCGGCAAGGGTATCCTAGTCGGAGCTGCATTCGTCTTTCGGTAGAGACGTAAAATGTGGGTCCCGTTTTTCGAGTAAGTGCATCGAGCATGTTACAACAGCCTCATTAGACATTACTCAGAAATGGGTACCTACTGGCTGTAATAATACAACCTGGTGAATAATTACATGCAAACGATATGCAGATTTCGCTCGTCCTTCATCCTCTGGGATAATTCCTGACACAGTGGCCCGAAGCGTGCGTGGCTCAGCACGTTACAGCGATACACGCGCGTCCATCGTAATCACCAAAAACTGGGGCAAACCCATTATTTTCTAATTGCCTTTTGGAAAGAAAAAGTGGGTCGCTTGATACACTAGTATGTGAAGGACAGACAGTACACAATCTAGTGCACCTGTGACATCACAAATCGCCTAGTTACTATGGAACACGTGCACCGTTTTCTGGACGGACGGCCAACAATACTGTAATTCACTTTATCTTCACGGTAGCAACATTTCACGGTGTAAGGAAAATGGACATTTTCAATGAAGTTGAACTTTACGGTGGCGGCACGTGATTTACAGAACGGACATGTGAAGGAATCGTAGATACATGTAATAACATGTTTTCACGGTGATGATAAGTTCACGGTGACCGTGAAAACAGTGAACATAAAGTTACAGTGAAAGAAAGATAAACTAGAAAGGCAACATTTTCGGGAAAATGCAGGATATTCCCCTCCCATTACCTACACCTGAAATATGACATCCTGAGCATTGACTGTAAGGGTATTATGAAGTTTATGCCAAAATTATGCAAATGAGGTCCTCATTAGCATAATTTATGGCCAGGTGCATTCACCTTTCCTAAAGGTACCTACATCTTAAAGATGACATCCGCAGCTTTTACGGTAAGGGAAATACAGGTTTATGTATAAATTATGCAAATAAGGTCCTCATTGGCATAATTCATGACCAGGTGTGTTCACCTTTCCTAAAAGTACCTACATCCCAGATATGAAATCTGCAGCTTTTACGGTAAGGAGAATACAACTTTCTGCATAATTTATGCAAATGAGGTCCTCATTAGCATAATTCATGGCCAGGTGTGTCCACCTTTCCTAAACGTACCTACATCCCAAATATGACATCTGCAGCTTTTACGGTAAGGGAAATACAAGTTTCTACATAAATTATGCAAATGAGGTCCTCATTAGCATAATTTATGTCCAGGTGCATTCACCTTTCCTACTGGTACCTACATCTCAAATATGACATCCGTAGCTTTTACGGTAAGGGAAATACAAGTTTATGCATAAATTATGCAAATGAGGTCCTCATTAGCATAATTAATGGCCAGGTGCATTCACCTTTCCTAAAGGTACCTACATCTTAAAGATGACATCCGCAGCTTTCACGGTGAGGGAAATACAAGTGTCTGCATAGATTATGCAAATGAGGTCCTCATTAGCATAATTCATGCCCAGGTGTGTTCACCTTCCCTAAAGGTACCTACATCTCAAATATGACATCTGCAGCTTTAACGGTAAGGGAAATACAAGTTCCTGCATAAATTATGCAAATGAGGTCCTCATTAGCATAATTAATGGCCAGGTGTATTCACCTTTCCTAAAGGTACCTACATCTTAAAGATGACATCCGCAGCTTTTACGGTAAGGGAAATACCAGTTTATGTATAAATTATGCAAATAAGGTCCTCATTAGCATAATTCATGGCCAGGTGTGTTCGCCTTTCCTAAAGGTACCTACATCTCAAATATGACATCCGCAGCTTTTACGGTAAGGGAAATACATGTTTCTGCATAAATTATGCAAATTAGGTCATCATTAGCATAATTTCTTGTCAGGTGTATTCACCTTTCCTATAGGTACCTACATCTCAAATATAACATCCGTACCATGTAACATAAGGTACATACATGTGTAACTTTCTGTAATACCATTAGTAGAGCCACCACCTCACATCTACTTGGTTTTTGGCAGAAGAAAGAAGAAGAAGAAGAAGAACAGGCAAGCAAAAACAGTATATCCCCCTTCCCACTGGAAGGGGAATATAATTACGGTATTCCATCCGCCCATTGGATGGAAGTGGCGAAAAAGACAAGATAGAAATCAGGAAGATGACTTGTAGGTGAAGGACGGTGCGTAGCTAGCCTCCACCGGCCTGGTCTTCCTACGGCGGTACGGATCGAATTCGGCAACAAAGGGACTAATTGGCCAGTAGAGTCAGTCCACGGTAAGGTAAATAATTCCCCGCGGGGCTTGCAAATGTCCCCTATGGTGGCCAAACCCTCCCGGCAAATATTCTCCCTATACTATAGCCGGCGTGGTTAGTCTTGTAGAGACTAGTGTTTAGCCTCATTCCGGTTGCTATCTTTTGAAGTTACCGTTTTCTTATTTACATCATTTTTCTTATTGCTGGCCGAGAAGCAATAATTTTCTTATTTTTATTTTTCTTAATTTTCTTTTCTTTAAGAAAACAGCCGGAAAGGGGTCTGTACGAAGGCTAGACGGTGTGTACAATACAGTGGCACGCCAAAATGGACCTATCTTACTAAAATTTCGACCCGGGCTCAATACTGGTTTATACGACCATAGAAGAACTCCATCAACGAAATAAACACTTCAGAATAGACATGAACAATACATTTTACGTTAAGACCTAAATCTAAGTACTAGTACTAGTCCCAAAGGACCTTGTCCCACCCACATTCGCGATAAACATATCTAGTCTCATACGCCAATCCAATCTTTTCCAGGCGACGACATATTTAATTTCTGGAACACGGCTGATTATAACTGCCCATGGTTCGGGTGAAACTGGGTCACATAGAATACAGGACACCAATCACGACCTAAATTTGTCATTTCTGGCCGCGATTTACATACAGAGGCACGTAGGATAATCATCGAGCGCGGATTAACCTAGATCGGACTTACGGTATGAAGTGGTTACCTTTTTAGCCATCCTGGTAACATGAACTATTTCCCTATCTCCTAAACTTAAGTACTGTAGAAAAATTCATATTCTAGATAATCCTTGTAGAAAAATTCATATTCTAGATAATCCTTCCATCGTGAAACATATCTGTTCTTTTATCTCTACTATAACTGACAAGCGATGACAAGTTGAATTTATCTAATGATAGTTAGTTTTATTTTGTATCTGTCAACTGTATCTGTTCAACATGTTTTGTCCTGATGTGGCCTGTACATAGCCCAGTGTGGCAAAAATGTGCAATAAAGGTCTTCATTCATTCATTGTAGTCGGGCTATGAAGTGGTGTGGAAAGCGGATAATCTTTCAACGGATGGCAACCATTTCGGCACCTATGGACCTCAAGGCTGTTTGAAAAGGTCAGCTAGGCACTGCGCAAATTTGATAAACGATGTTGTAGTGAAATAAAATGTAGCCGACTCACTGAGAAAATGGTGAAGTTTATATGCCTGTGTAATTAGATACCTTCATTGAGAAGGGGAAGTTATTTCAAGTTCAACGTCATTGAGCATAAGCGTACAGAGTAAGGAAAAGTTTCAGTTTCCATAATCACAAAATGGAAAAGTCAAACGGTATAAAACGTCTCTAACAATATCAATGAAACATATCATAATCTTTTCTTATCATATCTACATCTTTGATAAAGCTAAGCCATGTATAAAACTTTATAATTGTTATTGCAACTTAACATTTGAATACGTGTTCACATATTTAGCGTTTTTGTTTCTTGATAATTGTATTGGTTAATGGATTCTTTAGAAATGATTAACTACGACATAAATCGACATCTCGGGTAAGAGAGATGATTGAATTACGCTACCCTAAATGTATCATCTTATTTTCTAACAGAAAAAATGGTCAAATGTCAATACATATTGACAAACGGAGTTATCACTCTCTATATGTGCAGAAAACCACTATTAGCAGCACATGGCTTAACATTTCTTTGACCCTTTGTTGATTATGAGAAGCTCATATCGGCACGCAGGCCGCTTTTCATTGTAAGGTGTCAGATAAGATATAACAGGGATACAGATTACATCGATGTCATTCAAGTCCTAATATTATATACTCTGTCAACATACATCATTACATATACATGGTACAAAAGATATAGCGAAAGCTGTAACATGGGCAACGGACTGGCTAATTCCAAAACTAGAATGAAAGTATAGATTTTCCTCATAACTTATGCAAATTCAGTCCCAATTTGCATAATTTGCAATTCATTGTGTACATCTCTATCTAAGCTACCTGTATAGTAAATACCATGAAAATCTGTTGCTCCTTTCTTCAGTTATTCTCCTTAGAAGATTTTGACAAATACGTCATTGCAGTTCCAGTGACACATACCAGGGGGCCCAAAATCGACCATGACCTTTCTCCTCCCAACACCTACCCACATACCAAATATCATTACAATCCATCTAGATGTTCTTCAGTTATGCTGACCTTAAGCATCCGCAAACACACTCAAAACAATATCTCCCCGAAAAAAGTCTTTTTTCATGGAGATAACCAGTATCAGGGCAGACTATTTTAGAACAGTCGTGACAACGCACATAGTTGGCAATTAACTTAACCTATATTCGTCCAATTTGAACAATGTTCAGCCACTGAAAACGTCTGGCGGACCCATCCTTTGATAGCCGTTATATATTCTGCAGATCACTCGCCAACATCTGTGGCCTCTCCATAGAGATAACAGTTATTAACACCATTACAAAATTCCGGGAACCCGGGAAATGGATTCGCGGAAAAGCCGCAGGAAAATTAAGGTTACACCAAGGCAAAATAAGTAAGGGTATAGATCTAAGTTTCCAGTACCCAAAATGGATATATCAAACGGTGCGGATTACTAGCCCGTACTGTCCTGTAGTGACACAGTGACAAAAACGTTTCTACTAACAACATCAATGAAACACATCATGGTATTTTCTTATCATTCCTACGCCAAGATGTTTCTACAATAAACGTTATATTTGATAAATCTAAGTACATACAAAACGTAATTTAACGTACAAAACATAACTTTACTGCAACTTAACATTCAAGTGGGTGTTTACAAATTAGTATAGTACAACAAATTAGTTCGACTCTCTCCAGACTACGTTTTTCTTTTAAACAGACTTATTTATAAATGATTGACATTGACATTGATTGACATAGACATTGATTGACATTTCCGGTAGATTGAAGAGACATGGTTGAATTGTTAAACGTATTTTTGTGCCTCATCAGCCAATTTTGCCCTGAAGGTAAAGCGGTCGAATCTCAGACTGAGGACGAAGCAGAACGCTTTTACGGTTAGCTATTAGAGCAATGCGTAGCGTATTTTTGGCCAATCACACCGGGTCAACCCTACTCTTCTCGATAAATGTGTTGGGTTCTTTTACGTGGAGATGTTTGACGCCTTAAAGCTCCCTCATACACGTGGCCGCCGGGTTTGCGTTCGCATGATAGGACGATCTGCCGTTTGGTATCTGTATGGTATCTTTATAGAATCCTCTATTATGTTACTAATATCAGAGAGGAGACTTTTTTTGGTAATTAGAGCCTGGAAACGAAGTAAAAAGACACTCGGAAGAACAGAATGAATGGTAAAAATTCCCTTTACATAATGACATACTAAAGTATCGCTGTCTATTTGAGTCAACACCAAATATGGCAGAAAACCTCTATTTGCAGCACATGGCTCGACATGGGCAACCGCTATTTAATTCCATAAACAAAATCTCCAAGCAGATGTTGGGGTGTCAAAGCGTAACGTTAAGAATGGTTTATACATACTGTCAGAACAGCCGAGCAGTAAACGTTAGAATTTAACATCGCAACATCTACTTCGATAATAGTGTAACCACCCGATAGTTGAAACAAGTTTGGCCACTTGGAGAGCCCGTTCAAGCACCTATTTAGCGGTGGGGAAATTCACGCTCTAGATATGTCAGATAATGCCTCATTTATTTGGGATGTCCCAGTTTCACAAAGCGACCAATTTGTTCTTGCCGACAGGAGGCCAGGGGTCACGGCATAGCCTATCGTTAGGCGTGTTGATTGGTGTGTGTTTAGTGAAGATTTATTTGTACGGAGAGAGTATGTGGGTCACTGTGTACAACATCATGGACAAACCGCGTTACCGGTAAGATATCGGGGGCGAGATAAACTAATCAGAGCGTTAAAACCGGAGCGATCGATGAAAAATGTAATTGGCTCAGCGGGTAAATTGGGGGTGAAGAGAAAATGTTCAGGCGTTGAAACGGGTGCGTCACTTAAACATGCTTGGACAGACTTTGTGCTTTCCTTTCTTCCGAGGATCTTCTATCGTAACACCGCGCAATTTTAAATCATTATTTTCCACCATCCTTATTTTCTTCCGATCCATCCGGTCATCCGTCCGTCCGTCCATCCATCCATCCATCCATTCATCCATCCATCCGTCCGTCCGTCCGTCCGTCCATCCATCCATCCATCCATCCGTCCGTCCGTCCATCCATCCATCCATCCATCCGTCCGTCCGTCCGTCCGTCCGTCCATCCATCTATGCATCCATCCGTCCGTCCGTCCGCCCATCCATCCATCTATGCATCCATCCGTCTGTCCGTCCGTCCATCCATCCATGCATCCATCCATCCATCCGTCCGTCCGTCCGTCCATCCATCTCTGCATCCATCCGTCCGTCTGTCCGTCCGTCCATCTGTCCGTCCGTCCATCTGTCCGTCCTTCCGTCCGTCCATCCATCCATCCATCCGTCCGTCCGTCCGTCCGTCCGTCCGTCCATCCATCTCTGCATCCATCCGTCCGCCTGTCCGTCCGTCCATCTGTCCGTCCGTCCGTCCATCTGTCCGTCCTTCCGTCCGTCCATCCATCCGTCCATCCATCCGTCCGTCCATCCATCCATCCATCAATCCCATTGTTCTTTACTTTCTTTTCTTTTAGTTCCTTTTCCCATCTTCCTGCTTTTTTGAAAAATTCGTCTGCTATATTAGCTTCGTCACTATGATAAAACACATTCATATTCCCATATATATAGTTATAACTCAGTGGTGAGATATCCATACTAGGATAAGACCAGGAAGGAACCCAGGAAACTTTCCGCGATGAAGTTTGAGAAAAAAAAGCTAACAAGGAAGAAATTGATGAAGTGTGCGGCGAGAGGAACAAAAAAAAAAGAAAGACATTACACAGATAACGTTATATCTGATCAAAAAACAACAGCTGTTACTACTGGAGTCGTTCCCAGTGCAGTGTGCCATCAGGATAGGTCGTTCCAAGAAGCCATCGATTTGAGGGTCAACGTCCGGGAGATCACTGGGTCACCACGTATCACATGATAAGGGAGAATGCCCGGGGGGATACCGCCTAAATATAATGTATGAAAACACACGGCGTTTTGTGATGTTCTTTGATCTTATATAAACCTCCTCTGGATGGATGGCTCCCGTGCAAATTATTCATCCTGTTCGAAAACATGTGTACACATGTACAAAACAAACCTACCAACATCTGCTTGGAGAGAGGCTTTGGTATTTTACAAGTCAAATTTGGTATTTTACCGTTCACCAAGAAATCTTTCAGATGTAAAACGTGTCCTAGATACGTAAATTCAATTCGGGTGGGAAAAAAACAAAAAGGAGAAATATCTCCCACTTGTAGCTATTTTTTCGGCATTTCCCTTTTTTGGTACTCTGTAGCCTGTTCGGCACATCCTGCTATCGGCTGTGACGTCATGACGTTTTTTGATACAGTACTACAACAACAACTACTACCCCCATTGGGTATACAACAAGGAACAAGGAAGTCTTCAAAAGCCTCTGATCCCTTTTCAAAAGCTTTACCCACCTGTGTTTCGAGTGCCCAAATGAAACATAGTAAGAGTTTTTTTACAGACAAAGACTGCACTCAAGGGAATAAGATCTAAATAACAGTGCCACATACCAAGAACATACAAAGAACATCAAGCTTGATAAGGTACAAAAGATAAAAGGTAGGCCCACAGCGCTTTTTTCAAGACCGTAGGGGTAGCGTCAGGGCACGGTTAGCCTGGTACCTGTCTCTAGGGGTCGGCTTAGGGGTGTTTTACCGGGCCCAGTCTGCTTTATTGAGCCGTTTCTGTCAGCCTTTCTACTTTAGCTGCCATAGAGAGTTCCGACTAATTCAACCCGTGGCCCTGAGTTCGATACCAGGCTCAATCCAGGTTGGACAAATATTGTAAGGAAGGGATTGCATTTGTAATTTCGGATGGTGACATAAAGCCGGCGGCCAAGTGTATGACGCCTTAAAATAATCCAACGGAAGATCTAGAGTAGGGGTGACCCGGTGTGCTTGGCTAAAACCCCAAGCTATAGCGAATCCCCTACGTAACTACTACAAAAGCATCAAACTTCCCCCAATTGAGAATGACTGCTGTTGGTAGTCTGTAGAAACAGATGATGATGTTGAAATGGCATGGCCTGCTGGTAGCCTATCACCAATCTGGCAAGTAAAGGGCAACAAAATTTACCTAGTCTTTATTAGACTGACGAAGGAGGGCTATAAATAACTTCATTATGTCATCATACTAACACTAACACTTACATAACTTCTTCAGCTCGAAATTCGGGTCTATCGCTGACCAGTGCTAGCTATAGTTGACACACACACACACACACACACACATCTCTGTTGTTAATCAACCAATGGGCAAAAAGAAAAGAAGTACTTGAAAATTCTGCCAACTCATGATGATGTCATTGGAATGGCCAGCTGGTAGCCTACCAAGGCCCTGTGTGGTATTAAAGGTCAACAA
The DNA here is from genome assembly GCF_035083965.1 of Branchiostoma lanceolatum. Lineage (NCBI taxonomy): Eukaryota > Metazoa > Chordata > Leptocardii > Amphioxiformes > Branchiostomatidae > Branchiostoma > Branchiostoma lanceolatum. The sequence goes on from NC_089736.1 coordinate 10,924,602, forward strand.
ATACTACTTTGGCAGCTGCCCTACTTTTTCTACAGACTGCCGAAGAAGGTGATATAATAGTAAGTTTATATAAGATTGGACTGATCCGTATGTAGTTACCTCGGATTAGTATTTCAGTCTCCCGCAATAGTGTTAGATCTATGTAGCAAGATGTTTAGTAATAACCATAGGAAGATCTATCCGCTGGGGGTCCAGAGACACCAGTCTGACATCTGTAACCGATTGGTATCAATAAAGCAGACAGACACCCGTCTGTCTAGATCAGTTCTCACAAGGCAAGCATGAGTCAAGACCTCATTCCTTGCTCTCTCTAGCTAATGCTTTTCTTATAGCAACACTGGTGGCAGCGGTATCTATAATTTCCTACAATAGTATATCATAAACAGTTGAAATACCCATCTGAAGTCAAGCCTGCCAACAAATTTATCTATGTTTTGCGTGATATTTTTAGTCTTTCTACATTTGTGTATGGCAACCACTCGTATAATCTTTATTCGTATTCAGATACATATAAATTTTCTTTTATTCATGTTGCGTGGAAATTATACATAAAGGTGGATGATAAATGATTTTAAGAAAAAAACAACAACAATGATGTGGAATGGAATTCTGACCATAGCATTACAGGAGCTTACCTATAATAGGTCAATATATCAAAGAATGTCTAGACCTTGGAACCAATTGTGTAAATGATACATTGGACTCAACATGTTGATCTACTTTTGCCAGTTGGATACGGTCTTTGCAACCATTAGATCTGCTTGGAGATTAGACAAAAACATACATGATGTAATCATTGTTTACCTCCTGATGGAAAATTCCTTCACGTAGTCCTCTGGTCACGAGGAGTAAACGTCCACGTGTCCCGTATAGTGTACCCTACATGTTTACAAAGCCCAGACCTACACATCGTTAACGATAAACTGGGCAAATGAGATTGCTTGTTGGGCGGGCACAAAAGTAGACCACCGTCCGATCGGACAAAGCAATACAAGATCATACAAGCGTAGCCCACTTGAAAGGAGTGCGAAATGCGGTGAAAACACATTTTAACCACGTGCACCCCTACATCTGCTTGGCGAAAAAGGATGCCAGTATGTATAGATCCCGCTTCCACTGGACGGGTACTCTCCAAGCAGAGGGTACAAAAAAGAGCGGTTTGAAAAATGAAATTTCCTCATAGTTATTATGCACATTTTCTCACAATTTGCACAATCAACATTACGTCAAAAATCATGAAAATTCATCCTTCCCTTCTTGACTTATCCCGTTTCAACGTCTGCAAATGAAACGCCCCTTGCAGTTCCAAGGAACGCTGCTAGAGGGCTAGCACGCATGTATTTATCGGCCGGCCAACACCTCTGGTATATTATCGAAGTCAAACCCAAATAAGATAGAATTTAGTGTTAGTATTTAGACTAGAAAAGTCACATACTGTATTGTTATATATTGTCTGTCCGTCCTTTCATGTTACATGTACTTGCAATTAGCCTACGGGCAAGAACTTGCAATAAACTGTTGTATTATCTGTCTATTCGGCCGATTTCTCCTCTTTCCAGCCACTTCTGGAGCCTGGTAGAGGCTACTTACTATTCGGAGGGCCCAAACTTACGTCACTTCCTACCGACCAAGCTGAAGCTAGCCCTCGATTCGGCCTTCGATTCACAGCCTTCGTTTCAGCCCTCGATTGGATTTTGCCGCCGATTCAGCCTTCGATAAGAGGGAATAGACAGAACATAGCAACCTATTCAGTTACCGATTAGAAAAACCTAGAATCTATGCCAGCTCTCTTACAACGAACACAAAAGGCAACACAAGGCTCAACTAGTACCAAATCACTCAACAAGGAGATATTTACTTGCAAATAATGTCGGAAAGGACATAATATCACGAAATCGGCATAAAATAATAGTGACAACTGACAAGGTACACTGGCCCTCGATTCGGCCGTCGATTGGATTTTATCTAGATGTGGCCCATGAACTTGAAATAGTAATTAGGATACGTTGAGAGCTAGAGTACTTTATGCAAGTATCTAATTCAACTGGCGCATGGCCGGATTTGATGAACGAGCCACAGGGGGTCTAATCAAGCCCCGGTGAAGCTAGCCCTCGATTCGGGCATCGACTTGCCTGGGAAAGAAAGGCTTGCTGGACGGCTTGTAGCGATTTCTGCTGTTTATCTAGATGTGGCCCATGAACTTGAAATAGTAATTAGGATACGTTGAGATCTAGAGTACTTTATGCAAGTATCAAATTCAACTGGCCGGATCTTATGAACGAGCCACAGGGGGTCTCATCAAGCCCCGGTGAAGCTAGCCCTCGTTTCGGGCATCGACTTGCCTGGGAAAGAAAGGCTTGCTGGACGGCTTGTAGCGCTTTCTGCTGTTTATCTAAATGTGGCCCATGAATTTGAAATAGTAATTAGGATACATTAGGATCTAAAATACTTTATGGCGCATGGCCGGATTTGATGAACGAGCCACAGGGGGTCTCATCAAGCCCCGGTGAAGCTAGCCCTCGTTTCGGGCATCGACTTGCCTGGGAAAGAAAGGCTTGCTGGACGGCTTGTAGCGCTTTCTGCTGTTTAGCTAAATGTGGCCCATGAATTTGAAATAGTAATTAGGATACGTTGAGATCTAGAGTACTTTATGCTGGTGAGTCCCCTGATCCTAATGTATCCTAATAACTATATCAAGTTCGCGGGCCACACTTAGATAAACAGCAGAAATCGCTACAAGCCGTCCAGCAAGCCTTTCTTTCCCAGGCAAGTCGATGCCCGAATCGAGGGCTAGCTTCACCGGGGCTTGATGAGACCCCCTGTGGCTCGTTCATCAAATCCGGCCATGCGCCATAAAGTACTCTAGATCCTAATGTATCCTAATTACTATTTCAAATTCATGAGCCACATTTAGATAAACAGCAGAAAGCGCTACAAGCCGTCCAGCAAGCCTTTCTTTCCCAGGCAAGTCGATGCCCGAAACGAGGGCTAGCTTCACCGGGGCTTGATGAGACCACCTGTGGCTCGTTCATAAGATCCGGCCAGTTGAATTTGATACTTGCATAAAGTACTCTAGATCTCAACGTATCCTAATTACTATTCCAAGTTCATGGGCCACATCTAGATAAACAGCAGAAAGCGCTACAAGCCGTCCAGCAAGCCTTTCTTTCCCAGGCAAGTCGATGCCCGAATCGAGGGCTAGCTTCACCGGGGCTTGATTAGACCCCCTGTGGCTCGTTCATCAAATCCGGCCATGCGCCAGTTGAATTAGATACTTGCATAAAGTACTCTAGATCTCAACGTATCCTAATTACTATTTCAAGTTCATGGGCCACATCTAGATAAAATCCAATCGACGGCCGAATCGAGGGCCAGTGTCCCTTGTCAGTTGTCACTATTATTTTATGCCGATTTCGTGATATTATGTCCTTTCCGACATTATTTGCAAGTAAATATCTCCTTGTTGAGTGATTTGGTACTAGTTGAGCCTTGTGTTGCCTTTTGTGTTCGTTGTAAGAGAGCTGGCATAGATTCTAGGTTTTTCCAATCGGTAACTGAATAGGTTGCTATGTTCTGTCTATTCCCTCTTATCGAAGGCTGAATCGGCGGCAAAATCCAATCGAGGGCTGAAACGAAGGCTGTGAATCGAAGGCCGAATCGAGGGCTAGCTTCAGCTTGGTTCCTACCGAGGCCCAAGGGCTACCCCTGCCGCCCCAAACTCGTGACTATAGCTTGTCCAGAACACGACATGTGAAAACTGGAAGTTCTGCTGCAGTACCGAGGAAAGCTAACAGGGGTCTCAAAATCTAATCGTTCCTTCAATAGAACATGATCTAACCACAGACCAAATTTCATGACAGTTCATCCATAGGCTTTTTGAGTTGTGCTGCTAAAACCACAAAAAACATACATACATACATACAAATGCAACCAAAACATAAACTTATTGGTGAGGATAAAAAAAAGACGTGTAATACATATGTTAACGTAAAAGGTCGTGACTTTGGTAAAATCACCGACAGCATCGCTAAAATCCAAGCAGATGTTACTTGTTAATAAAAAGATACAAGAATATCCCCGTATCATCAGCCTTATGTTTTCTGACCTGTGTAAGCGATTATAGTATTTATACCCCCATTTCACTAGAACGGTGCTCTCGCCGCGCGCTTTGGGCGACCTCAAATTTAACAGAGCGCTCAACGAATTTCATAGATAAAAAACGGTTCTTTTTCCGCTTTGCGTTTTTTGTTGTCTTTTCAGCTATACTTTTACATTTTGCATGATATTCCAATTATGAAATCAAGGATTAGGTAAATTCGATTTAGGTCACAGTGAGAGCGCCGTCTTGTGGAATGAGGGCCTTACTGTCTCATGTCATTGCCTGTCGACGGTTTTGAAAATTAGGTGCATCTATACACAACTGTAGCACGACCAGCTGGATAAATAGATCAGATATGATGACCTTGAGATTGTTATTGATAACAACGGTTTCAGGGTGCCACCGACCTCATAACAGGCAGGTTGTTTCTCGCCCTCATTGTGTCAAGAGACATAATTTGTGACATACTTGATGAATAAATAACAGCGTGTTTATGGATTTACATGCATGTATCCACCTGCTGAAAATCACGTCTCACGGCGCATGCGCCCAGGTAGTCAAGGCCGGTGCATTGCATGCCGGATGTTGAAGGCTGTGTCCTGACGTTGTCCGGTAACTAGGTCGCGCACCGCGTGTAGATGCACGTGCACGTACTGATAATGTCGTAATAACGCCGCAATAGTAAACTTCAAGAACACAAAGCCTCTCTCAGTACATGTTCTATTGTGCCGATACCCCACCCAGTTCCCGGACAACGCCAGGGCATAACCGAAAGAGGGGGTACCTTGAAAAGAGATTCATATACAAGTTCATTGGTACTTAGAACTTCTATATAACATTGTATCTGAATCGCTTTCCGATACAAGCGATTCAGATACAAGGTTGTATAGAACTTCTATATAAAATTGTAGCTGAATCGCTTTCCGATACAAGCAATTCAGATCATATAGAATTTCTATACATAAAATTGTGAATCGCTTGTATCGGAAAGCGATTCAGATACAAGGTTGTATTGAACCTCTATATAATCTTACTAGATCGCTTTCCGAAGTACCCCCCTCTGTCAGCTATGTCCTGACGTTGTCCGGGAACTGGGTGGCATATCTGCAGGTGTACGTACTTACAATAATGCCGCAATAATACACTGCAAGAAGACAAAGCTAGTCTCAGTACATAGCCTTGGATCTCGGAATAGTTTTTACCTCCTCTCAGTTCAGCTGACGTTGTCCTGTAACTAGGTATCCTATTTGTACGTATACGTACTTATAATGCCACAATGATACATTTCAAGAAGACAAAGCCTCTCTCAGTACACATATAGCCTTCTATCTCGGAATAGTTTTTACCTCCTCTCAGCGGCAGCTGTGTCCTGATGTGGTCATATAACTAGGTATCTTATTTGTAAGTGTACGTACTTATAACTAACGCCGCAATAATACACATCAAGAAGACAAAGCCTCTCTCATTGCATGTTCTATATAACCTTGATATACTCAATGCAGAAATGTTCGCGGTGGTTTTATGTTCGCGGTTTTCGTGGCGACCGTTTCACCGCGAACTTAAAACCATCGCGAATATCATTTGTCCAATACTGTAGCAGTATGTGGCTATAGCGCTGCCGTAAACTTGAAACCACCGCGAACACTCCATTTTCGCCTTAAATGCGAACTTAAATGCATTTACAGTAGTCTGAAGAGTTTCAGTTGCCTCCTCGTGCATGTGCACCGTACTGTAATGCCACAATAATACACTTCAAGAAGACAAAGTCCCTCCAAAGCAGAACATGTACATATATAGCAGTTGTATCTGAATCGATTCTTATCGGCTCCTCTTGTGGTTGATGTTGTCCGATAACTAGGCCTCATATATGCACGCGTACGTACTTACAATACCGCCAATGATAATAAACATCAAGAACAAAAAGTCTCTCACTCCGTACATGTTCTGTATAGCCATGTATCTGAATCGCCTTCTTTCCCCTCAAGATTAGATTTCTGAACAAGCTCTATCATTTCCTACTCAATACGAATTCTTATCTACTGTAAAATCTAGATGACAAAGAATCCTTGTCACCTAGATTTAAGAGACAGAATATCTCATAATTGTATTAAATGACCCAAAATAAATGACAAGGGCGCAAACACTAAGTCTTTGATTTCATACAAGTTGATACAACAATGCATAATGACACATATGGATAAAAAAGAAATAAAACACGCACTAGGAAATAGCATGACGTCAAGCAATCTCATCCATGAATAGAGTATACTCCAATGCAAATGTACAAGACATGAAATTAATATTCAATAATTGTTTCTCTTGTTCGATCATGTTTTCTTTACTCATCATTTTCCTATGACCCAGTTCGAGGACAGCAGCACAACTTGGCTGAGGTCGCCCCAAATCTCGTAGATCGGAGCGAGGTCAGGCACTAAATAGGGTGTTTGTGGTGTGGTTATGCTTCGCTTGGTATGTACACACTAATCTCCAAGCAGATGTGGGGGGCTAAATAGTTGCATTTCCCTACGCAGTTTGACAAAGAAAATGTCAACTAGGAAATTCGTGAACGATTCAGCCTCTCCCAGCATCTGCTTGGATGTTATATGTGTGCGTAAAAGTAAACTTCCATAGCCTTTTTGAGGCCGTTGGGGCAGTGGGTTGTTATCTGCAGTGTCTAGGGCACGGTATTGGTAGGTGGAGCCAAACTCTCTCCCGTCCACCGCTTTTTACCTCGTACGGTGCCTTTCCCAAGGGCACAACATCGGTGGCATGTCACGGGATTCGAACACCCAGGCCAAAACGTGTGCAGGAAGAGACCGTGTAAGCCATGATCTGTTTGACGTAACCGTGGCGACTGTTTTTTACTTACTGTCTTGTATATAGCCAATATACGGTCGCCACGGCTATGTCCGACGGTCCTAATCAATGCATCATCATCATCATCATCATCGGTCCTCCTCTTACGAGGTGCAGCAAGTGAAGTTTGTTCTCCAGAACTTCTTGTTATTCAGTGCATGACTTATCATAACGTGACTACAGATGTCCTGACTTGTCGGATCATGGTCACTGGAATAGGGACAACAATTAGGACAAATAAACAAGATGGCCTTCACCAAGGATGACCCCATTTGACATTATGTGTCCAAGTAGGTCACTGATGGGGGGAGGGGGGTCGCAATGAAGAACTATTTTCTGGAACTGGTACGCATGTGAGTTTTTCAATGCTAAGAATACATTAAAAGCACAACGACGAAGCTTTTGATATATGCGTACAATTTCCAAACCGAGGACCAGTATAGGTCCACAGTTCAATGTTGCGTTTACAATATTTCTCTCAGTTGACTGATAAAGTTAACAACAGAAATTGGCCAAATAGGTTCATAGGCTGAATAAGCAACAATCTACGAGAAAGTCCAGTTGGTTCGAGTCGACTGAGTAAATCCCTCCAAAACTTATAACTCGAAGCGAGGTCGGGCACTAAGTAGGGTGTTAATGGTGTAGCATGCTAAGCACATGGGCGAGAGAGCGATTCGAGCTAGTCCCCCAAAAGGGAGGTTATGGGCCTATAACCTCCTTGCTAGTAGGTCCTTTCAGATCACGGTCACTCCTCCAGGGACAGCAAGAAGGTGACCTCCACTAAGCTAAGGATCATCCCATTTGACATTTAAATTTAAGTACATAATGAAATGTGACAACCCATGCATGGTATACATTGAGAAGTATATCAAAGAATGTCTAGACGTTAGAAACTCCTCCAATGATTGTAAAATCCCATTGTCATCCCATACTACTACACCATATTGTATAAGATAGACTGATTAGCATAATAGAATGTTATCTATGTACCAGTGAATGCCATACTTTGTACCTTGCACAACTGTTGTGCAATAAAGTTATCATTATTTATATTCTCAAGTGGGCATTGAGGGGGGGGGTTATGAACAGAAAACGTGTTTTTTTTTTTTTTAATGTGGCACTGTAACAGTTGGGTTCAAGCGCCACCAACTGTCCAGGCTAACTGGTCCGCACCTTTTAGTTTAGCGGTTAGTGAGTTGGTTTCAGTCTAACCGGTCCGGATCTTGTCGGCCTTGTGGTTGGTACGCATGTGGTTTGTGCGCTGGCGGGCCCGGGTTCGATTCCCGGGAGCCAGTAGTAGAAATTGGTCAAAAACAGATTCGAAGGGTAAGAACATGGATGAGAAACAATCTCCAATCAGAAATACAGCGATCAGAGGCAATCGGAAGAAGTCACCCCCAACATCTGCTTGGAGATGAAAAACAAAGTTCTGAAGATGAAATAAAACGATTCCACTAAACTCCACTCGACAAAGTAGATTCCCCCGTGGCCGGCTAACTCATATTCGAGCATGGCAACTAACCCTAATCGACCTATTTCCGCAATTTTCAGCCAATGAAGAAGTCTAGTAGACACAGCCGTTATATGACCTGTCCGTATGCACGATAACTCACCATTGTCTGTTGTTTGTCTACGGGGATAATACCATTACGGAATTCCGGGAACCCGGGTATTGGATTCGTGGAAACGCCGCAGGACAATTATTTAAGGTCGCAGCAAGACACAGATACATTTTGTATTCAGGTTGTACTTATAATACAGATATAAATAGTTCTTCCACCTCCATATCAGCTAGATGTTACCAAGGAGGGTATGTCGATGCCATTTCTGAACAATGTAGTGAGAATGCTTATATATGTCCAAAAGAACGTCAAACAAGAAGAGGAAAAAAGGTCATTTGTATTTGCAAATTTTGCATGATGTTTCTTTGAATAGATTGTTTGCACCAAACACACACACACAAAAACAAACAAACACACACACACACACACACACACACACACACTGACAGACATATCTCCAAGCAGATCTACCGGTTGCAAAGACCGTATCCAACTGGCAGAAGAAGTTTTCAGTATTGCAACCGGGATCAAGAACAGGTTCATAATACGGTCTTTGCAACCGGAAGATCTGCTTGGAGATTAACAGACATACAAACACACATTAATACATTATTTACTTACATATGTATATACTCATGTATATATACATTTCTCTCTGTCTGACTATATATATAGAGTGGGGTATAAAAAAAATAGAAAGAACTGACATTTTCCCTCAGCATTTACTTGAAGAGGAATCACCCAAATACATCTATTCATATACATTTATGCATAGGTACATTTATTTGTATCCACTTGACTGTTTACTTGACTGTATGTATAGATGTAGTAGACCTTACGAATGTCGCTGTACTTTTTTGTGTCTATAAAAGATTTCCTATAAAAATGACTTTGATACCGTCCACCCCCACCCCTTCAATAGACTAGTCCGTTCGGGTCAAGGCTAAGGCTGTGCCCGCCAAAAAAAACAGTGTTTACTTCAGTTGTTGGCAACTGTTCGTGTGATGTGTGAAAGCAGAATGCTCTAGTATGAAAGGAAGTATTACCGAACCATTTGCGTCATCCGTTCAAAACAACTATTGAGCTCTATTGTGATACTCATAGCTTCCGGAGGGCTTCTGAGATATCAAATATATCGACCCGTGCCATGCTAGATGCCAGCTCCATGACTACACCATGGAAAACAAGTCGGGAAATCCTGTCTGAGACTAACTCAGGAAGCAAGCGGCCGCATATTTTCGCTGTGCCAAAACCGCAGCATATTTCTCGCATGGTAGAACGTCCTAGAAAGTTTGTTTGTTTGGATCGAGAAAACAGTGTGTGCGGGGAAAACAACTACGCAGTTGTATTTACCTAGCACGTGCCAGTTGGCTACGCTTACTGTAGCGGTCCATTGTACGACATTGCTGTCTAAAGAAGAAAGAAACGTTCATAACAAGATCCTAAAGTGTTTTAATAATACTTTGATGAAGGTTAGACATCCAGGTAATAAGATACGCCAAAAATAGTTACTCAAGCAACTGGATAAAATTTGCAAAATTTTATCCATTTGCTTGAGATACATAATAACCATAAACGTTTGCAGCACCGTTACATATTTGCAGGCCTGCACTAGAAAGGACAAATATTGTATTTTAGATAGTGTAATTTTTGGCGTGTTTTAATGATAGTTTGGATCAAGGACATCATTTTCCTATATAAATTATAATGTCCTTGTTTGAATCTACCCGCCCGCTTTCCCTTACGTAAGAACGTTGACCCAGAAAAAGGGACACTCAGTTTGCGAAGCCAGCGAACACGTGCTCCGATTTTCTCTATCCAGCAACGTACGCGCACGTTGCGTATATTCGAGTCTGTATGAGTTGCGTAGTAATTCAACATTTGTTTTGTGGTTCAATATTGGTATAAAAGAAGCCGTTTCATGATAGTGCGTTCTGTGCGCGTAAACATTAATATTTGTCCTATATAAAGTTTGCGGCCGAAAAAGTCATTTTATTCGGTTCGATAACCAGATTGCACAACGGTGGAAAAGTAGAAAACAAGTTCTTCCCCGCAAACTTTACCTAAACAGTAAACGAAAAAAAATGTCAACACGGAAACCATAGGCACTTGAATGCCTTGAATATACGCACAAGCATGAACCGTCCCTTACTGAATTGCGCAACAGTTCAAACATGGAGTCTGTATACAGAGCCCACTTGGACTCCGTCCAAAAGATCGGCTTGCAGTGACCTCCCATCCCTAAGCTGGCCCCAGGACCGGCATACTTGCCCTTGCCGCTGCGGGTCCTCGAAACTAGGTCACAGCGCCGAACATGAGCAGCGGAGGGCTAGTGCGCATGTGCACCAACCTGAAGCCGGGTCGTTCCAACGAGACAGACGTGGGAGGGGGGAGAAGACGCAACAACGACGGAAAGTGCGTCGTCAGAATTACGTTTGTAAACTATGAAATACCTTTCAGGCACAATATGATGCTTCACCAATGTTCCATTCTTGTATCTACACTAGCTATACTTCTTTGCGTAATTTGTCGCCTTGAACACCCCTAAAATAGAGTGAAACGGATCCAAGCACAATATAATTATTTAGCCCATTTCCTTCAGGTCCACCAATAGCGTCTTTTGTCCTAGAAAGTAGGTTATGACCCATATTTGCAGACGTTGGCAGCGGGTCGTCTGAGGTAAAGGTTTCAAAGCCTCTGCATGAATCGAGGCGCATGGCTTGAACAATATTCAGCGCCCATACAACAGCCACGGCGAGTTCTGGCTAAATTTGGTGGTTATTGGTATAAAGGAGGCCGGTATATATCACAGTGTGTTCTCACATATCTGTCCTATATCTAGATCTACATAATAACAATAAACGTTTGCAGCACCGCTACATATTTGCAGGCCTGTAGTAGAAATGACAAATATTGTATTTTCATTCAAAATGAATAGCGTGTAGTTAATGTATAACTGAAGGACAGGGATTGTAGGACTGGTCCTTTGTTCCCTAGCCCGGCCCCGTTTTGTTGTCCTTACGGAAAGAGGTCAACCAGGGGGACGATATTAGCATGTGCAGGTTTGACCTACAAAGCTAAGTGTTTCCCTCTGTCATTGGTTCAGGACGTGGGATATTACATGTCACCTAATTGCACAATTCCTTTTCGAAAGAACACTACATGGCAAGAGAGCGCAAGATTTCACAAAAATCTACAGTTTAGTCGCTCTAGCCGTTGCCAAAACGATGAAAATCGTTCTCTTTGTTGTGTTCGTTACTTTGCCGTCGGTAATCAAGGATACGCCCTTGACTTGTCGACCAATCGCAGCGCCGCACACGGCCTACGTGCGACAAATAAAGTGTATCTCATGAATATTCAAATATGGTGATTAGTGCATTCGACATGCCCACTTTTTTAGGTCGAGGGCCAGCTGGATGACCCATTATTCTTACGCTCAGTAATGCCCTTAGCCCAGTTCCAGGAACAGGGTCGCCCCTCAGTTATATTTTAAATGATCGCGGTTCTCCGGCTCAGTTCATGTCTACCCCCGTACGGCACGCACCTACGACTACATTGTCCTCCGTAGAACAACGTCTTGCCTCCCCGGCGTCGAGCAGCGCTTCTCCGGTTTGTTGTGAGAAAGCATCTGGTATATATACTGGACAGCGGGACTGGCATTCTTCTGGCAAGACCGTCTGGGGACCAGTTGGGCTGAATCATTTCTCGGCTATGCCAACAAATACAGGCGGCTTTTTAGGCATGGGTAAGTACCTGTCCCGTATTTTATCGCAGGTTGGACGTTGTGTGTACGGATCATTGTAGGGATAAGGTGTTTCATAGTGGGCAAGTTGCCAGACGTTTTCCTTGTCGTGACAGAGGGTTTTGGGACGATGTTAGATCTGGACTAGCTTGCAGCGCCGGACGTTTCCTCAGTGGGTCACACAGGCCACGTTTTCTCATGCCGTGGTCTTTGTTCTGGCAACGGAAAATACTGACCGTCATGTTGAAATCTGTCACGTTTCAACAACTATTTCCAACATGTGTAAACTACATAGAAAATGTTGACGACTAATTCTTCTAGACGTAAATTCTGATTCTCTTACCAACGAAAAGTAAATTCTTGAGTCAGATACCACTATGATTCATGTAATCCATGCTGTCTCCGAATGTGTGTGTGTAGGTCATATGTTTTAACTGTAGTGTGAATCACGGTTTTACACGGAAGACAGACATTACTACTAGGAAGCCTGGCAAAGCACACGCTCGGACCAGTTCAAACAACACGAATTCGGCATGTGTGCGCGAAATTTCCGCTGATAGGACGGGTGACCTACATCCATGGACACCCCTGTGAGAAACACTCCAGCGTCCTTTGTGGAAACAAACCGATTATCGGGTCAAACCGATAGAATCTTGCTGTGCGAACAACGCAGTCAGTTTACACTTTAGGACCTTCACTTTGAATAAAAAGATTTATTGGGCGCGAAAACATGCTTTTTATTTGCAATACCGTCATTTGTCCAGGCAATTGGGGTGGGGCGATGATTCACCACTCCTTTCCTGGTATCTCGATACAAACAAACAGTGAGAGAGAGAGGAAAACACACTGACGTATTTACCAAGGAAAGTTCCTTGTAATCTGGACACATGTTTCTAGTCGGGGTCACCTATAGATTCGGGCCTATGATATTCCCCAAACGTGTTGTTGAGATAAAAAGGTTTTGTTGTTGTTTGCTGTAACGTTACTTGTCCTGTAGTGTAATTTTTGTACATCATTTACGCTTGTTTACCATCGGAGCCAAGAGCCTGTCCCAAATCTCTTGTTTACCGGGTCCCTCCTATGAAAAACAAGGAGCTGCGTAAACGAAGAAGCATGCCAAATAGTGGGCCGCTGAGAACTAGGTCAGAAGTGTTTTGCAATTTTAGACGTTTGGCTGGCTACCACGGGCGGTCGGGAACTGTATCTCGCACTTAGACCAAGTTTTGTATCACACAGCTGTTAAAATCTGCGTGTAATTCGATGTGTGAACTTTTCAAATTTTGTGTGTGAGTTTTTGATATCCTTAGGCGAGTAGTTTGAGAGCGTGTGTGTCTCTAAAACCAGGCCAGAATCATGGCCCGAATGGCCTCTGCGACATCTAAATTCGATAAGAGAGCAAGGTCATGGCACCAACCGCCGGGACAGTACTTAGGATTGAGATAGATACATTCTGTCACTCGTATTAACAGTCTTTATTGCGATTTTTTATCTCGTTATATTCAGGACATTGGCGATTTACCCGTTCCAATTTTAGTACTAAACCGGATCTCCTTATAGTTCGACGGCAGTCAGTTATTTCTGTTCAGTATCAAACCATAACGTTACTGCGATGCAAGTGCCATGTCCTTCAAAAGCGGATCAACAAAATTGCGACGTTTTCTTGGTTCGAAGCCAAGTTATATGTAGTCATACATGTCGTTGAGCTTGTTGGCAAGCGTGTTTGTTGTTGAAACAGTGTTGTTGATTGGGACACTGCCAACTAGTGCAGTCCACCCCCTTATTGTGTTATTTTGTACACTCCCTGTTTTCAAAAATAGAGATCGCCTACGCTTCAATTGTATGTCACGGATGTAACGCTTAATTTTGTGCCATAGGCGAAACATTGGTCATTTTCTGCCCGGTTCAAGATATCTCTTAGTGGGGACAGGTGATTTCTTTTCATGATGTAAGTTAACCGTGACCTTTGTACACATGCCAAACAAATCCGCCATGCCATGCCATGCTTTGAAAGGAAATTCTGGCCCCAAACCCCTCTAAAGATACGAAATTTCAACACTTCGGTTCACAAAACGTTGTTGCGGCAAATTTAGCACATTTTAAACGCGTTGTAACCCGCTTAAACGCTCGTTAACGCGACTCAGACTCTGCGACCTTGAAGCCTAGCATGTGGCCGGCCAGTCTGAAAATATGGCAGCAATGGCGGAGGTTAGAAAGCAAACACAACCCACTGCTCGAAATCTGTCTCCAAAAAGATATGGAACGAATGAACGTTTCAATTTCAAAGGGACGCGGAATTTTATTGTAAATCTAATGGGAAGTAGACGTTGTGGTATTTTTTTAGTATATGCACCTGGTTGCGAACAGGAAATGTTTATTTAGGGCTGCATGTACAGTTTTAGAGGAAATCTGAGAAACCCCGTTTTGTGCCCTCCGCCACGGATATAGACGATGGCCGCGTGCCCCCGATCAAGGCCATTCAGCTGACCAATCACAGCGCAGGAACGGCGATGCGCTATCTTGACACAGAATTAGGTCTGGGGCTACCAAGGACAGTTTCACTCAACCAAAGCACCTTTACCCCACTCAGGCCAAGGATAGATGGCTCAATGTTGAGCCCTCCGCCCCGATCTTGTCCCTGAATGTGGTTCGGAGGAAGCTCGGGTCTCGAGCACGTAGCGAGTGAGGAAAGCGAGGCTGACCTTGTTCGGGACAAGGCTTCGCGGCAGCTGCTCTTGTCCCAATATGTGGGTCAGAGACACCGGCGCGCCCTTCCATGCAATTATCGGTGGAAGTTAAAATGGATTATCGGTTGGAGTGGGCCTCAAACTGGGCTATACCGCAGCGACAAGGCCACGGTCATTAAGATTAGCCGATGCATGCAGCCAACAACTTTAAACTTAACTCAAATTTGCTCACCGCAAATAACTTAGGCTAAGGAAGAGTTGGCCTATAACACAATCTCAGTTTTACACAATGAAGAATAAGTTGCAACCAAAATTGAACCCAAATTGACTTCTTCATAACTAATAATAGAAACCGTAAACGGAGAATATTTCTTTCCGTTTTAAAAGCGCCAAACTCTTTTTTTTTTAAATTTCCATTTCAGTCCAGCGCCGTATTTTGTTTGTCACCGCCCACTTTGTATTTACGGATAGAATAAACAAATTTAGTAAACAAACAACAATCTTGTGTTTTCACAGAGGGCCTTGTTTTTTTTTCTGGGAATAGTTTTTTTTTTGGGGGGGCGACTTTTAAGGGGCGTTGCAACAGGCAAGACAATGGAAAAGGGGCCGTGGAAAGGGGGGCTCTAGTCATCTATCGGTCCCCCCCCGAGCCTTTTCATGATTTATCAGCATCACATGACACTCTTACGTACCACCGGCGCCTCTTTGCTATCCAGCCCTCGCAACCAGATGTTTATGACAAATGCAATACTGAGAAAATTCCCGCTATTGTTGAATTGGGCGATATAAAACGATACCACCAGTTTCAGTGATATCATCTTGCCTCACGGATCGCGGCTAGGTTGTTGGTTCAGGTGTTTCATTTCACCACAAAGTTGCTGACCTAAATCAGTCAACAAAAATAGGCCCAAGTATTTATGACATGACCTCACCAACTCAATTCCACCCTAAATATAGGTCAACTAATTCTCTCAGGACGACGCTCTCCATATTGTACGCTTACGTTTTTTGGGGGGTGGGGGGTAAATGTTGGTAGAATAACCCTACATGGCGGTTTGTTTACAAAGACAAGGACGAAATATAACGTCACTAGTGGGACTGTTTCTGGGCTAAGTTGTAAATACACTGGGGCCTGGGGTCAAATGTTGAGGGGTGGGGCGAGTGACAGCATGTGACAAGATGGTAAACAAAATAGTACGTCTCATCCACCAGCAAAATATTATATATCATGAACATGCAATAAAGATAAAGATCGATATATATCGTAAGTAAATTTGACATCTACGTAACGAAATTAAATCAAAACTGACGCAACACTAACGCAATATACGCAAAAGTGCGCCGGTACAGCTTTCATGGCTTTGCTTGCACGCGCGGAGTAGAAGGTGAATCGAGTGCTCTGACGCGCATACCATATAAGGTGCAGTGGGCGTGGCTACCCTTCACAGGGACACCTCCAAACGCGACGTACTCCGTGTTACGAAACGTATTATACAAGGCGCTGCCCAGTCATTCATTTAGCAACCTGTGTCCGGGACATACGGAGGTTCATAATTTTGCAGGTGGATTTGTAAAACACACCCGAATACAACATGGACGGGCTTCTATATGGCGATAGAGGTTAGCGCGAGTGAAACTTTCCTCTGTGTGTGTGTGTCTCTTTCTCTTGTTTTTTTTTTCACCCGAAAAAAAAAAGGACAAGGAAGAACACTTACGTGCGACTGGTCCGCGCGTGTGCTTTGGTATAAGCTGGAGGTCGAGGCCGTACGGTTGCTCGCTTACAATTCCGGGTTCCAAGCGTCTGAGTTGCACCCAAAATAGTACCATTTCATCGATTCTTGGCTTGCCGAGTAACGTTGGTGACGGGACGCAAGGCTCACCATTCAAAAATTGTTTTATTCTTTTATCCACAGAGATCAACGGGATGATGATTTTGTGCAAGGTTTGTGGCGACAAGGCGTCAGGATTTCATTATGGAGTACACGCCTGCGAAGGATGTAAGGTAAGAACAATTCCTCCTTACATTTAGACTTCTTTGCACTGGTTTGAAATGTTTCTAACACGCTTAGATACGGTAGAAAATATTTAATACAGAGTCAAATGTTGTTCAAAACAGTTACTTATCTCTGATTGTTATTACGAATTCGAAGGTTTCGAAACTGTTGTGACAAAAGGCAACAAACACCCGCGCGGTATTGTAGAACTTACTCGACCATTCAGAGAATTCATATGGATAGATGATTGAAGGATAAAGATTCAGGAAACATTGCGCGCAATCTTTTTCATGACCGAAGCCGTCTGATATTATCATTATTGAATATACTACAGAAAAAAGGGCGCAGAATTAAGGACAGTTCATTTGCGTCACTGGCGCTTCCCCTGTGGATTTCGACCATCTGTCTGTTACGTGATTGAATGATCCAAATAATATGCGATGTGACCTACTTACCCGATTACATGACCTTTAACACGGAGGCAAGCGTGTGACAACTGAAAAAAAAACGTTACAAACGTGCGAACAAAACAACTTTCCTCACGCCGAAAGCGCAGCGAAAAGTGCGATATATTTGCTTGTTTACAACACGCAAAAGTGGCACAAGAAATTGACAATTTTTGACGTCTTTTGTAGGGCTTTTTCCGGAGGAGTATTCAACAGAAGATCCAATACAAACAGTGCACCAAGAACGAGAAGTGCTCCATCATGAGAGTCAACCGAAACCGCTGTCAGCACTGCCGGCTCAAGAAATGCCTGGCAGTCGGCATGTCTCGCGACGGTAAGAAATCTCTTACACTCACTCTGATAGGCAGGAAAATAAGACGGGATTTCATGGTCACATTTGTGGGCATTCTTTTTTCCTTATTGATTGATTGAGAGAATACACCCATGTCCACCAAGGACAAGTCATAAGATACTAGTAAATCATGTTACTAGTATATTTTATCAACTATCTTGTACTGAGTATATTATCTTACGTTGTGTGTGTGTAGTATGGTATATTTTTGTCAAATTACTAGGGACATGACACACTGTCCCTAACTCACCTGGTTTTGTTATCAGATTACCAGGATTGTTTGACATGACAGGTATATTTTTGGCACATTACCAGGCATTGTTTGAGCTGACAGTGTGTCCCTACTCACCTGGCTTTGTTATCAGATTACCAGGAATTGTTTGTTCAGTAGGATAAGCGCATGCTCCAATGATGGCTGGAGTCAACAACCACTGACCTAGAAACGGAGCTTGTAACCTTTTGCCCACTCTCCCTCAAAACAAGTAAGGGGAGGAGGATTGGTTACCCGGCAACCGGGGAATCAGTTGCCAATCAACCGACAGATAACCTAGTTTAGCAGCGGCATACCAGAGGGGCTGATAGAACTGTAGCGGATGAGTGAGTTGTAGTTAAGTGTCATCAATTGATGTTTTCTGTTCTTCTCGTTGTTACAGCGGTGAGATTTGGGCGGGTGCCCAAGCGCGAGAAAGCCCGTCTCCTGGCCGAGCTCCAGAACCTGAAGAATCAGACGGAAAGCGAGCTGAAAGTGACGTCGTCGGAGGAAGCGGAGGTTGACGAGGTTGCCATGGTGATCGCCAAGGCCCATCATCAGACGTGTAGTTACACCAGGGAGAAACTGGCGGCCATGAAGACCATTCAGCCAATCCTGGCTCAGAACCTCCCCAACCTGCACATGAGCATGGTGAGCACTGTTCTTTCCTTATAAGGATGGCCCAGTTTCCAAATAAGGGTGGCCTAGTTGCCAAATAAGGCTGACCCAGTAGCCAGCAAAGCCCACTTCATCCAGTTGAAATTGATTGCATGGTTGACAGGGAAAATTAAGTTTTTTTACTGACTTTTGGTAATGGTTTTATGCAAACCACCAAAGAGTCAATGTTTGTAATCTATTAGCAGAGTTAGGCAGCAGGGAGAAGGTTTTAAAAAAAACTTACGTTCCAATGTTTTCTACGCAGGTTTGCCCGCTGAACCCGTTCCCGATCGGCGCTCTGGAGGGAGCAAACAAGATGTGGGAGGAGTTCTCGGAGAGGTTCACCCCAGCGATCAAGGAGGTGGTCGAGTTCGCCAAGCGTATTCCAGGATTTCAGCAACTCAACCAGACCGACCAAATCACCTTGCTGAAGGCTGGCTGCTTCGAGGTGGGTAACCTGTAGATTCAGTAATCCTTTAGTCTTTGTATACTATTTCCCTGTTTAGCTGCATCCAAGGATGATGTCTTTGTAGAAGAAGCAAGGGATAGTTTTGAAGAATGGTATACTTGTCCATGGGAAGACAGGGCTGGAGGTAAACTTTATATCTGGGGAAGGGGTTCCTGGTTGGAGCTGCATTGGTCTTTCGGAAGGGACGTAAAATGGGGTCCCTTGATTGAGTAGGTGCTTTGAGCACGTTAAAAGACACTACAACATCCTTGGTGCTCACCTACTGGCTGTACTTCTGATGAATACATAGAATAAAGTTTTCTCACAGATATTGTTGGAACTGATTCATGTCCTTCACAAACTCACCAGTGCCCGTCTGTTGCCTGCAGGTCTTGTTAGTGCGCCTGTGTCCGATGTTCGACTGCAAGAGCGACATGATGACGTTCGTGAACGGCGTCCGGATCCAGCGCAGCCAGCTCCTGCAGATGGGGTGCGGCGAACTCATCAACTCGATGTTCGACTTCGCCGAGAAGCTGAACGTGCTGAACCTGATGGAGTGTGAGATCGCTCTCTTCACCGCCGTGGTCCTCGTAGCAGCAGGTAAGGACCTTCTCATCACAGCCTAGTCTGTTAGCATTTACAAACAGATCTGTAAAGACTTTCTCATCACAACCAAGTCTGTTAGCATTTAGTATTTACAAGCAGAGAAAGACTTAAAGACTTCTGCAGTTCTGCTACTTCTTTCATAGAGAATAGCCCAGAAGGAGATCAAAAAGACTTTCTCATCACAACTAAGGCTGTTAGAGAATAACAAAACTATTTGTACGCAACAAGTATTTTATTTACACCGACTCAAAGAAAAGTGGCCTGCAGAGCTTCTTATGAAGAAATAAAGGTTCAAACAAACCTGAAACCATACTTACAGAAGTAAATCCCATGACCATGTGAGTGAGTCCTGTTCTCATGATTGTATCCTGCTGTGTCCTCAGATCGCCAGGGTGTGAAGGACGTGGAGGCGGTGGAGAGACTCCAGGAGAGGCTGATCCGTGCCCTCCGCGCCATGGTCGCCAAGAACCACCCCGAGGAGCTTGCGCTCTTCGCCAAACTACTGATGAAGCTGCCCGACCTCCGCACCCTCAACACGCTCCACTCCGAGAAGCTCCTCGCCTTCAAGATGGATGCCCAGAACGCGTCCGAGGGGAAGCAGACCTGTCCCATGAACCTCAGCAAGGCCGCCGCGCCCCCGCAGGTCCCGTCGCCGACGCACAGCGAGCTGTCGCCGCTGCAGATCGCGCTCGGCCACCATCGCTGCCCGCAGAGAAAGTACGAGCGGGAGTACAGCACGGCGCCGCGTGCTGCGAAGGAAGGTCACCACGAGGTCCGCGTCCCCATGGAGGTCGTCAACGGTCAGCTAACGGTGGGGCGGAGTTACGAACAGGGGCAGGGGTACATCAACACCATGGGGGGTCCTGTTCTCCTCAGGGGGACCCCTGCCTGCACCCTCCCCACAGTCATCCCCGCCCACCTCAACCCCTTCGCCAGGTTCCAGATGCCCGAGAACGTCCTAGTAGGGAACATGAGAAGCAATATCCCGCTGTACAGCTACCCTCAGAAACCCGAAAGCCTTCCCCTGTCCCCTTCATCCTCCTGTGGGTCTTCCTCCCCAGACTCCCAAACTTCAACCCCCCCTACCATGTACCACCTCCCCCCTGGGGTCCGCATTAAGCAGGAGAGGATGGATTCCGAGTCAGATTCCTGCGAAGGGCAGAGATAGGTGGAACACCCCCCGGGAAATATTTTTCATATATGATAAAAAAGTGCTAATTTATATCATCTTGTGAATAGCTTCTTGTAATTAATGTTGATTGCTATCTGTCTGTAAGATGGGATAAGATAATAATAATGGAAACATTTCGTGTTATAAAAGTATGAATGACGCCCAGCTAGCGTAAGCTGTCACTGACACAGGGTAAGAGAAGCTCACATGGAAGAACCAATACATATGTTGAATTCTATTGTTAAGGACATTAGTGAAAACAGGACTATTAGTCTTCACCTTTGCTGGCAGGGGTGGCAATGTTCACACCATTCTTCCTTCAGTCGATATCTCATGACAATACTTTGTTCTAAGAATATTTTGAACATTTGCCAAAACATACCTCAAGAATTGTAATATTTAAAGACAATGCAACTGCAGGGATGAGTTCCTAGATACGGTCTCACCAAGGTTAATATAGGAAGATGTTTCCAAATCTTTATGTGATAGTCTTGATTTTTGTCCATTGGAAATGTGTATCACACAATTGTTAACATTGTTAGGAAAATGCTGCCTCTACCCATGGAATGCAGTAACACAATTTAGACCACCCGAACTTTACTCTATGGATGACATCCAAAGTCTGATGCAGGAGTCTTTAAAAAAGCACTGAAATGGCTGAAATTTAAACATGAAAATATCAGAAATGTTGCAAGAAGAATTCTTCTTCAGGAAGGTTCAAATCAATGTACACTAAGGTGTCATCCACAGTCAAGTTCATGTAGGTTTGAAGTACATTTCATAACGAGTAATACCTCATGTTTACCATACCTCAGATAGGAGCTCAGCTTCTCACAGGGACATACATGTACATGTAGCTGTTTGCTACACAAGGGAAAACAGTAGATAACCTCAAGCCAGTATACCATACCTCATTTTTACACTTGGAAAATTGCCTTTCCCCACACGATGTGGTTTTACCAGCCATGTTTGTATCACTCCACTTGGTATGTTTCGATGGAAGCCAACTGAAAGGTGTACATAGTACTGTTCTCAATATGAAAACCTCTTGCAATGTCTGTACAGACTAGTTTGTTCCGTTCTGTGACAATTGTATCTAGTTTTGACACTTTTGTACAAGTTTTTCTTCGTCTCGAGATTTGGGTATATCAATTCAATGGAAAGTGTTGTGAAAGTTCTTGAAAAAGACTCCATTATATTATATTTAGTTTGAAATGATGATTTACTAAAATCAACCTAGAGAAAAATGTTGCTATTAATTTATGTTTATTGGATATTTTAAATCTGTATTCAGCAGAATATAATTATTATTAAGGTTTTGTTGTTGTTCGTTGTTGTGAAGAATATTTCTAGACTCGATGAGTGAAAAGTTTTTGATAAGTGTGTAGCCTAGCCATTAACTGTACACATGAATACCTCATCTGGGTTTTTGTCATTATGTATGTAATAACTATGTATGTGTATATAGAAGTATATACAGTTGGCTAAATTATTTACTTTTCATTTTGTGTAAACAAACAAAACAAACAATAAATGAGAGTGCCAACTAATGAATTACTGGCTCCGCATTTTGTTATTGTTTATGTTAAGTCATCCTCGTTCACCAGGACCCTTCCGCTCCACGTTACATCGCTCGCAGAAAGGGCCCTGGTAACACGGGATGGCATCCATGGTTATTGCAGGTCGACGAGACTTGCTGATGAATAATTAATGAGCTAACCCTTATTTGGGACAAACGGCAGTTGTAGCTCATGAATAGTTAATGAGCTAACCCTTATTTGGGACAAACGGCAGTTGTAGCTCATGAATAATTAATGAGCTAGCAGTAACACGTAACCTGATTGGTTGATAGCTTCCCAGCGTTCTTTGCGCGCTTGCTTCCGATGAGAGGAAGCAAACGGGGTTTAACCTCTCTGATTGGCTGAAGCTGTATTGGTGGCGATATCGTAATAACCATGGATGCCATCCCGTGTTACCAGGGCCCTTTCTGCGAGCGATGTAACGTGGAGCGGAAGGGTCCTGGTGAACGAGGATGTGTTAAGTATGAACGGTGGTGAACAAATGATGGTAAGAATGATAAGTGCTTATAGAAAGTTAAGATTGAGGCTTGGATGGATCAAGAGAAGTTAAGTAAAAGAGAGACTAAGAGAGTTCAAGAGTTGTGTGTGATATATACTCTCCAAGCAGAGGAATGGGTCCAGCTGGTTAAATGTGGGTTGGCGTCATAAAGAAAACGGGACAAAATAGAAAGCCCTACAAAAACGCCTAAAAAACACGTCAAAAGCCAGCCGGACCCATTCTTCTGCTTGGAGAATAAGTGTGAGAGGGTTTACAAGAGACAAATACAAGCTATGCTAGGAAGAGAATTTAAAAATGGTAAAGGAAAAACAATGAACAGTGACATAAGTAAGGGAACAATAGAAACTAACAAATAACCTGAATAAATGTACACTATTCATTCCGTGAAAGCCACACTTATCCAAACTTTTTTTGAAACCAGAAAGAAGTAAATTAAACCCCACATTAAAGGCCCAAAAGTACCAAGTAAATTGAAAATCTAGGCTGTCAGTAAGAGCTCAAAATAGGGGGAAAGTACTTAAACTTACAAACCCTAGTTTAGGAAACCCAAGTTCATTTGGTACCACTTAGAAGCTTTTTGGAGTCATGTAGCGTAATGGAAGGGCGTTTCGCCCAGAACCCAGTTCCTGTGTTCTTCCGATGTCCCTTGGATAGGAAGTTAAATGCAGGTCCCATGTTTGAGGAGGGCCACACCTCGAGCATGTAAAGGGACCCGCCATACTTATCAAAAAGACTAGGGGTCCATACCGGTGTGAGTGGATCAAATAAATCCTTCTGAATATGCTGCTTGTACCCTTCAGTACAAACCTGGTGTTACACCATGAGGCAGTTTACGGGATTTGCAATACAAACATACAAACCTTGTATTGTAGCTTGTACTCTTCAGTACAAACCTGGTGTTACACCATGAGGCAGCTTACCGGATATGCAATACAAACATACAAACCTTGTATTGTAGCTTGTACTGTTCAGTACAAACCTGGTGTGTCACGCCATGTCACGCCATTACCAGGTGTAATACAAACATACAAACCTTGTACTGTTGCTTGTACTCTTCAGTACAAACCTGGTGTTACACCATGAGGCAGCTTACCGGATATGCAATACAAACATACAAACCTTGTATTGTAGCTTGTACTGTTCAGTACAAACCTGGTGTGTCACGCCATGTCACGCCATTACCAGGTGTAATACAAACATACAAACCTTGTACTGTTGCTTGTACTCTTCAGTACAAACCTGGTGTTACACCATGAGGCAGTTTACCGGATATGCAATACAAACATACGGTACAAACCTTATATTGTAGCTTGTTACCTGTTCAGTACAAACCTAGCTGTGTGTCACGCCATGAGGCAGTTTACCAGGTGTAGTACAAACATACAAACCAACCCTGGGAGTAACTAGAGTTAAGAATTTGTGCTACATATACTTCAGGTTTGCTATGTTAGTTTAGCGATTACAGGGTCTTTTTATAAATATGAACTGGTATTGAATTTTTCTTTTTATTTGAGTTGAATGTGTGATAGTTGTGTGCCGATTTGTTAAAAATAGAGAGAACGCTAGCGACCCCAAAAAACACCCCTCCCAATGAAATGGTATGGCTACCCTGCGACATCACAAATTCAAGATGGCGGCCACCACACATGTACATGCCAACGGATCCAACAAAGGTTTTGCTACGCAAACCTTTAAAAACTACAAGGACAATGCAACAAGTGGAACTAGTAATCTAAACCAGACACGCAGCCTGGAATACCTGCCAGGGCCTTGGCAGCCAGCATTTGGTGACCCTAAAGAGTTCTTCTGAGGACTGATTTCTTCCAAGATATCCCACTTTTGGCAGAGGTTTGAACAAGGGCATACATTCTGACATGTTAATCCTCTTAAGCTGGAGAAACATGTGCCCTTAATACATCAATGTCAGTCAGTACCCTTAATACGTCAATGTCATTCAGTACTAGATTGGGCTAAGACCATGAAATTTTCTGTTCGGAAGTCTCCCAAAGGCCTGCTCACCATCATCTTAGTTTACGAACAGACATGATAAAACGGTCACAATCTTCCCCACCAACCTCTGCTTGGAGAGTAGCAACAAATTGGCAGAAACTAAAGTAGCATTGCTTCTGAAACAAATGAAAGGAGCGAGTAGAAACAAGTGATCCCAACCGAGATTCGAACCCACGCTGAAACCGGCAGCCCAGATCACAGGCACGCATGCATTAACCACTAGGCTAAAAGGTCGCGACTAGTTAGACTGGTCAGTTGGAGGCGCTTGAACCCCCACTGTTACACTTCCAAGAATTCTGTTTCTACTACATTATTTTCTGAGCCAGATGGAGACATTTTACTGAGGGTCGATGACTCAATTGAACACTTACAGAAACATGATCATAGCACATTTTTCTGCTTATCAAAATTGGGAAAACATTTTGAGTTTGCATCCATTTTGTTTCAACATTCAAAAACAGTTTGGTACACAAACATGATTATAACACATATTTCTGCTACATTAAAGTGATTGTGAAAACATTTTGAGTTTCCACTCTGTTTCAACATTCAAAGCATTTTGGTACACCATTTTTTGTTACATCATTTAAAAACACGTACATTTTACCAGAAAAATCTATTTCCAGATCTCAAGGTTTGTTTTTACTGCATACCCGGTAAACCGCCTCAAGGCATACCATACCAGGTTTATACTGAAGAGTAGGAGCTTCATACCCGAACAGATTTTTATTTCATCCACTCAAACCAGGAAGGACCCCTACTCTTTTCGACAAGTGAGGTGGGTTCTTTTACGTGTTCGAGGTGTGGCTCTCCCTAAACACGGGTCCTCCATTTAATGTCCTATCTTTCCGAGGGACGTCTCTAACCAAAGCTAGGTACTCATTTTCACCTGAGTGAAGTCAGGAAAGTTCGAGTAAAGTGCCTTTCCCAAGGGCACAACGTCAACAGGACAAGTCGGGTGACCCCAGATTCAAACCAAGGACCTCTGGGCCAAACACCCTGCCACTATGCCACCGTGGCACCACAAACCAGAGGCGAGAGAGTAAGCATAGAACGTTCTAGGAGCATGTCATGCTGTAACAGTTCACTGTGCTCATTGACCCTTGAACTTCTGAGGCCCAGTGCCAAATTTTAGGAAGGCCATCTATACGTGAATAAAACAGGTGGCCCTTATTTTGGGCATCCCTCCACAAAACTGCCCGAATCCTGACACTGTTCCAAGGTCTTTACTAACTGACCGTAAATCAGTGATGTAACCAGTTCTAGGGCACAGCAATACACATAGTCATATTACTGGAGTGTGTGTGTGTGCGTGGGGGGGGGGGGCACAGTTCTAAATCTATTATCTGTAAACAATTCAGTTCATGCTCAGTTGCATGAAATGAATACACAATGTTGTAAATATAACAAATCATTTCCAAAATGTTTCCGACCAGTTGCAGTAGTATACATACAACTTTCAAGTTATCATATTCTATTGTGAAACATTTGTAAAAGTTCCTGCTATTTTCAAACTATAATTCCAATAGAAAGTATAAATGTTCAAAACACTTCCACGTGGCATTTAGTCGGCTCCCAAACCAGTTGCACATGTTTTGAAATGTATGCTCCAGCAAAATGATTCAGCAAGTTGACAACACAGCACAACATCCTGAAACACTGCTTACAGGCAACAATTCTTTCCAAAAATAAAACATTCTCTGAGCAACTGACAAATCATAATGCAGTCTATATGGCCTGTACCTACACAAAGTACTTACCCACAACATAACCGGTGCCAAAAATAAAAGAAATCACACATGGCTACAGCCATATATAAATAAAGTTCACAATCTACAGTGTACCCTCCAAGCTCAAGGCCGTCCCTCTATTTTGGACTACAACCTTTGGCCTAGGAGATCTGATACCCCTATAACATTGTGTTCAATCGCCAAACCAGGCATTCAAGAGGGCCTGCATGGGGGGGTCCCGACAACGCTCTACGCTAAATTCGGAGGACCGGCTACGTAGTACGCTAAATTCAGAAAGCCTCCCTACTCTCTACGCTAAATTCAGAAAGCCCCGCTTACGCTCTACACTAAATTATGGAGTCGTCGGCAACACTCTACGTAAAATTAAAACGACCGATTACGCTCTACGTAAAAGGGGCATGCAGGCCCTCATTCAACATAGATTGTTCATGAGAATACATTACCCAGAAGGACAATTGCTTTTACATCCGCCAGGAAGGTTATGTTTTCGGTAGCATTTGGATATAATTACATCTATGTGGACTAGCAGCATAAGAACAGCACAAAACAAAATGACAACTGTGAATTCGAGAGAGTTGAACTCGAGGTGACATTATTCTACGCCCACGATCTAAACCTGTGGCTTCTTCGCTGCGCTGGGGACGAGCATGTCTTCTAATGTCATTTTGCCTACCAGTCGTCGAATACCCGGATGTAAACAAAAACAGCGATCGCTCTGTGAACACATTAAATCACCCGGTTTAACTTGAACACCAAACAAATTTCAAATCCCTCTTATCAAATTTGTGATTGCAAAAAAAACAATTTCGTCGCAGTTGTTGCATATTTGGACTTACAATTATCATTCCTTTCCATTTTTAGATCTCGGTGTTGTCTGAAGCTCTGATTTGCCCTGTTCCACAGTAATTAACATTTTTTGCTCCAATTATGACAGACTAAATAGTTCTTTACATTATAGACTGAGGTAATTTAAGCTCAGCCCTAAAGCCTTTCTTCCTGACTGCTTCTGTTTAATTGAGTCCCCTGTAGTATTAGACAAGTCAACATATCCACTGAATTCTGGCTTGGATTACGTATCAGCTTTCTTATACACAATCTCTGCATTCAGCTCAGAAACCAAAGGGTTTCAAACTTGTGAACATGGCTATAAAGTATGTGGCCTCATGCACTCAAATATGGAATGACATTTAATTTGGACATTTCCTGTCATAAAGACAATTACGTTCCGACAATACTGAGATTTTGGTGCACGCTAATAATGAATAATAAATCAACTTTAGACTGGGAAATGTGTCATTGCTACGTATGTGTGTGATGTCATATAAATATCTGTATTTTCCATTATTTGTACATGCCATATTGGGTACTTGGGTAATTTTTTCGTGTATCTATATGTCTAAAATGAATCATCAAGCCCTGTATTTTCCCCCCATTTACACGACAGTCATACCCTGTGCACCAAGATTAAAATTGTATCTCTTTTCTAATTCAGCAGATAGCATACTAAATTACAGTGATCATCTGTCCATTAAGAAAATTACTCCTGGCCCAAGGGTATTTGCATACAGTCACTTTGGCAATGAACAAACTGGATTGATTGATACACAGATATTCAACCTGGCCAGTCGATCCGTCAATAATACATATAATCTCCATAAATTCAAGGGATCATATTTAACAATACTGGTTTCAATTATAGTTCTTGCAGCGGAGCATATGTGAAGGGCAGAGGGCATGTTTTGAAGAATGGATTCCCAGATACAATGTGGAATTTGGTGACATTTTTCAGAGAGGGTAACCCAATAAGGACACAGGCGGATTTAGTACACACATACAGGCTTCTGTTTAGGCTAACTGACCCCACCAGGTCAACTGTAGTGTATGTATACATAGGCTAGGATGACCCCACTGTCTGGGGAAAAATTAAAACAGAAAAAAAGAAACAAAATTGTTGAGTAAAAGTCATTCATATGTACATTTGATGGCTGACTGATCAAAAGATTTACTCGCAGGGACGTTGAATTGATTTTAGGGCCAAGAGTCCTGCATGCAGGTCAAGTGTGTGTCCTTTTAACTGGGTCAATTTGTTACTGAACATTTCTAAAGGATTTATGAGACAACAGTGGTATGCACATCATGCACACACATACACATACACACACAGATCAAAAGATGTACATATGCCCTCTGACAGTAGATTGATTTTCAAGGGCCAGGAGTCCGCATGCAGGTCAAGTGTGTGTCCTTTTAACTGGGTCAATTTGTTACTGAACATTTTTTGAAGAATCTATGAGACAAAAGTGGTGTGCACAACACACACACACATACACAAATATGTAACGTAAATAACAGTAACTTACAGTTACATGTATGTGCAATATGGATGCACACAGACAGAATTGCCCTAGCTGACTCATGTTCTAAACAGAAGCCCACAATATTAGACAGTAGGAATGGGTGTGACCATCAAATGCAATCCTTTAGCCTGACGTGAGGTTCAGGAGTTATACAACCACCCACACAACCATGTACATTGTACACACAAGCATATCTTCCATCGAAAATCACCCCCGTGGCCCCCCAGCAGTGGCCTTGAACAGGCTCTAAGCCTCCCTGCCGCACATACAATGGAGCAGACAGATTATATAATGGCGGGGCCTAGGAAAAAAATGCTGTGTTTCCGGTTACCCGACCAACCCTTGCAAAAACTTGCCAGACCAAACATTTTTTTGGGTTCGACCGCTACCAAAGTGCATAAAATTTTAATTCTTACATCTGAGCTGATGAAAATTCAAAACAGAATCCGAAGTGGTCTTGCATAATTTTTGCAGCCAGTATTTCACACTCAGTCTGTTAACAGATTAAGGCTTTGAACAGTTGATTGTAGGAATCTGTAGAAAAATTTGTTGTTTGTTTTATTGAGATCTCCATCAGTGTTACATACAAATATAGAGAAACACTATTCTACCTTGAGTGCACTAACATTATATGAATAAACAAGAGTTCGGGGACCTCAAATCTCCATGAAATATATATTATGCAAATTAGGACCACATTTGCATAATTTGTATTCAACCACGTTCACTGTCACATAACTTCCATATGCCACAAGTATGAAATTCCAGCTATCTACCAATATGGAATTACAGTATTTTCTCATTAATTATGCAAATTAGGTTCTATCCATGTCCCTTTATTTTTCAGTTTCATGTGTTGCATTTCTGAACTGTCGTACCATTGAATGGAGTGAATGAAAAAATTTTTCATGGAGATGATTAAATGAAATGCAGATAACAAAAGCTTATACAATTGGTATAAAGATAATTATATAAAAAGAAAGAGAATTACAACACTATTTTTGTCAGTACTGTAACCAGACACACAATATTTCTTTTTCTTAGGCCTTGTCCTTGAAACAAGATCAGCCTGGAGCAAGGTCAAAATGTCAGCTGGCACAGAAGGGCTGAACCTTTGTCGTTCAGTCAGGTGTATTAATCACATCAAGAACTACATCCAGTCAACGTGCTATTTTTAAAAAGAGACCAGTCCAATGGCTTGGTTGATTGTCTTTGTCGGACTGCATTTTGAACAACAAAGAGGGTATGCATGGGGGCATGCTGGCAATGCTTAAAGGGTTACCCCAGTTTATTTTGGGTTTCAATTGGAGAAGGTACAATAAAAAGTGTAGGTGTCTCTTCCAGGGAATTATTCTCAAGCAAAGTAGCTGTGTATGGGGCAAAAGGATATCCCTTCGGCTACAAGACCAACCGAGTTTTGTTTCTTCTTATTTTGGTAAGTTATAAGGAAAAAACATTATTGTCATGTCAAAAATGATGTGCAAGATTTGGCATTTTCGTGTAGGATAAAACCCATTGAAAAACATTTTCGGCAAAAACGACTAATTGTAGTCCTAAAGTTTTTTTAATCATACACGGTGTGAGGCATAGCAACATCACCCACAGAATGCTACAAAGTTGGGCAAAGGGACTGTTCACTTTCAACGCAGATGAATACCCAAAACTAAGGCTCAGACCCAACTCAGCTTTCATCAAAAACACACCAATTCATAATATTCTTTTCAGAAATGTTTGTATTCAATGTCAGTTCACAGCACATTATGTGAAATGTGAACTCAAACCAAGGCCCTCGAAACCCTTTCATCACTTTTTTGTTGAGCATTAACACGAACCCCGGTCACGGAAGAACTGTGTGCACCGCTAACGTTGCGAAAAATTTCTTAATGACAAGTTCAGGAAAGATGGCTTTTGAGCAAGTTAATCATGAATTCAGGATAACAAATAATGTGCTACATAGAATTAATTAGCGTCCAACTGCACTTCACGAAGACTTGACTACAACATTTAACATTGAATTAGAGCGGGCCAGCTTCAATTAACGGTGAATTGAATTAGCCCGCTTCACTACTTCAGAAAAGGCATACAGACCAGCAACAAAGGGTACAAGTAAGACCTTTACTCAGAAAATGACACCCTATAAAAGTATACCTAAAAGATACTAAATTGTCTTCAGCTAATTAATATTTCAATTCAGAGTTTTGGTACAAAACCTGGTCCTCCAGTTCTTCCCTTTAGTCACTGACAAAAGACAGCGGATGTTGTCTGAAACATCTGTTTCAAAATTTTATCCAGATGCTTGAGATGAGTAACCTTTTTTTTGCGTATCTTATTACCTGGATGTCTAACCTTCATCAACGTATCTAAGAGATAGATTGCATAAAAAACAGGTTACATATTCAGCATTCTTGAAGCTTGTTAGCTATAGAAGCAACGAATGAAGCAAATTAGCAACAGAAAGAATATAGTCAAAGAATGCTGGCATAGGCCGTTTATCTCCAGGAAGTGTAGCTAGTATCAAAGAAACAACAGTTGATCCCTTGCAGACATCCTGTCCTGGAGGAGCAACATCTGAAGCACCTCGCTCTTTGATCGCGATGTCTTTTGAATACCATTAAAGATGAAAAGCTCTGGTTGAAAAGCTTTGAACATAGATAAATGCGTGGTACGAACACCATTGAACCAAGCTTACATATCAACAGTCCTTGATTGAATCTGATGTTACTGCAGTTTACATGGCGTACTAGCTGTTATTAGAAGATGGTATATGTTCTTGACAACTTTTATTGATAATTTTTCCTTTGTGGCTAGGCCTTGCCTTAAAAATATGTGCAGTACTGTAAATTGTGAAATATTCGAGGTGCTTAATGTTTGCAAACATATGCCCTGTCTTCCTTTAAGTTAGTATTATACTCTTTTACAGTTATTCTTTCAGCTGCAAACTTGCATTACATCCATGTATAATTAGCCAGTCTGTGTGCGTGTACATAGTACATATGTGTGTTTCTTCATTTTTTGTGGTCAGGAAAACTTCAGAAGCTTTAGACGGGTTGTGACAATAAATCTGTACATATGGGGAGATCTTAGGAAGAGGAAGGTCAAGGTCAATTTTGGGCCCCCTGGTAGCTTTCCTGGGTACCGCAGCGAAATTTTGTTACTTTAACTTTCTTTGCATTATTGATGACATGACATTTACAAAAACTCTATTTCACAGAGGATTGAGGTCATCAAACTCTGGTTTGGAATATGTGGTCATATTTCCACAGTTAATGGGATTTATGAATCTGCAGATTTTGTAGCATTGTCTTGTGTTGCTGCCCACCTGGTGGAAGTACTATGCCGCTCAATTTCCTTTTCTTTCTGACTGGGAACTCGGCCAAAATTGTATCAGATGAGACGGGAGAACAAAGGAGTCTGTTGCACATTAAAACTGGAGAACTAGAAGTATACATCAAGAGTCATCACCCAAGCTTTCAACAGTGGCCAGAAAATCAGTCTGTTCAAATCCTCATCATGATTCACACACAATTTGTGGGACAATGCAATTTAGCCTAATTCTTTGTTGGGAACTGTTTTATATAGATTGTAGCTGTTTTACATAGATAAGGCCACAGTCAACATTTCAATTTCTTGGTTAACAGAATTTTAAAAAAAACGCTAAGTTGGGAAATCAACAGGAAAACAGAATCTGAGAGGAAAGTTTGTACTTTGGTGCACACAATTTCAGGGAGTGAACAGGGTCAGTTGCAAGTTTTCACCCCAGCCTTCTGTTTTAATGATGTCCTTGTGCTAAAATTTAAAGAAAAAAATTTGTTAGCCAAGAAATTAAATTGGTGTAGCCTTATAGCTGATTACCTGACAGTGTCTATCTGTTGTCCAGTTCAGAGCCAGCATTGTGACCACGCAAACACCTACACAACCTGTGTAATTGGCCACAGGGGATCGGACATAAAGGACTTACCACACTGAAATCTCTTAGGATGGCCAATCAGGACCCAAGTTTGATCGGCTTCCTTATAAGGCATGTATGTGTCAATACTAAATTCATATATCTATGATATTTATTGATAGGAACTCCTACAAAAAAACCTCTTAGAGACAGTGATTTTGAAGGTTAATGCAGTTATGGTGTGAAAATGGGGGCAAACACAATAAGCAAGTATCATGTTAAGTATATAAATCTCTCTGAAACAATACGGAAAGGTGACAAAAAGAGTCAAGCTTACAAATGTTTCCTTTATTTCGAAGTTGTTGCTGTTCAGAAGGCAAGCTTTTCATATTGTTTCTTTCTGATTGAAAAAAAAGATCATTCAGGACATGAATCAATCCCAAAATACCTTATTTCCCTTTCTTTATTTCATCACCTACTCTATTTTTTTTCCTGACAAGAAATCAAGAACCAAGTTAGAGATTAAATTACATAGCCTTAGTGTACAGAAAAAATGCCCTGTGATCAGTGGTACTTATTGCTTTAATCAGAAACCAATTGAAGGTCTAAAAAGGCTGGTATGTGAAACTGTATATTGACGTCATCACGGCCTGTGTTTTGTGCAGACGTCTATTGAGTGAGTTCCTTTCAATTGATTTTCCCATTGATTTTTGTGTGTTGATGTCCCTATGTAGTATTCCCAATGCCTACTGGCTAGACATGGTGGTACAAGGATAGAAAACTGATTCTACTAAAACACATTGGTAATGGAGCTATAGATAAGATACTCGTGTTCACCTTGTATGGAGATATAGCAGGGGGCAATGAATGCAGATACCCTTGCCAGTTGTATCTTCTAATTGCATTTCTGCAAAGGGGACCTTGGAGTCATGTTGACTATGTATGCTAACGCAGCACCCAAAATAGCAAGTCAAAACAATTATCCCTGTCCCTGGTGCTGAACACATATCATACTGAAAACGCCATCCTTGTCCCTGGTGCTGAAGGTATATCACACTGAAAACACAACAAGTGTCCATGAAGGCATATCACACAGAAAACACCATCCCTGTCCCTGGTGCTGAAGGTATATCACATCGAAAACACCATCCCTGTCCCTGAAAGTATATCACACTGAAAACACCAACCCTGTCTCCGGTGCTGAAGGTATATCACCCTGAAAACACTATCCCCGTCCTTGGTGCTGAAGGTATATCACACTGAAAACACCACCCCTGTCCCTGAAGGTATATTACACTGAAAACACCATTCCTGTCCCTGGTGCTGAAGGTATATCACACTGAAACACCATCCCTGTCCCTGGTGCAGAAAGTATATCACACTGAAAACAGCATCCCTGTCCCTGGTGCTGAATGTGTATCACGCTGAAAACAGCATCCCTGTCTTTGGTACTGAAGGTATATCACAATGATCGAAAACACCATCCCCGTCCCTGAAAGTATATTACACTGAAAAAACCATTCCTGGTACTGAAAGTGAATCACACTGAAAACACCACCCCTGTCCTTGGTGCTGAAGGTATATCGTACTGAAAACACCATCCCTGTCCCTGAAAGTATATTACACTGAAAATACCACCCCTATCTCCGAAGGTATACCATATTGAAAGCACTATCCACATCCCTGAAAAAAAAGGTATATCACACTGAAAACTCAATCTCCTTTCCCTGAAAAAACAAAAAAAACATGTACAACTGCAGAAGTGCATGTGCGGATACCCGGCTAGTGACTGCACCATATATGCACAGTAATGGCTGGCTGGTCACCGACCTTAAATATCTTACCAAGGACACCGGCACGTTATGTCACACTGAAAACTGTTACGTAAGTTACACATACATCTCATCTCAGTTGTTGTTGTTCACGTTTAAATACCTAGTGGCATATAGGTGAGCAAGTTTCCTTGTTGTTTCTGTTGCAGAATATACTTTCACAGGGAGGGGTTCATAGCCCTTTCTCTTTAATGTGATCAAGGCACCTCCTCGAACACAGGGCTCCCATTTTTTGTAACTTCCAAAAGACAGTACAGCCCCAAATGAGAGGACCTGGCCCCGGGACTTGAACCATGGTCTCCAAGTTAACAGACTAATTAGAATCAGGAGCTCAACTGTGAGGCTGCTGCCAGTTGAACCACAGGGATCATTGTCCTCCCTGGCATTTCTCATGGCCTGATCTAATTGAAATTCACGTCATTTCCATGGAGACGCTGACGTTCAAAACAGATGTTTTGCAAGAGTCCTTTCAAGGTAAACAAGGTAAATACACTCTGTTCACCCTACTTGTCTACACTAAGTATCTTGTCTCAGGTGACTGAGGGACAGGCAACATTTTGTGGTCATTGACCCTCCGATCAATTCTAACACAGAAAGGTACCTGTTGACTCCAAAAATGCAGTCTGATATATGTTGAGATAAGATATACAAACCATTCGTATGAAGACGCCAAAGGATACAAAGAATTTCACTGTAGGCAGGAATAAAGTAAAGGTAAAGCAGTCATCTTCAATTGAGGGGAAGCACGCTTTTTCAAGAAGATAGTAGTACTGCAATGTGGCTCCGCTATGGCTTGCGTGTTTAACCAAGCACTCCGAGTCACCCCTACTCTTCTCAATAAGTATGTTGGGTTCTTTTACAAGGTTTGATGCTTAAGGCTTATGTCTGAAGCTCCTTTACACACAGGGCCGCCGGCATTAAGTCACCATCTGAAATGACAAATGCTATCCCTTACAACATGTCCGAGCTGGGGCCGACCCTAGGATCTAACTCCAGCCCACGGATCCACAGACACTTTTAAGTGTAATCCAATTGCACACATCCCAAAGCATTATCTTACTGCATAATTATGGTGCATGATAATAGTGGTCGATTGAACTAGTCGAAAACTGTCTAAACCTGCTGATGGTGTTTTGACAAGGATACATGGAAGTACAAGAGAGCCCCCTACCATTCACAGCAAAACTGCACTAACTAACTTAAGGGATGCCTTCCAGTACAGTGAAGGTATCTTGTAATACCTAAGACTCCCACTGAAAAAAACTTTCACAAAAATTGGTGAATGAGTCTTGGTAAAAATGCACTATTGAACTAAAGAGGTCAACATTCTGCAGGTCATCGAGGTCACATGACATGTCCATATATGGTAGTTAAAGAGGGCTAGCCACAGTAAAATGACAAAGCACTGCTTTCAAGTTGTTATTTAATCAAAAGTACTTTCCAGTGGACCAGTTGGCACACAAGTACCCAACAATGGCACAAAAGTAGCTATGTCAATATACCAATTATAGTCTTTGATTTAATCAAGTGGGAACAACAAAAATTGTTTAATTAAATATGATATACATATAATATGTCTTGTTGTGAAGGCTAGCAGGTATAAGCAACTGTACATGCAAGACATACAATTGTGCGCATCAGAAATTCTGGAGCAGAAGATGATTATAATCAAGGTGCATCATAATTTGAGGTCTGACATTTCAGTTATCTATATAGCGGTTTACTTCAAAACTATTTGTCATAAAAAATATTGTGCACTGCGTGAAACCTGCCATGCACAAGGAAAACGTTACAGTACCAATTTTTTTATGTATGTGTCACAAAAACCATATTGTGTACACTTCATTTTCATATTGTATCACACCAAGCTGTACTGAAATAGCACTAGTTGTAGGTTACAATTTCTGTCGCTACATGAGGTCATTGGATGGTCGAGACTAAATGGAAAAGATTTCTGTTTAGAAATGCTATATTACAAAAGCCGTCTAAAGATTTGGCATGTATCAATCAAAGCATACATGTAAGTTTTTCATTATGTTTCTTTTGAAGAAAGTGATAGTAGACAAAAAACATAAAACAAAAAAAAGCTTCTATACAGGATTTCTTTGTTGATTTTGCATAGGGAAGGCTATATCAAAATTTATGGTTTTGTTACAATTTCATGCATTAAAAATACATTTCATACTTGATTTTTTCTTTTGGTAAAATATTCATTCTATCATTTATTTCATTCAGATTGCTGTTCACGATGCATGTAAACTTTTACAATTTTTGAGTTCTTAAAAATCTCATCATAATAACATTGAAGCAAAGAAACTTGCCCTTCGCTGTACATATAAATGTATATTGATACTTTTACCTTGCATCAAAGGTATTGATTCCTTAAACTAATGGGAACACAGAAGAGGGGGAATTGACCAATCACGGAGACTGTACTATATTCCGCTGCAATTCATCATTGTTGGCTTGATCCTGATTGGTCAGTGGTAAATTGACAAACCCAGCATTACTAATGCACAATTTTACATCTAGAATTCAAACACAAAAATCATAACTATGTTATGTACCTAATGATAACAACTGTCCCTGGCAAAATCAAAGCTCGAGCATACTGCCATTTTTCAACGCTTGATTGTCAAAAACTCGCAGGCTTGTCTGAGGATATAACTTACAATTATAGAAGAGAGTACTGTTGTCAAAAACATACCACAGGGCTCAATATCAGAATATACAGACCATAAAATCAGTTTCTTCTAACCTGAAAACAGGTACTCCTAACTCTGTACAATTAGAAGAACAAATTAACAAACACACATTCAAATAAAAAGGAGGATATAGATCACTATAGCATATACAAGCCGGCAGCAAATATTGCAGATACAGCAGAAAACTGTAGGTCAAGATAAAAATTGCTTTGCAATTTGTAAGCAAAATCAAATATAATGTACAGAAAAATACATAAAACATTACATACTGACATCAAAAACATGTTGATATGTAATATGATAAGAAAAAAGACCTCAACATTTGCATTCTTTTTGTATCCTGACCAAGCCCTGCTGGTCTAAACTGACCCTTTTCTTCCAAATTGGAGGTGTTTCTTGAACAGATAGATATTAATTACAGATGACACATTTTCACAGAAATTCTCCACAACTTTTTAAAACTTAGATAATACAACTCATTCCACTTTTGTACCTTGTTTGCCAGACAGTCACATATAACTAATTTATCTAAAAAAGTACTTAGCTTTGTTTGAAAATTGTAGAGTACTTATACATGGTGTGTTGTTTTGCATTCCCAGGTGGCATTCTTATGCGATAAGAAAGCACTTATTCGAAAGTTTAATTCCTTCCACACAGCTTTGCAAGAGATTGTCCATCTTTGCAGCAACAGCGTCCAAATTTATAGCATTTGATCTACAATTTCAACATCACATGTAGCTTATCTTTTTTAAGTGGGGGCTCACACTGAAGTGCCTATATTCAAGACCATATGAGAGTTGTGTATTGACATTATTTGGCATAGGTAAAATTTGCAAAGAAGAGGTTATTTTTAAATTTGACCCACCACTGAAAAAAACACATGCTTTTTTCTGCTGCAAATTTTACCTTAAACAAAAATAGGTAAATACGCAAGTCACACAGACTTGAATATACGCATTAGTGTGAACTCCCCTTTATGTACTAGCATGTCAAACTTGGGACCCTTACACAATCTCCAAGCAGATCTATCGGTAACAAGACAGTGTCAAAAGGGTCAACCTGTACCAAGAGCCAGCCACCTGAGGCTAAGCCACCGGAGGCTTTTGGTACAGGTTGTAGCGTTTATTGTAATCACAAAAAAGCGAACATACATAAGCACGGTGAATAAACAAATCACCTTGAATTTTAGATGGCATGCTTACATTTTAAAACAATTACAAAGATACATGTCACAAACTAATACAACCTTGCCACCGATAGATCTACTCGGAGATTAACTCGACAGTCCTAATGCACTTCGTGGATTCCGAACACCTCCCGTAGAAGCGGCGGGATGGGCCGGCTGGGGTTCTTGCCGACGTCGAACCGTTTCAGCATGTCTATGTGTTCCGTGGCGAGCTGGCGTAGGTCGGCCAGCTTGACCAGGAGGCGTGCCAGATGGCGGGGACTCCCGGGGTGGTTCCGCTTGAGCTGGAAGTCCAGCCCCTCCGTCATCCGCTCCTGGATCTCCTCAATCTGCTGCCGATTCACCAGGTTGGTACGATCTGATTGGATAAGAAAATTCATGAAAATAAATCAAATCTTCTACAGGTTAGACAAACCCATTGGCCTGATTGCTTGGGGCAAGTAAGAGTGCTCATCGGGCATTGCCAAGAACACATCTTATAGCTTTTGTTTGATCTGAAACAAACGTGCACTCTGATTGGACAAGCAAATTCAAGGAAATAAATCAAATCAAATTTTCTTGGGGATACAACATACTTTTAGTCACTCATCACTCAGTGTCTTGTTTATCATTCATTGGCTGTTGTAAGGCTGAGTAAATGTCAAAGATCACAATCAGTTTTGTGGGTTGGCACTTGGCACACACTTTTGAAGGTTGAGGTTGTGGATGTCTTCATTGCAATTGAACTCTTACTTTTAGATTCATTTTTCACAATTGCTACTTTTTTGGCAGGTTATGCCATCATAATCTGTAGAGTAATCAACAAAGTAGGATATTTAAAGATAGCCATATACTATTAGTATACACACATATATCTTAGTGATGCGCTGCTAGCTAATAGCCTGTGAGACAGTACACTGTTTGACTACATTTGTATACCTGGCCTATCTACAGGCTACAACTTGTACCTACCTGAGGACATGATAATGATACTGTAGAACAGTGCCATCTCTATTTCTGATTTGTCAAATTGTATGTAAAATTTATGCCAACATGCAATTTTACAAATAAAAGTATTTGTACATTTGTAGCTCAATATGAAATAGGTTCAGGAAGTCTAAGTCTGGACCTAAACCTCTGGTCCTGAACCTCTGGACCTGAACTTGAACATGAGTTTAGATACGTCACACTTTTTACTACCGTTTGACTCCTTGCAATTGGCCTAACGTTACTTGCACTGAAGGATTCAGTGACTGAGACAGTTTAACTACGCCGCCTAGCTGCTGATACCAAAACTGCAGTTATGACTTGTACCTACCTGAGGACATGATGATGATACTGCAGAAGAGCGCCATCTCGGTTTCCGTCAGCGCCAGCACGTTGATGGCCTTCCAGAACTGGTACTTGGGCTCCATGATTGGCCACAAGCTCAGCGACTTCATTGCCTCCAACGTGACGACTACGCCGGAGTACCCGATATAGAATTTCAAATCGTAAAGCAACCGGGACGCTATGACCAGACACACTTCGTAGCTACTATATTTTAGCAGTGTGACCTGCGGGAAAAAATAATTTTATTTGAGGATACTCAATCTCATTTTAAATTTCAAAAAGATTGATATAGAAGATGTAGCTGACAGAACCACAAAGCAGCAAGCGCCAAAAGTATACATTGCGCAGAAAGGCTCTAATTTTGGAAAGAATAGCTTCTTTTCAAAATTAGATGTTTTTAAAAATATAGGCAATGTAGCTGATAGAACTACAAAGCAGCAAGTATAAATTATGCAGAAAGACTTTAATTTTGAAAAGAACAGCAGACAGCATCTTTTCAAAATTAGATGCGAGAGTTTGACTCTAGAAAGCTACAAGCAGGAGCAAGTTTTCAAAACAAAAGAAAATACAGGGACACAAAGGAAGCAGAGAGAACCAACTCGCTCGTGGGTATGCAGAAGTTTTAATTTAAGGAAAGCAGCCATCAGAATTCTTACTCATAACGTTACTTGCACTGAAGGATACAGTGACTGAGACAGTTTAACTATGCCGCCTAGCTGCTGATACCAAAACTGCAGTAAAAAGCAGTGTAGCAATTCGGCACCCAACAAGCCTCTAGCACAACCTGCTATTGCCATCAACCGAGACAGCTCCTTGAACAAGCAAGAAAGTAGCCAAAGCTCCTTTAAATTTGCAGTTGGCATTCCTATGTGCCAAACTTTGTAGAGGCTGGTAACTACAGAATATACTGAAGCATCATTATTTCACGAAATCAAGAAGAATGTTGATGAAGGTTAGACATCCAGGTTATAAGACACGCCAAAAAACAGTTACTCATTCTGGCAAGCAACTGGACATGATTTTAAGAAAGGTTCAAAAACTGTTTCATAATCATATTCAGTTGCCCGAGTAATTATTCTTTTTTGGGGCATATCAAGAAGAAGCAGTTGCCCTACCTGGTCGTTTAAGTCCAACTCTAAGAACCCAGGAATTCCTTTGGCGAACTTGGCCATTGCCTCGATGCCCCGGACTGTCTCCTTCTGCAGAGCTTCTAAGATGCGTTGTACGTCGGACAGCACCACTCCTGACTTGGGGAACAGGGCGTCCAGTATGCCCTCCCCAGGGGGGAAGGGTTTGTCGTACAACTTGTGATCCTGAACAGAGACAGCAGTTAGTACAGGAACATGTACTACCGTATTGCCTCGAATAAAGTACGCACTTTTTAAACATTTCAAAATTCAAAGGCACCACAAGTCATTGCTAACGTTAGGGTGCGTACTTTATTTGACGTTATTGCCCGGACAAATTGGAAATTTCGAAAAGGACCTCAGACCCTTGCTTAATCAAACCAGGAACCCAGCTGCGGTGCAACAATGCATGGCTCAATACCTGCCAATTTGCAAAGTTTGTAACTTGTCGTAGGCAATCCTCAAGTTTGCAGAGACGATGCTGGCAGAGTAAACAAGAGAATCTTTAATTAATCTAAGGAATGGCATTATGTAGAAGTCCTTGATATAAGAAAAATGACCTGGAGATAATAAGAGGAACACCATAAATTTGAATTTATCCTGTTCAAAATTTGTTCAAGATCAGTGGAGAAGGGGTGCGTACTTTATTTGGGGTTTTTCACTTTACGTTTCAGTTCTGCAAATTTGTCTGGAAGTAACCCCAAATCGTACTTTAATTGGGGTGCGCACTTTAATCGAGAAAATATGGTACATTTGTAAATGTACGTAATATATACAAGACTGTACTAATAAACTTAAGTATGGAAACTTAACTTTTGCCAGACATTTTGACACATATAGGCCTCCTATCCTGTTGAGGGTGATAATATATTACTACCTAGGCCAATATATATATAATGCTATGCAAAAGAGAAACCAAGCTATTTCATCATATGATGTATCGAGTAATAATCATAGATTACAACACTAGTATAAATAGTTTGTAGTTGATGATATTCCATGTTATTTGCCATACACTGTACCTGATGCAATTGTTGTATACAATTAACTTTTAACTTGAACGTGACTATATTGTCACATTGATTAGGAGGAAAGTTACGACGCGCTCCCCTCACCATGGCGTTCTCCTTGATCTTCTTGCGAATGACCTCCATCTTGGCGTGCGTGATACACGTCTCCTCGTACACCCTCACGATGCTGTCAATCATCACCTGGATGATGATTGGTTTATTTCATAAATACACCACAGCCAGAATGAGGCTGGATTACTTACAGGCTTGACATATACTGTAGATATAAATTCTGTACCAAAGAAGAATCTTAACAACAAGCAAATTTATCTAGAGGTTAATAGTCACATAAATGTTGAGAAAAAACAACTTGGTCAGAGAAAAATATCTTAAGAAAAAATTAAGGTCCTCACTGACTTTTTCTTATTCTTGCACACAGAATAGTTCTCTTTCTTTCAACAAAGAAAAAACAAGAATGCAATTTTTTCTACTGTAGTAAAAGTCTTGGTACAGATCCGATATAATCTGATACAGACTAAAATCTAATATGTGCATAGATCAATTAACCTACTGTAATTGCCAATACAAAAATTGGACTTACCCAAATTTTCGACTGATCATCTCCAGTCTTTGTCAAGGAATGAGCAACCCAAGTGTTCTATCTGCATAAGGTGATGTCACAGTAGCAGTGGATTGCTCATTCCTTGACAAAGACTGTATCTGATCAGTCAAAAATTTGGGTAAGTCCAATTTTTGTATTGGCAACTACAGT
Organism: Branchiostoma lanceolatum; assembly: GCF_035083965.1. NCBI lineage: Eukaryota > Metazoa > Chordata > Leptocardii > Amphioxiformes > Branchiostomatidae > Branchiostoma > Branchiostoma lanceolatum. The sequence continues at coordinate 10,967,495 of NC_089736.1, forward strand.
TCAACTTTGATTCAGGATAGGAGAATTTGTTGTACATGTTATGCTGAGAGCTAAAAGGGTACGTTCTAGTCAACAACATAACACTTGCACCGTACGCACCTTCAGCTGTATCTCGTGCTCCGCTTCGTCAAACACGCTGTCCTTCTGATTCTGCAGCTCCAGGATGATCTTCTCGCGCTCAACCTTCGGCATTCTCCCAAAACGAACAGCTGGAAGGAGGGAGGGAGAAAAAGATTGAAATATGAAATGTTTGTAAGGAATGTTACTGGGGTGGGTGAATCATTATAGCAAACTACAAAAGCCAATATTTGCAAGCAAATGCAGAATTCTTCCTTCCACGGGCACAGGTATCTTATGAATATAAGTATGAAACATCATTGATAGAATATGAAAATGAAATAGTCCAATAGACATATTCTTCAGTGCAGCACTGCCCCCTGTTCAGTTTAGTACTGCCTGTAACACTGCCAACATGATCATGACATTCAAACATGACAAAACAATTTGATAAGCAGAATACTTTTCCAGCAACAATCTTCATAAAATTGTTTTGTAACATACCTACCAAGATGTAAATTTATGTTTAAGTTTCTTTCTCTTAGATTTCCTATTGTTAAGTCTTGAATCAAGTTTAAAAGAATTAGGTAGAGGCAATAAAATGTATACAATCAACGTTTTAATTAGGAAATCTAAAAAAACAGCACAAGATAACTCACAGTCGTGTGACATCCCAGCGTTAAGGCACTTCTGAAAGCGGCAGTACTGGCACTTGTTACGGCTGCGTCTGTGGACGGTACAGGACCCGTCACACGGCTTGTACGTCAGGCTCTTACGTATCGTACGGCGGAAGAAGCCCTAATACGGGAACAGAAGATTTGAAGGCAAAGCATACACGTGTACATGTATTACAAAGATTTCAATGATAAATACTGTTTCAATCCAATGTGAGAGAAACAAATGCAAGCACACACACGCACGTACACACACACACAAATACATGCACACACACACATGTACACACACACACACACACACACACACACACGCACGCACACACGCACGCATGCATGGATGTCTAACCTTCATCAACATACCTTGCACCCCTCGCATGAGTGGACCCCATAATGGAAGCCTGATGCCTTGTCGTTACAGATCTTACATGGGATGATCAGCACGGCTTCACCAGTATCTACTGATGCAAAGTCTGCACAGAAAACACAAACATAGAAGAGATGGTTAACAAAGGAGACAACTGAGTTTCAAAGAAGACATGCACTTTTATATGTATGTACATGCTACAGCAGGTGTTTATTAGCACTACTGAGCAGGATGGAAAATATATTGCTGGCCAGAATATACCAGGGTACGTTGTAGAAAGGGATATGATTGATTGATTGTTTGATTTTGAACCACTCACACCGGAAAGGACCCATAATCTTTTTGATAAGTGCGGTGCGTTCTTTTACATCCTCGAGGTGTAGCTCTCATCAAACATGGGCCCTTTATTTAATGTCCTATCCGAGGAACTTCCCTAACCAAAGCTAGGTACTCTTCTTTGGGGGGTTAGGCAGCCAACATCAACTTGTTGATGAATCTGCGTTTTCACCTGAGTGAAGTGAGGAAAGTCCTAAGGGCCTTTTCCAGGGGCACAACATCGGGGCATATTGGTGGTTTCTAACCCGGGACCTCTCGGTTCCGGGGCGAAATGCCCTACCAATTGCACCACACGATGGCACACAGGATATATCCTAGCCTGCTACATCTGCATATATATAATATAATACAATACAACGTAAGCGTCACTACTTGGCTCACATTCGAACTTCCATCCGCCAAACACAGATACGCATTATAGGCAGCATAACATTTTTACTGTCCATTTGCGTGTGACACAAAATTGGTACAATTTCGTAATGCCAAATTAGAGTGGTGTAATGTTGTAATCTTGGCACAGCTTCTATCGAGCCAATTGCACGAAATTACACAGGTCAACGTTTCTCACAACCTGCCATTCCGCCGTCTGGAAAGGAAAAGGATTTCTTGCCTTGGATGGAATTGCATCATTAACGAGATTGTCAGTAATAGTGCTGTTGGATAATGTATCATGTTGAATGTTTCCACTTTCTACGGCCAAACTAAGTCATCTAGTTGTTTCCCGTTATAAATTTTACAGACTGTTTCAGAATTGTACAGGACTTGATAAGGTCAGTGGTAACATACTGCACATACAAGTAAATATCCTTAATAGGGTACTTAAAAAGTCTGCAAATTTTTCAAAGCTAAAATTCCCAAGAAACAACTAACAGTAAGTTGACAGGATTCCATTGACATAGATTATTCTACATCTATATTAGTTCACTCAATACAACTCAAGATTGTTGCCAGTAAACTGTGTAAAACAATTTAGTCAACTATAGAAACCTCATACATGTACCTTTGCCAGGTGATGTTAATGTCTTAAAAGCATACACTACATATATTTTCATACTATGTATTCAGGTGGTGCCAAGTGAATCTAACGCACATTCAGTCTACGCTGTAAGACCTTCACAATGGGCAGATCTTTGATAAATCGATTCAAGTGTAAAACGAAGGGTTGATATATGTGCATACACACGCCAATTTTGAATTCCCAGTGGGTGTGAATGCAATGTGACTTGAATCTTGTAGTAGATCAGGGTGCAAACAGGCTAGGCAAATTAAATTAATTGTTTCTCTGACAAAATGACCAAAGAACTGTGCAAACGAGAAGTCATTTTAGGTCAAACTGGATGTGTTTAGCTTGCTGTAAAATTTGTATTACTGAAGTCATGTGGTTCTCTTCAGGCTTGCTTGTGCTCTCAAAATGGTTCTCTACTTTATATGTATTCATCAGTTAAAAGGTATTCGATCTATCAAAAACAAGCCCTTCTAGAGTTATTCCCTTTCAAAGTCCTTTCAACCTCAGTTCATAGAGGTTGACTAAATGGTCACATTCAATCATCTATTCACTTCCAGACCCAGCTGTGCCTCTAACTTCACAACAAGAAGAACTGCCAACTCGTTGTTGCACTGTCAATTAAGCACATTATATTTTCAATCATTTTGACATTTTAGGAATACATTGCATATTGGAGAGTGCACCTGGTAACTTATCAGTCGGACTCTGCTTTTTTAAAAGTACATGACTGTCTTAGGTTTATATTGAACGGTACAAGGTATCTAATATCACCTCAATATTTCTTTTTTTAATCTGCTGTTCCTTTGTTCAGTTATCCACTTTGGAATATTTTAACAAAAATGCCCCTGCAGTTCCAGAGCAAACTGCTAGGGAGCCCAAGCAAACACCACTCATCCTTACATCAAAAGCTAACTAACACCAAAAAAAATCAAGATCATGTCCAGGACAAAAGATACATGACCAGAAATTCTGCTGCAGTACCAAGGTCACATAAAAACGACCCTGACTTTCATCTTTTTAACATCTACCAACATACCAAATATCAAGACAATCCATCCAGAGGTCCTTACGTTATGTTGACGAATATCCAGAAACACAGACACCCACACGGACAGACCAAAAACAAAATACCTCTGAAATTTTAATGTCTGTAAAAACCATTAAATTCCATGGCCACTGGCAGCTAGTCAGTGATATACAGGGGCAATTACAGGTAAGTACTGGCTTAGCTAAAAGCTATACACTTTTTCATATAGCTAAAAGCTATACACTTTTTCATATATAGCAGGAATACAATGTACTTTCTGCATGCATGGAGAGCACATTCAGTTCATTGATTCAAGGCCAGTCACGTCTGAGCCCTTTCGAATCAGATCTCTGAAAGATATCAAAACAGGAAGTTTGACTGCAGTACCGTAACAAGCCGCTAGGGGACCCAAAATCTAATCATTTCCATGTCTCATCAAGATCAACCCACCTACCAAATATCAAGACAATCCATCCAACCCTTCTAGAGTCATGCTGTTTGTTACAAACACACACACAAACGCTACCCTCTGCATAACCTTCTCGGCGAAGGTAATAATGCCAATACACACATACAACATGCACCCTAACATGTAAGATATGCAAAATTCCCTGCACCAATATAGCAGGAGATTTACAATAAAACAGGTAATTGAAGACAAGCCATGACATAATGTACTTAATAATCTACAGCCATCTACTTTCTTCCACAAACAGGTCTGACATTTTTCTGGCAAATCAGATATAGAGATAGAACAAGACCCCAAATTGCACTTGGGTATGGCAAGCAGCCAGCGACAGGACAAGTCTGATACATTCCCTTCAGTGACTGCAGTCACGTAGCCTTTCAAAGCTTTTTACATACCTTTTTAGGGCTCAAAATACTGGGTGCATGAACTAGTATACAGAATATTCTTGAAATGTAGCAGAAAAAGTGATACAACCTTTAGTTGCACTGTATTTGATGTATTACTTGCTTGAAATTTTGCTGTTAGCTGTAGAATTACAGATTGAAGATCTTAAGAGAGGCAGTAGCGTTAAACTTAAAGTTTGTAATTTTGTTTTGCTGACATTCAACTTTATTTTATGCGATGCACCCAAAATTCCTTTTCTGTGCACCTAATTTTTTGATTGGGTTTTTGATTGGGTGCACCTATTTCCAAAAATGAATTTTGAGCCCTGTTTTTATTACAAGTCCAGGACATGGCGGTTACTTGATAAGGTAAATCTATGTGTACATACATGTTTCACCTCGAGTTGAGGAATAATCTGATGTTAGTTAATAATACCACTGACATTCGGATTCCATACAATAGCTTCCCAATGCTATTAACCTATCTAGCTGCCACATAGTTTGTAATTTCCTCTAAGCTTTTACATGCCTAACAGCCAAGCTAGCGGGATGTCGGTTACTCGATAAGGTAAATCCAACATGTCAGTGCATCAACATCTGGATAAGACACCATAGCTTCCCACTAATATCTTATAATCTCTGGAAGTCTGATACAATAATACAAACGTAGGTCTCTCTTCAGATTGTCTTATGGTGACGATTTTTGGTAAAAAAAAAGTCTTTTTTTATGAATCTAAAATCGTCATACCTATAATGATCTGGAAGTAAAATGGAAGTACGTGTATCATATCAGGATAATCAGGTACATGTATCAATTGCATTAATAAAAAACATTTCTGTGCAAAGAATTTCATTAAAAAATGGTAGAGTGCATAACAGGTTTGATATGATCAAAGTAAGTTCTCAGCATATACAAACTATTACTGTTTAACAGTAACTCTTTCAATATGGCCATGGCAGACACAGGGGTTGGGAAAAGGGTTCAGCCAAACCATGATGTAACTAAAACACGCAGTTGCATGTAACAAAAAGGCTATAATATGATAAGCTCCGTAGAATGTCTGTTTATGTGTCTGAAGCGGATTACGACGTGTTAGGTCAACCATCTGCGTAACGGCTGCTTACACAGAATACCCCCGGCGAATTCAATATCCGCACGCGAGTGCCAAGGTATTCGTCTGAAGGTGAACGAACTTCCTTGTGATTTACGAGGCACTTACACTTGTCGGGGAAACCGACAACTGGCAAGTTTAAACACTAGGCAATGTGTCACATAAACACACTCAATGTTTAATGTTTGTAATTGCTTTAACTCACTAACCAATCAATGGCTTACTTATCCAGGTAATTTATGTAAGCCCATCCTTCCATATGGTCTAACTACTAACTTCACTACTTACAATTATGGCAAGATCATGTCCTTTACATTTGGGTTAACATGATATAGGAGGAATGATATGTTCTGTCAGAATTTACTACCTCAAAGGTGAAGTTATTTCAAAGAACTACATATTCTTTAGGCTGCCAGCTGCCATCATCAGGGCTTAATAGACTAGGAGGGAGCCAATGTCATACTGGTAGAGAGTAGCATGTGTAGTCCAGTTGTTAGCAACTCTGCCTCATGGACCAAGAGGTTGGGAGTTCGAATCTCTGTTGCTAATGCACGCTACCAGAAAGGGTTGCAGAACTTAATGGGATGTAAAGCCGTGGTCCACTGTTCATTGTACTTGTCAAAAAGAGCTGGGGGGATTTAGACTGAATTTTTTAATGAACCTGTAAATACTGTACATGGCGTCTGTCTTCTCTGTCACGACCAGTGGAAGTCTAGCGCTTCAGTGAGGTTCAAGATCACTTTTCATTTTTCTTCACAGACAGAGAGGGCACATATCCTGGAATAGGCTTTAGCAACTTAGATAATTTAATTAAGGCTTAATGACCCGCCCCAGGTCTATATGGTGTCATAACGCCTGGCCCTGTGTACATGTTATGAACCAAGACTATGGGGGATACGAACTCAAGTGACATTAAGGAACTCTGGTTGTTAAAGCATGGCCAAAGGTGAATTGTGGGGGTAAAAACATGATAGAACACTAAAATAAATGAAATACAGCAACTGTTCAACATATATCATATTGTGGATGACATTAAGGAATTCTGGTTGTTAAAGCATGGCCAAGGGTGAATTATGGAGGGAAAAACATGATAGAACACTAAAATAGCCTATCCAAGTCAAGCCTATCCCATTATACATACTGTAAGTATGCTATGGATACAATAAGTACTGTAAATGCATTTAACTTTGCATGGTTTTTATTTCGCACTATTATCAAAGGCAAAAACGGAGGGTTTGCAGTGGTTTTAAGTTTGCGGCAGCACTATAGTTACATACTGCTAAAGTATTTGGACAAATATATTCGCGATGAAACGGTTGCCGCAAAAACCGTGAAAATAAAACCACAGCGAACATTTCTGCTTTTACAGTACTTTGGACTTAGAATGACCCGCAGGCAAGATGACCCATGCACAGCATAGGCAAGAACAATTTCGTTCTTTTGTTCTGGGATTTTCTAATGAAAAAGTTAATAATGTTTGGTTTTTTTAAAACAATACACAATTGTAAGTCATAATTATTGATCATATTGCCTCTGTTGGTCAATATCAACCTTGGCAATACCCAGGCTTCTACCCCAATAATTGGCTGTTCATACATTTGTAGCAGATCATAAAAATTAAAACTTTCTACCCACACATCTGCTTGGATATATTAACCACAAGGCTGACCTAACGTAACCCCTATTTTAACAAGGTACAGGTAATTATTGGCTAACCCCTGGTACAAATTAGCAATAACAAAAGGTCTCTAACTCCCCAGGGCATTAGCATGAAAGTTCATCTGTGTTGGTATAGGACATTATTGAAAGGTTCATCAATTCTCAAACAATCAATTTGACATCTATTATTACAAAAACATGTTCAACATACAATTTTGTCAGGTTATTGAGATGAACTATAGATACCAATGTATAGCTAATCTAAACGCAATATCAAAATGTAATTGCACATACAAAATCTCTCTACTGCACTCACATTTAATTTTAAGTGTCACAGATTTCTTATGTTACGCGTACAAAATGTTTCTAATGTCTAGGGATTCAGAAACAATACCCCACAGTTAATGTACATGTAATACACATTAACATGCATCAGGTTGTATTCTATAAATCTTATTGTGAAAATGAATACTGTACATTAAAATGTCATGCCCCTGCAAACCGAGTAGACTTAATCAGTCAAAATCCTGTCATTATTCCAGATGAATTTGAACATAATCATACACCCACTTTACACCAATGGTATTGGCAATTAGCCAGGATTGGGAGTGCATACTTTAACTGCGGTGCATACTTTAATCAAGAAAATACGGCATGTCAGTCCTGAACTTCAACTTGGATTCCTCCAATTGCAAATGACGTTAGTGGGATCAGAGGGAGCATCTGGCATTGGGGAAGACAGATTTCCCAAATGGCAGCTCTCTACTAGAACATGTAGTCATGCCTGATTGGCCAATCAAGCAATCCCGCCTCTGCCTCTTTGGACACACTTTTTTCCCAATGATCCACTCAACTGGGTCTCTCAGTGCATCACGAAAATAAGAATTAGTAAGGATAACTTAAGCCCCCCTCTCACTGGACCCGCGGTACGCTGGCGTCGTCGCTGCGGCCGATCGTATTGACAAAGCACTCAACGAATTTCATCGACAAATAATGAATCTTTTTAAAAGCTTTGTGTGTTTTGTTGTCTTTTTGGTCATACTTGTACGTTTTGAATGATATTCCCATTATAAAGTAAAGGGTAACACAAATCCAGATTAGGATGCAGCGACGCCCCCAGCGTGCCACGGGTCCAGTGAGAGGGGGGCTTAAGCCACGTGGCAAGAGGGGTTAGCAGTTTGAATGAGAAGAGAGCCTATGGCTATGATGTGTCGTTCTATCGTTCATGCAAAATGTGCGAAAACAATTTTTCACACACTCAGTCACTTTAGTCAGGACAATGTGCCATACTTGCCATGAGAACTGAGCTAGTGAAACCTTTCAATACAGAGCGTAGAGCGGAGATTTGCTTGATCTTTGTGTTGGTAAAATTTCATACACTTCGGTTCAGGGCTCTCGCCATTAAATCAATTAGTTGATAAATGTGAACACGCACCCACTGTTAGATACATGTACATCCTTGATCACGTAGCAGCATAGTCTCAACAACTTAGACACATGCATCTAAATTCCAGCTTCATGTAATTGAATAATACTTGATACTACTTTTAAATGGACGAAAGTTGTATGGCCCTTCTCTGCACAACAAAATCCCTCCCTGTGCACAAGCCTCTTTCCCTGCACTCCAAAGTTGAACCTCTTCATTCTTTAGTAAAGGTAAAAACAGGTCAAACTGGAATGTGGTGCTTGAGATGAATCGTAATGCTTTTTCGATAGCTATTAGGATTTATAGAGCAGCTTCACTGTGGCTCGCGTTTCCAGCCAAGCATACCTCAGGTCAATTATTACTCAGGCCTGTGACCGTTTCTATCGAACGTATGTATATCAGTGACCGCAGCTAACAGGTAACTGTGGGAAGTTTCATCGTAGTACGACAACGCTTGGCAAAGTTATAAGGATATGTTTTAACATCAACTAGTCATCAACTCTTTTTGATAAGTGTGTTTTTTTTTCCAAGCAGAGGTTTGATGCCTGAGGGTACCAACCATGTTGTATTATTACAGCCAGTAGGTACCCATCTGAGTAATGAGGCTGTTGTAACGTGCTCGAGGCACCTCCTCGAACACGGAACCCCCATTTTACGTCTAAAAGACATGCCCTCAAGCTTCCCCCATAGAGGGGAATGCCGGCTTTATGTCACCATCTGAAAGGACAAATGCAACGCCTCATAACCATACCCAGCAAGACTCGAATCTCTGTATCCATAGAATTTGAACCTTGTACACAGTGCCCCTACTTGCCTAGTTCTTGCTCTTGGAAGTCTCAGACTCCTAATTTTGATTTATTTTGCAGGACACTACAGGTAACTACAGCAGCTGTTCTGGCAAAGTCAAGGACTACTTTCATGTATAACCACAATTCCACCGCCTTTTGAGTGCTTGCCATCACATATGGAATGCATATGAACGCCCTTCCAAGCGCGGCATGTGCACCGTGCGTTAAAGTCACCATTAATTTCTCATCAGCTTTCGCAAAGATTGATTTTGTACGCAGGCTGCAAAGAGCAATTATGTTTAGAGCAATTAAGAGAACAAAGCACCTGAGACAGTCTATAAGAACCTGTATAGGTCATATACCACTAATTTATTTGAGTTACACTGTGTTATGTTACAGCATATACAGTGATTAATGATAGACTAGTTGTGCCAAAATTTGAGACAATTTGGCATTCAAAGGACACACTTCATCTAACTACATAGAGGGACCTTTAGAAGGGGCCAGTAATGGGCATTATAAAAATAAAGAGAAAGTCCTGAAAACTTGGACATTCTATACATGTACTGTCTAGATATGATCATTACTTATGTCAGCCTTTTTCTGTAGGTCACTTGATTGAGGGAGTTGAGGGACAATTGAACATAAACTGGTCTTTGTACAGAGAGCCTAGATGTCTAGACAACTAGCAGGGCTTGAAATTGCCACTTACAAGTTCAAGGTAGAAAGAGTAGAATTTGCAGAAAGCAAACAGTTAAGGGATTGCAGGTAAAAATGTAAACAACAGTGAACTTGAAATTTGGAAAAAAAGTCAGGCTCAGTTAGTTGAGAAGCAGCATAGGAAAACCTTGGTACTCTCCAAGCAGAGCTAGGGTTTCGGCTGGTTTTTGACGTGTTTTTAGGCGTTTTTGTCATGCCTTCTACTTTGTCATCGTTTTTGTTGTGTCGCCAAAGTAGAAGGCATGACAAAAACGCCTAAAAACACGTCAAAAACCAGCCGAAACCCTAGCTCTGCTTGGAGAGTAAACCTTGGTCCCCAATAGCTTGTGGAAATTTGTAGTAGAGTAGAGTAGAATAGAGTAGAGTAGAGTAGAGTAGAGTAGAGTAGAGTAGAAACACTTAATTCCCTTGGATGGCCTTGTCAGCCCCTACAGATTATAGTTACCATAACTCTTTCATAAGAACAAATTTTGATGGCAATGTTTTTGAACAAATTGTAGACTCTTAGTAATAGGCTTCTTTAAATTAGTTGAAGTGAAAAAGGAACAAATGGTTTGCACATTTATGAAAAGATTGTACAATAGATATGCTACCATTTTTGACAACTTGAGAAACTGGGCAGATTAATTTTCGAGCCCCGCAACTCTAACTTGTCTAAGTGTTTCTTCCTAGCAGACAAGCCAGGAAGCCACAGTTTCTATGTACAAGTGTGTTATGACTAAACCTCCAGCTAACAATGATGGAAATACTGTATCATAGAAGAGCCTTTTGGCATTTAAGTTCACAGCGCAGGCTTACATGTAAGCCCACTACTGTGAATGCAGAAATGTTCGCGGTGGTTTTATTTTCGCGATTGTCGCGGCGACCGATTCACCTCGAACTTAACACCACCGAGAACATTTTTGTCCAGTACTGTAGCAGTATGTGACTATAGCGCTGTTGCGAACTTAAAACACTGCGAACACTCCATTAACACAGACTAAAAGACCAATACATTTGTTTCGACTGATTTCCAGTCCAGTCCAGCAACAAATGCCAGTTTGAGACCTAAACAGTACGTACTTAAAAATCCTTAGAAAAATTGTACAAACAGCCTTTAACATCGAATAGATACATATACTTCATTAAAGGTAATCTATGTAATGAGATACTTTGATACAAAAGTTACTCATTGACAAGTAACTGGATAAGTTTTGTAAAAGTTTTGTTTGCAGTTGCTTGAGAAACTTTTGTCCTGAGTGATACATATACTATCTGCACTGCCTCATCTCTTTGTATCTGCAACCGTTTGTTACAATTTTCCATGTTATCATGTTAAAACAGAGAGGGGACTTCATCACAGACCTCTGCCAAATTAGAAAATAGAATAAAACTTCGCTAAGACCTCAACTAAATCAGGACAAATATGGGTAGTAATTTCATAAAGACTCAATGATACATGAAAATTCAATCAAATAATTTTTGCCAAAGGATACTAAGAAATGGAGACACCTATAGACAATAATGAAACCGGTGCATTGGCCGAGAGGTTAGAGTGTTCGCCTTGCATATATACGGTGCGTGTGAGTTCAATCCCCGGCCGAGTCATACCAAAGACTATGAAAATGGTTCAGACTGCTTTCTCTGTTGTCACACACCACTAGTACCAGTAGAATAGCCCCCAGCTAAAGTGATTGCATATAGTTGTGTGGCCCAAGGGCTACTGAGACAGAGATGGGCGCTGCCCTATGCACCATCTGGTGCGGGAAGGACCTTAACTTTTATAGTCAACTCTGTTATGTACACAGATCAAAAGAAATTTGGCATCTCGCTACAACAAGTGTGAATGTGAGATTTAATGTAGTCTGCATATTTGTAGCTAGCCAACCTCTCCCTTTACAACCATAACAGTGACATTGCCAGTCCGGGGTGACATTGCCAATGTTATGGGCATGCAGCCAAAGCCATAAACTGTACCATGTTTCTAATCTACTTTTAATCAGCATCAGTACACTCAATCGCCCCTAATCGCCTTGCAACATAAATCACATTTTGTGAAACAGTTTGAACTTTGAAGCTCAGCTTTCGGGAAAATGTTCCAGTGACTTTATATCTTCTGGTACAGAAACTTGGCCATACTTCATTGATTAAAGCCAAGTTGGTGGCTAAAACAATTGGCTGTTTTAACAGGCTCTGTAAATTATAATATATATTCTTTTGGCAATTCCTTTACCAAGGATTCACATATAATGTTTGGTTTGATTGTTTTTGTTGGTAAACAGATCTAGAGTAACTGATCAAGAAGTTGTCAGTATCTCTATTTGTATTTGTATACACATGTAGCTGGTATAACCGCTTTTAAGCGTAACACACCAGCTGTGGCTTTTCGGTGTAACAGTGGTTATATTACACTGAACGGCCTGTCACACCTAACCTTTGCTCATCTAGGTGCAAGTGTTGTTTAAGCTATCTAGTGAGAATCATGCCTGTACTGTGCTTGGTAGCAAGTGTTACTGTAAATGCATTTAAATTTGCGTGGTTTTTATTTAGCGGCAGGGAGGAAATGGAGTGTTCACGGTGGCTTTAATTTCGCGTTTGAAACAATAGTAGCGCTACAGGTGGGCAAAAATTTTGCGATGGTTTTAAGTTCGTGTCGAAAGCTCGCCACGAAAACCGCAAACATAAAGCCACCGCGAACATTTCTGAATTTACAATATGGCACGATCAGTGCAAAGGAGATTTCAAATGGGTTCAACTTGAACTGTTGGTGCAACAGTTTCCAACCAGTGTGTACCAATGTCAATATCAATGGACAACGAATGATTTTTGGTACATATCAGCTCTTTTCCATTGTGAAAGTCTATATCTTCACCTGTTATCTTCTGCAGGAAGATTTTACTTTCAAGGTTGGTGAGGAAGTTGAACTGACGTTGTCTTATCTGGGAATGTTCCAAGGATCCTGTTGTGACTACAGACGTGTATATTATTGTACCAGACAGATGAAACTGACATTGAACTTGATCCTGACATTGCTGCAGAATCTTGTGCGAATAATCCTGTTGATAGGGTAGGGAGAAACAGCGATAGGAAAGAGCACCTGTAACACTGGAAACTAGACAAAAACAAGACTTCACACACAGTTTGGGCAAAACTAATTCATTTACCGTGTTCTCTGCATTGTGGGGTGAAAATTAAATCATACCAAGGTATATGAATACAAGTGAAATTGTCTAGCCTTGTAGTTTATTTATCCTCTATCTATTTATTGAAGTTTCAGACAGCGAGGTGGCCCGATCAATTTTGACGAATTGATTTTCAATGGGGTCCAGACTACAGTCAAATCATCAGTATCACAAGGAAAATAAACTTGATCATTGAAATTGATGACAAAATGCCAAATAAGTATCTAAAGGTTTAGTGTTCTAATCCCAGCAAGTCCTGATGTTGTGCCCTTGGGACAACCTGAATTTCTTCACTCTACTCAGGTGAAATTTAGCACCATATATCTTTGGCTAGGAACATTTTTCATAATAAATACATCATATGAACTGTCCTGAATATGGTATTGGACAAAAAAAAAATCAAATTTAAAAGGATATCATATGAATATGAAAAACAAATGCAGCAAATACAAGGATACAAAATACTACTTTGTATAATAAACAATCTTTTTTAGAGAGGGAAAACTTTGAGTTGCAAATTGTTAAAGAAAATTCAGTAGTTTACATGGACATAACCACTAAGTTTTTACTTTAATTTCTTTTCTCATCAACTTCTTTTTCTATGATGTCTAAAATGAAAAATGAGATTAATTTTGTATGGCCTATAACCTTGAGGAAGGCCTTGTTCTAATCATATCTTACCCTGAGGAACTTGAACAATTGCCAATACATCCTTTTTCTTATGATACTGATACTGATACTGTCATAACATATTTTTGACAGAATCAGGCCCAGAAGATTGTAGCTAATTATAACTGTCAAACACAAAAGGTACAACTAAAGAAAACTGATTATTCTGATTCAAACAAGCTTCATGATACAATGGTATGTATGGCTATAAAAATATTGTTTCATCATTTTTATATGTTTCTATGGTAAGTAAAGAGTTATGATTTTAATCTGCAAAATTACGGACAACTTTGCATAAACTGTTCAGTCAGCATATGTGGCTGTTTGTGGTATGCTAATGACAGCTTGATCATATGGACTTGTTTTCTGGGGTCCAAAGTCAAAATTATGCTTGAGAATGACAAGTGGTTTAAAACAAGGTTTATATGAGATACAGATCTTGATACAGCTTAATCATCAGGATACAAAAACCTTGGCTGGGACAAAAAAATTGAAGAAGTTTACAAGATGGTATCAGAACTAGTCCTTGAAATAACTTTTAGATATAAACTGTACTGGAGATCATTGTGGATTTGTACTGTTTATAGGTAAGTACATGTGCATGGTCAGGTACATAAAAATGCCACATATTTGGATATTTCAAGAAAATAACTGTATTAACATACATATAGTACAACATAACCACCTATAAAGTGCAATTTGCAAACTAATGCTAAACGTTGGAAATTCAAAAGTATGCAATTCTGCAGACTCAAGTAATTAGAGAGAAGATATATAACAAAGCGCTATGAATGTATTGAAATTACAGATGTTGATGTTGCAGTTTCTTGTTATTAGTTGTATTTCAGACTTCCCTATATTTTTAACTGCTGTATCCAACAGACCACTTTGTATTCCAACATGTGATGTGCGCTGATACTTTCACTTCCACATTGACCAAATGCGGATACAGCCATTAAAAAAAACCTCTACAACAATTTGTGGAAAATTAGAATAAAACAAATTGCTGACACAAAATCCAGTTCCTCTTGTCCTCACAGATATATTCAGTCACTGATGATATACAGCAGATAGAGTATAAATGTCTAACTCTGTTACTGTAAAAACCTTATCCAGTTATAATTTCATTTATTTTGGATAATTCAAATTACATGATGTAATGTGACAGAAGAAAATTAATGTGGGTCCTTGCAGACTAGCATGCAACTAGATATTTTAGCAAGATAACAATCATGAATGTAGTAAATAATACCTTAGGCCACTCCAATTAGATTTCTTTGTTAACAGATTTTTTTTAAATTTTGGCAACAAAAAAAATCATGAAAACAGAAGGCTGGGGTGAAAACTTGCACCTGACCCTGTTCACTCCCTGAAACTGTGTGCACCAAAGTACAAACTTTCCTCTGAGATTCTGTTTTCCGATTGATTTTCCAACCAAGCATTTTTTTTTAAATTCCATTAACCAAGAAATTAAAATGGTGTGGCCTTATTAAGACTAGAAAACTACTCAATCCTATGCAATTACTGGTAAGGAAAATTGCTATGCTTTGATGCCCATTGGAAAGCATGTAGACACTGTCTGAAGAACTGTCCTGTCTAGCAATAAAGCAACTTGTCAGTGAAAACACTCAGTCTTTGTGCTGGAAGTAAATAAATAGCACTGCGGCTTCACTACGGCTTGTGTTTTCAGTCAATCACACCGGGTCACTCCTACTCTTCTCGATACGTGCCTTGGGTTCACCATTCTTATAGTGCAGAGGTTTGAGTAAAGCTCCCTTATACATGGGGCTGCCGGGCCCCAATCCAACAGATTCAACCAGTACCAGTTGCGTCCAGCGGGGCTCGAACCCATGCCCTCTGGATCCATGAGATCTGATCCCTTTTGGTAAAGCAGTGGGGTCACTTAGAAATAAGTTTAGTGCACATTCGTGCCAGTGACTTATTAAAGCGTTGTATTAAATAACCATTAAAAATGGAGCATGCAGTACACAGGAAAGCTGAGGACAGTGTAGTCTGTGGAGGTACACAAATCTTAGGTACAGGTACACGGGTTTAGGTACAGATCCGGACCTGCACCTGTACCTGAACTACTTGTTCAAATAATGGTTGAGTTTCAATAATGAATAAATAAATAAGGACTTAAGCATGTTTGAACTAATAACAACATGATATCTAATTGTGCTAGGTATTTAATCTCCAAGCAGATCTACATAGGGCAAAATCATAATGTCAGCCAGAGAATCTTCAGTCAGCCCCCGGGGGCATTACGATCTTGCCCCAGGTATTATCTTTATGAAAACACAGATGAAAATTTGACTCCATGCCTTGCAAAGGTGTTCTTCTGTGCTGCAGTATAGTATACAGTGGTCTCAGTGCACTGCCACGGTAATTTCACGGTAATTTTATCTGTCAAAGTTGCCATCCCCTGATTTGTCATCCCAGTCAGACTTGACCTGATTAGTATGGTTCAGTACCAGCACCCCAGGGTTCCAGTATTTTGGGCCTGTACCTAATTGATTATACTGGTAAGGTACACAGCTCTAAGTAGGGATACCTAAACGCTGAACCAAATCCGGGCTCATAAAAACATCTAGGTTAAGGTAAAAAAAATCTTGTAATGTAGATTCGAATCTGGACCTGAACCTGAACGTGGGTTAAGGTACACATCCTTAAGCTCTAAGTGTAGAACAACTCACTTTTCTCGGACTTGACCGTGACTTGAGTCCTGTCCACTTCAGGCCGCTTGTTGTTTGTCGTCTTCTCCTGGAACGGACATGTCGCTGTTTCCGTCATCGCAGTGTCCGCCATGGAAGTCACTCAGATCTCGATCTAGAGGGAAAAACATAATTTCATTTCCTTTTCCAGGAACAACATACTGTAAATGCGATTAAGTTTGCAGCAGTTTTATTTTTCCGGTTTTAGTGGCATGGTTCCCTTTTCACCACGAAAATGCTTGTTAGATGCCTCCTGCCCACCGACCCTATTGTTTGAACCGTAACCTTAAAACCGCCGCAAACACACTTATTTCATTGGACCATCCACACGAATCCACTGTGACAGTCGGTTGAAGACGAGACAGATAAGGAGCAGTCTAAACTGGATGAACCCCCTTCCTGACCGTAAACTCGACTTTCCTCCCTATCGCGAAATTCAATCACCGCAAAATTAAATGCATCTTACAGTATCGCCACTGGACTCAATAAGCCAGATCACTATGGGAATATTACAATTATTATCAAATAACAAAATACAAAACATACTGTTAGGTGCAAAGCAACCTAATCACATTGATGCTATAAGTACATCATGATAATAAAACAAAGCAGGGTAAATAAAAGATCACTACAACTCTAAATCTGGCCCATACGCAGCCTGGTAACCATACCCTCGGGAGCTCCCGGGTAGCTCTACGGTGCTGGGGTGATGCCCGTCCGCCCAGGCAGATTAGAGCGCACGGGGCGGTGGCCTACGGGCTTGATTTCAATCAAGAAGACGGCGATAACTCGAAAGGCCTGCTAGCAAGACAGGCTGACATAAACAGGCCTGTACACTCTCTGGGTCGGGTGAACAACCGACCAGAAACCTGTCACTATCAAACACGCGGTGTTGACATGTCACGTACAAAAACGTATTTTGTTTTTAGCGACGCTGAACATCAATTTTCATAAAGATATTGATCCAACACTTCACCCTGCACAGCTGACAACTTGTGTCTATTAATCTATAACTCCCGAACACAACATTAACTTTGACCCACTGAATCTTTATAACCAAGATGACCCAGTTGTGGAAGGAATCCTAGCTCCGCCCCCCTCCCCAGGACTTTTGTTGACGTCTTTCGTGACATAGCAGAAAGCAGAGACGTCGAAAATGTTTCTTCAAACTTGTACGTCTAGAAGAAGGGTTTGGGTAAGTAGAATTGTACCTGAATGATCTCGATGGAGAGGGGAAAGCAAATCTGCGTCGAAAAAAACACGACATCATCTGCATGCAGTCTCTTCGAACAAGGACGAAGACATAAATCATACGCTTGTTTGCTTGCGTTCACATTCTTAACCGTTAGGAAGTACTTTAAACTGTTGGGGACTGTAATTCGTAACGCGCCGTGTGATCTTATCTTCCTGAAAACTCGTGAATTATTCTTAGAAACCATGAAATATTTTCTTTTACTTAGCTTGTGCAACTTTTGAGGAAATACGGCAATTATTATGCACAAGCATGTCTGTTGCGTTTGGGTGCGCACGGGAGATTCCGCTGGGGTCACTAAAGTTCAGAACTTAATAACATAACATAACATAGTGTTCGGATAGGAGGCATGGTTCCCTTTTCACCACGAAAATGCTTGTTAGATGCCTCCTGCCCACCGACCCTATTGTTTGAACCGTAACCTTAAAACCACCGCAAACACACTTATTTCATTGGACCATGCACTCGGAAACAAAATATCTTCCTTTGCTGCATTTTTTATTTATTTTTAGTCATCTAAAGGTCAACTAAGACCATCTTGTATTCCTTAGATCAGTGCTTATCCTCACACCGACCTAGAAAAAGTAGCCTAGAACACTCCTTGCCTAGAAGTAGCCATATGAAAAACTAGTACATTTTTGTACCAAGGTACACGTACTGTCCATTGTCACAGTTAACGTTATGTCTACAATGTACCACGTAATTACAATAAACCCTGGGGCATAGAATTGTTGTCAGAAAATCACGGACCAGGGTATGTAGCTAAACTGTTTAATGGAATGGCGAAAGTAAGAGCATAAAAAGTGAAAACAAAAACCCCCCATTTGAAACAGCCTTCGGCTTGAGTCCAAAGATCACCCACGTCAAATAAGGGTAAGCGACCGGGAGCACGAACCAAGTGACTCAGCTGTCTAACTCACACACAGGCACTGCCATACTGTAGTCTTCCAAGAAGAATAATCATTTCTAACTAATCCAGATGTCTATGATACTCCGTGTGGGATTACATGTATCCAAGGTTTTAACTCTAGATGTACTTAAAAACTTAAAAGATGTACTTAAAAGCATACAGCCCTGAAAGTGTCTCAATGAGTCAGTGTTCTACTTGTGGACCCTTTAACTGTGTTTAACCCACATTTCGACCCCAAAGCGCCACATATACAACGTCCATTGTGTCAAGCACTGTAACGTTCCACCACATTGAATTGCATCAACAAAGGAACATACTTACAGTGTTATTTCATGCCCCGATGCCAGACTGTACCGGTAGGTTGTTGTCAGCACCGTGTATCTCCGGCGGTACTGTGTTCTACAGCCGCAGGTAAAACGCAAGTTAAAGACGGCAGTGTAACAGGTGCTCCACACTACCTCTAGAAGACAGTTGTTGATACGGCTAGTACTAGTATATCGAAGCTTATAATGAGCTATAGCATAGCCTCCATGGAGGCTATATGTACATGTACGTTTCCTTCACGACACACTGTCTGGACAGTTGACTTTCCGAGGGTCTCTTCAGGGTTTATGCGGGTTTGTTTGATTTAACATCATTTAGAGATAGGTTGTATTTTTTTAACTGTCGTTTCGAAAGGTAAAATCATGGATTTTCCGGGACACACAAACGAACAACTATAGACAAGTGTATTACATTATTGTCACACACACACACATAACTGATCATTCCAAGTCGCTCGTCTCTTTCATTCAGGTTTTTCCAATATCCAAAAACCCTATGTTCAGCCTAACTGTGCCAAAAACACAAGTGGGCCGAGGGACAACAGGAGTCCGTATACATAGGACACAAGCCTCTGCGAAGTTATCATGGTGTCTGTGATGTGGGCTTTAAGGTGTTTGATACCCTCTTTACCAGGAAAAACAATTTCGTCAAAACCTGTTTCCATGTATGTCCCGTGTAGTTTTATATTGTAACACAAGGCAGTGTTGCAAGTCTGAGCCTAACCTCTGCTTGGAGTAGCTAGTAGAAGCCCCAGCTTCCTGTCGACGACTGTGGACTGTTTGTTTGTTTGTTTATTTTGTACCACACCTTCAAGATTGGGGTGTCTTTCTGTGCTATTACATTATCTAGAAATACTGCTGCGGCGCCCAACATGCGTCATCGATACCGGGCCCATAATTGCAAACCGCATGCCAAAGTACATGCAAATGCATCAAAGGGATCTTGGGATCTTGAGTTATCGCTGCGAACACACAGACACAATCAACCGTAATACCCCCGTAGGAAGTGAACCTCCTTCACGAAGGTAATAGATAGAAGAAGCCATTGGAATGTGCGCACAACGTGACACACAGATGTGTCTTTTCTCTTGTTTTTCACAACGGTAACGCGTCACCAACACGAACTGTCGCAGCCATGTGCCAAGACTAACTTCCCCCAGGCCAACAATGTATATTGTTCACCAGTCTGAACATGTTCCGCTGAATAAAAAAAAACAATACCGGATGGCTTCAGTACAGGAACTTAGACTTAACATTCTTGCGTCAGTTGAAAAGCAAAGGGTAGACTGAGTGAAAAACGTGCCCCCTACGCACGTGGCCCTCTACCTCTGGCCGTACTTTGTGCAACAGGTGCATACACGGGTTGTTTACTTCACGTGCATCACGTAAATACACACAAGTACAAACTGTAACCATAAAAGTGATTCCGTGAGCGATAAAGCAGATAATGATTATTGGGTCTCTCATGATCAAAGTGCCCCCCCCCCCTACCCCCCTACCCCCCAGTTACTTGGGTTGTTCGAAGCATGATCAATGCTTTAATATGTAATACCATGGTTGAAGGTTTTTCAACTTGACATACAAAAGCCAAAATGCTAATAATAACATCAGTGTAGGGGTATAGAATGTAACCTATCTCTTTTGAAAAGGTTACAATAA